>NC_140740.1:84747500-85092500 GCF_050655825.1 Lonchura striata | reverse complement strand
TGGTTGTCAAACCATTTTGCAGAATATCCTTAACATAACTTCATATGTTTTTGATTTGCTTAAAGCCCTGCCTTCCTAATAAGGTTAAGGAAGATGAAGTGGTCCTGGGAATTCCTCTCGATGTGAGATGGACTTGTATTTATATATTAAACCTACTAAAGAGAGTCTCAAAACAAAAAGCAGGGTTTTCTGTGCCAGGGACGGTTGTTTCTGGGTGAAAATGTTGGCTTCCTGGTCTCAGTGTGTCAATGAACTCGCAGATCCACAGCAGAGTTCTTTCCAAGGCTGAAATAGATACAGGCTTGAGGATCCCACAGCCGTTCGTCCTGCACAGCCAGAAAACTGCCAGTGAAAATCCCCCTTCCTTCCCTGCCAGGCAGGGCTTGGAAAGAACTCAAAGTTATTCAAAATCCCATGGCAGTTTTGAGAGGTAACTGTGACTAACTTACGTAACTGGTCTATTTTCCTTGGGTTTGCCACCCCGACCCTCCTTCATCGGTGGGAGTTGAAGGGTAGGAGAACATTGCAAGGCTCTGTGTTCCTTAAAGAAAAGTGGAGTTCTGCAAGCTGTTCCTCACCAAATCGAATTATTAATCTATTTTCTTGAGAAAGGAGAGCCCTAAAAATGGGTGTTAATAAACACCTTCTCAAATCTTGCTGCAATTTCCCTGATTTTTTTTTTATCTTTGCTTTGCCGGCAGTTTCAGAAAAAATCAGGCTGGAAATGGTGAGCCTGGTTTCCTTTATTTACCCTTAAATATATTCTCGGGGCAACTCTGCTAATACTGCAATTGCTGTATATTTAAAATACTTTATAGAGGGTTGAAAACAGCCCGGCGTTTACTATGCAGGAGGCTGGATGGTTGTATAGTCTTAACTGGGATAAGTTGACAGCATTGGATACAGAAGTTAAATGACTTTAAATTTTATTATGGAAGCATTTGCAAAGAAGTTAAAAGTTTACAAGATGAAGTTTCAGATATGGGATCCAGCGCTGCATATTAGTACATTAGATTGTGTATAAATACATGGATCAGCACGACAGATAAATCTGCAGACGGATGTAGGACTGCATCCTTATTAATCCTCTTTTAATCATTAAAAAAGGATAGATCATAGTTGAATTTCTTTATTTTTTGCAATTCTCTTAATATTAGGTGTATTTTGCTCATTTTTTAAAGCCTCATGTTCTGGAATTTGGTGAACATATTACTGTCCATTTAAAACAAACGAAGAATTTGACATTTTCTAGCTTTTGTGCTTCTAAAATAAAATTATGAAATAATTCTCAGATGTATGAATAAGGTTCAGACCAAAAGCCAACAGATTCCTTATCTCTTTTAAACATTTCAGCATTTTAGGTTGGTAACGCCTAGGTTTGTGAGTGTTTAGTTTGAAATCCTGAATCTATTTTTCCTCTCTGTTAGTACTTCAATGCGGATGTTTTTTAATCAGATGTTCATGTTTTAAACTTTAAATGGATGTTACAAATGAAGATTTATCTTGGCATAAAAAGGAAGTAGTTTGTTTTAAATTTAAATCACTTTTGGGGACAAATTGCCATTTGAAACTCCAGATTTTTTAAGACATTTATCTGCCCTGGTGCACAAAAACACTTAAAAAAATGCTTATTCCTAAAGTAGGCATATTTTGCCAACTCCTGAATAGCCTATTGATTATTCCCCCCAGAAGTAGCATGAATAGACAGGATGCATGAATATTTTCAGTAAGTTTAGAATTTCTTCAGGACATACACAAGAGCTCTGCATGTCTTAGGTCTTTAATTTCAGATGCAGAGGGTGCCTCTGGAGCGCTGAAAGTCTGCTGGTTTGCATCTGCCTATATTTTTTTCTAAGTGGATATAAATGTATATATCTATATATTTATATCCAGAAGACACCAGCAACTTTTTGCTGTGATCTTTGTGTCTGCAGACAGTACTTCTCTCCAGCTGAAGATATTAGTGGGTGTTTAAGTTGTAATGGACCAGGAGTGCTGTGGGCTTCACAGTGACAGTGGTGAGGTGCAGAGCTTTTGGCAGATGTGGTAGGCTCTGCAAAGCACAGTGGCTGTCCAGGAATGGCAGGGATGAAGTGGACAAGAGAAAGAGGAGATGGTTCTACATGACATGATCTGAAACCTCAGGTGTGGTCAGGATTTTGGAGGGCATGAGCTGGGGACCAGGTGCGGGGCATAGAAATGGGAGAATGGAATTATGTATGTATATATATTCCCAGACCATCCATGCTCTGTGCTAGACATTGAGGTAGCTGAGTTCTCTGGGACTGAGTGGAATATTTTTTAGCTGTTCTTCAGAAACTGTTCTGAGAGCTTTCTGGGGAAGGATTGCAGGAGGTGGCAGAGCATGAGGGGGTAACCTGGCTATGTCTGGCTTGGCTTTTTTTTTTTTTTTTTTTTACAGTAAGGGCAAAGTGCATTTCTTTTGAGGAGGATAGGTTCAGAAATGTTGAAGATCTATATGTTAAAAATTCAAATCTTAAGCTGCTCCAGTGGATGCAGAGCTGATAAAATGGCGGTGCTGCAGGAGCTGAGGTGCCAGCGTCCAACCCTGGAACCTCTGTTTTTCACAGTGCCAATTTTTGAACAATTTTGAGCATCAGTGTTCACACTCCAGGTTAAGAAAGCCATTTGTGCCTTTATTCCAGAAAAACATTGTCTGTGCACCCGAGCTTGTGGGGAAGAACCAAGGCACCCAAAGCTTTTGCTGAGGAAATTTAAGTGGCCTGCAAATATTTCACCCTCTTTCCCCCTATCCAAGAGATGAGGGAGGCACAGTTTGATTTTCCTGAACAAACTGAAATAGTCTTTCCTAAAGGAAATCTCCGTGTCCATACAGAGGGGTGGCACAGCTTTCGGTCCTGCTGCTGTAAATGCTGCAAGTTTTTGTGCAGACAAGGCCCAGGAGAGTTATGGTGGAGCTATTAAGAGGGAAAGTGATTTTTTTCTTAGACTGATTAAAATTCTTTGGGTTTCTGTTTGTTTGTTTTTAAACACCTATTTAGCTTTTAATTAACATTTAAGAGAAGGGAAGCTGGTTAAATATTCAATACCTCCTCCCTTTCAATTAAGGTAGAACAGTACACGATGCATGATGAGGCCTCTGGGAAGTAGGGAAAAATGGAGAAGAGCAGGGCCCTGATTATTATTTTCAGGGGGACAGGAAAGGTGAAACACATCTGATTATTACTGCCATTAACAATAATATTTTTTTTAAACATCAGAAAACAGTTTAGAAATGCAATTCTTTAAAATAATTAAATGTGTCCTGTCTTTGGCCTTTAAATACCTCCATTTTTCCACTCCCATTCTTTACTTATTTCAGGTGCAAGCATGGTGGATTTTCTAATAGGCCTTTTTCAGTAGCTTAGTAGAGAGGCTGCAGATGCTGGGGAAGTTATTCTTCATGCTACATGCCCTTATCTTCATTTTGATGCAGTTCTTTCTGTCCCAGCGAGTCAGCAGCCTCAAAATGTACAGTCCTGGGAGCTCAACCAAGCAAGGGAGAAAGAGCTGTATTGTCACCATACTCTAGTCTCTTCCCCTTTCCCTTCCTTCTCCTTGAAAAATCCAGTTACCTTCTGTCTATGAGTCTGTTATCCCTCAAAACTGCACATAAAGCATGCAGAAAAGGGCGCCTCAATGGAAAAAATGGGTTGGGAATATTCTAGTATTTGTAATTCAACAAATTCGCCCTTCCTAAACTTAAATTCCTCCCTTTTGATTTAGTGCACCCTAATTTATCTGACAAAAAAATTTTGTTTTGATGGCCATCCAGTTTAAAAAAGGATAATTCTGGCTAAAAAAAAACCCAACAAATCCATTTTATGTTGTGGAAACCCCTCAAACCACTGCCCAAAAGGTGATATATTTTGAAGCCTGCTATGTCTTCTACTGTGGTGAGACAGCTTACCTGTGGAAAATACTTCATTTTCACCAAATATCCCACAAAAATGATTTTTTTTTTTTTTGTTTAAATCACCATGTTACATAAATGAGTTTCTGAAATGGAATTGCTGGCACCAGATACCAGTTGTGTAAATGTATGTGTCTGAATGAGTGGTTGCTTTTTGGCTTTTTTTTAAGGAATTAAGAGAGTGGAGATGCTAAAATGCAGAGCTATTGGATAGGTTTCATATGCTATAACTTCAAGGTTTACTGGATATGGGATTGCATTGATTTTTAAAAACAGGAAAAAATGCTTTGCAAAAAGATTTCTGACTGCATCTGTTGCAAGACTTTCCAATTCAACTTTAAAATTAGCCTATTGTGATGACACAATAATTTTTAAAGTAGCTGTTGTATGTTGTCCGATGACCTATTCCAGTGCTATGGATTTAATGTTTTAAAAAAGAAAAAACAAATGAAACATCAAAACCCAAGGTATTTTCTCCATAAACCTCTCTTCTAACTACATAAACACATTAATATATTTATATACATATCTCTTGTGATTACTTATCAGCAGAGTTAATGATGTGTATTTACTGGCTGGACTAAAACAAGAATTAATCCAATTAGTTCAATAATTGGTTATTTACCAAATATTTTCTTAATTATTGAGGGTCCATTTGTACTTCAGCTGTAAATAACAGAAATTCTCCCATCAATTTCAGCTAAAGTGATATTGTATTATTTTTTTTAAAAAGTTTTTCATAGCTTTTATAGAAGCAATTCATAGAAGTCAAAAGAAAAAATTTTGGAAGGAAGCTTTTATAGAAGCAATTCATAGAAGTCACAGGAAAAATTGTGCAGTTGCAGAGGATAGTGAAAGTAACACCTTCCGTCGGAAGGTTCAGTTTTCAAGTCAGGCTGTCATTCAGGTGAACTTCACAACTTGTGATTTTTTTTTTTTAAATTTAATTCCATTTGTAGACAAAAAATTAGGTTGGAGGAAGTAACATGCATGTGTCTGGAAATAGCCAACTTCTGTTACGTTGAAAATTCTGTACTATAATATGATTAAAAGTTGATGTGAGCAACCAAAGACAGGAGTCCCTCAATTGGCTGACCCCGGAGATGTATCCTTTATATGCAAATACCACTAATGTCAATTTTATCTCAGCTGGATATAAATTATATCCAGTTGCAACACACCCATGCCATGGAGCTCTGGAAGATGATAAAGCTGAAGAGCTGATGAAGGCAAAAAGGCATTTTTCCTGTGGATTTTGGAACAGGGTCCTGCCTGGATGGAGAGCACGGGCTTCCCGCTGAGAGGAGAAGAGATGAGACTGTAGAGAAAGATCTTCCCTTTTCTCTGCCTCTGATAAGAATCTTCAAGAGAGGGGTTAGAGGGAAAGGAGGAATCAGCTCAGCAAGAAGAATATCAAGGAGACATCAGATGTTGTCTGCAAGATTCCATGCTGTAGGCAGATAGTTCACTGAACTAGAGAAAATACGAATTCACAAATATTTGTGCTATGCACCCAGAAGTCTGTAGACAAACCTCGATTTTACTCTTTCTTTATATTTTTGCCCCTTTTATTTCCTCTCCAGATTCTCTGAAGCAGATGAGTAGTAAGGACAGCACTGACAAAAAGCACTATCAGTAAATCAATAACTTTTTTTTTTTTCTTTTTTTTAAGGAGAACACACACAAGAAACTAATTCACCTCATTCTCTGAAGAAGGATGTGGAAAATATGGGGAAAGGTAAAATAAATAAGGCCTCTTACATTATAAAACTGCTCTTTGTTTTAATAGAATATGAGGATAATAGGGGGCACTTTTGTTCTGTGCCATATTTTAAGCTTGTCAAGTAACATATGAATAATATATGGACCTTTGGGTGGATATAATTGAGATTAATGCATATATATCAATCAATACATGACACTGTAATATAATACTTTAAAATAATATATTACATTGATTTATATTCATGGCTTTCTGCACAAAATCTATGGTAGGTCTATGCAACACTTTTTTTTTTTTAATAAGCACTAAAATATTTTGTCTTAGAGTAATGAATTGCTCTGCAACTGTTCTTTCAAGAATTATTTATTCAGATTATCAAAACCACTTTTTCTCTTTGTTAGAGGAACTCCAGAAGGTTCTGTTTGAGCAGATCGACCTACGGAGGAGGCTGGAACAGGAATTCCAGGTGTTGAAAGGAAACGCATCTTTCCCAGTCTTCAGTAAGACACAAAATCTGTGGTTTTGGTGTTGTGTGTGTACGTGGTTGGTTGCTGCCAGGCTGATAAAATGAGACAGGTTCTCAGTTTTGCTGCCATGATCTTGGGCTTAGTTGGGCTGAGTCCAGTTTGGGCAGGGCTTGGAGCAAATTGGGATGGTGGGAGGCGTCCCCAGGGTCGGAATGAGGTGATTTTTGAGGTCCTTTTCTACCCCTGCAGCTGCCCAAGCAGGGTCTTTTGTGGGGAAAACACAAAGCTGGATGTTTTTTAGGTATGCATTCTACTAGTTTTGATAGCACTGATTAGAGTGAGTAAACATGAACTCATCTGGATCCTCACGGGGTACAGTGAGGTTGGTGTCTCAGCCAGCACCTCAGGGGCTACTGAAGACAAGATGCTTAATCCTCGTTTTCAGGAGGTTCCTAATACTCATTTTCAGGAGGTTCTAGCTGATGCTGGAGAATTGATCTGGCCTTTTTAAGGAGTAGAAATTCCTGCTTGGATTTTTCCCATTGGGAGAGGCCATTTGAGATGACCCTTCCACCCCGGCCGCTGAGTGGGGGTGCTGCTGCCCAGGGCGATGGAGTGTGCAGGGTATATCTCAAATAAAACAAAATGGGCACTGAGCAGGGTTTTTGGGAAGCTGCCAGAAGGCTGGGCTGATTGTACAGGGATGTGGAAAAAGACCCCTTGGCTGGGATCTCTCGAATGACACTGCAGCAATGGCAGTAAGATTTTTCCAGGAGGAATTCCACTTGGATCAGGATGATCCCACCAGGAAAAGAGGGAACACAGATAGCATTTTCCTGTTGTTCAAAGAAAATTTGCTTGTTCCCTTTCTGTAGCATCAGATAGGTAAGTTCAGGGAAGCAAGGAAGTGTGAGGACTCTGGGAATGACTCCATCTTTGTCTTGAATATTGAAATATGTAGGCAGCTCCATCCATAAAGAAGAGTCACTTGACATGATACAGATATTAATGAAAGGAGCATAACCTCATCCTTCAGAATAAATCCAGTCATTACTTGGGTTTGGGAGTGAGGTAATTTTCAAATAATTCGTGGGGATCAAAATGCTGCTGTGTGGTATTGGTGAAATGGCATCTTGGACTTTTGCCATTCAAGTCTCTTATTTATCCTTTTGTTCTTCTACAGTAAAATTAATGCTCTGTCTTTGCCATGTAAATAAACACTGCAATTAAACCACATGAAATACAATTCAAATAAAAGAAAAGAACAAGTACGGCCGACCAAGGAAGTGGTGACTGCTGCATGCTGGCTTGAAAAATATGTGGTTTCAATGTACCACAAAGTAGTGGTCAATTTTCTTCAGGATTAAAATAGAAAACAGATAATGTGCTATAAACCATACCTACAAGTGACCGTAAAGCCTATTTACAGATTTAGATTTACCAAAAAAACCCACCCCTCCTCCGCATGTAATAAAACAAGAAAAAAAGAGTCTTTGTAAAGCAATTTAGTGTAAATCTATGTTGAGGGTGTTTTGTCCTCTATTGTATTGTATGTTCTATCACAAGAGAGGGGGCCTGTTCCAGGCTCTTGCTGTTGGGCTGTTGCTTTAGGTCAGGTATTAGAATGGTATTGGTTTCTTGGGCAGGGATGAGCCAGGGAGAGAAGTTTTTGGAGATCCAGCTAAAGGAAAGTTGAGGTAAAATTTAAATTTTGAATGAAAGCTCACCCCTGTTTCAGCTGGAAGGCAACATGTGAGATGTGGAAGGCATCACCATTTCTCTCTGGAAAATGCTTCTGTCAGGTTGCCTGCAGTGAGCTCTAGAGTCACCTCTTTCGGGTCCTCCACTTGGAACTGAGCACATTTGGGGTGTTATACCTTCACAGCATCAAGCCACTACTCACAACAGGGCTGTGCAGTAAATGCTTTTTAGTTTCAGAGTTCTCCTCCCATTTAAATCACTGTTAAATGAGAACTGAGCTTATTTGCAAGTTCTCTTAGCAGAGTTATGCTGCAGTCTTCTCTGTGGCTTCTTGAACCTGTTTGAAACACTGAGATAATTTATAAAACAGCAAGACCTTGTATTTTTCACCTTGCTGTTGTGCTTGAAAGCTGCAGGTGAAATAAATTTCAGCAAAGAAATTTACCTTTGCTTTTGAGACCTCTCAATGCAGAGATCACTAAAATAAAATTAAAAAAAAATATTAAAAATTCAGATCACATTTAGAAAGTCAAAGCATTTGCTGTCCTGATAAAAATGCAAGTATTTTTGCATAGTGACAGTGTGTTCTCCTGGAGCCCTGCTATGGTTTGTGCCCTCCGTGTCGGCTGCTCCGCGTTCTGTCCATCTGCATTTTTTAAACAATGTGGCAGTAAAATGGCGGAGACGCAGTCTGGGTACTTAAAGTATTTAATTTTGTGTTAAGAAAGCTATTTAAATATTCATATCTTTTCTCCTGGGTACTGCTTATGGCTTTGTCTGTGAGCATTTGGACTCGAGTAAATGCTGCCGGAAAAAAAACACTGTCCCTACCATTAACACTCCATCTCCACCGTGAGCTTGGACATTTGCTGTGCAGGGTTGAGCAAGATCCCTGAGCTGTTTGTTTGGAGAGGTGATGAGCCCATGAAGAGGCAGCTGGGAGGAAAGTGTTGAGGGAAAAAAGGAATTTCTCCTTAAAGCCTACCCAGAGTGAAGCTGGAGGACCTCAGTTGCAACTATCAGCCTTTATTGACCAGGACAGGAGGCAGTTACCTTTTTATACTGCGTGGTTTTTTGGGGGTGCTAGGAAAAGAGGAATTGTAAATCTGCTGTACTTTTGTTGGCTTATTTTTCTGAGCATGTTGGAGCACCGGGAACAGGCTTAACAGTTCTCTGGGAATTTACTGGAAATCTGGAGAACTTCATTGAGATAATGTCACCAGATCATTCTCAATGTGGTTATGCTGGACTCCTGAGGGCTTCAGCTTGCCAAAATTTCTCACTCTTACCCTGTTTCATTGCTCTTTCCATGCTTCCTTTTTTTTAAACAACAACTTCACCATTCAGAGAGGAAAAAGTTCTTTTTTAAGACAGGGACAGAGCTCTGCCCCCTTGCTTTTTCTTCCAGGACGGGCTTGTTACCTGGATCAAAATTGTAGTGGTTCAGATGGGTTTTCTTTCCTCTTCAGTTTGCACCCTGACCTTCATCAGGCAGCTCTTGGAGATCTTTGGTTCTTGTCAGTAGTTTTTTTATATTCTTATTTTTCCCACCACCAACAGGAATGTTAAGGAACACGGAGCATCAGTTAATCTTCTAACAAATTTTGTCTGTTAGGAGGAAAATCAGGGAAGGAGGATCCACTGGAGCAGGAAGGCCAGCCTGTGCTGTAACCCAGGATCTCTCTTTCAAAGACTTTCTCCCTTCCAAATCCCACGTCACTCTTTATGGAGCTTCAGTTTTGTTCAAAGCCGTCAGCACAATGCTACAAACCACAAATCAAACCCTGCATCCTTGAACGCTTTCTCCTCTCACATGCTGGACATCGCTGTTGATGTCAACAGATTTATGCCAAAGCAAAGAAAGCAGTTTCTGCTCTTCTCTTCAGGGCCTGCAAAACTTTGACTAATGACTGCAGAGCCTCGCCTGAGTAGGAAAATACCTGGGAAAAAAAGCTAGCAACACAAACTTAGCATCCTACATTTTCTGATGGGCGAGGTAGCGAAGTCTAATTTTTGCACATTTTTTGTGCTGTCAGTGGTGTCTCCTATTAGACACATATTTGTTAGGTGCATGTTTTAATTGAGCGAAGGACTTTTGTAATGCTTTGTGATTCCTCAGTAGTGACTGGGTTTGGTTTAGCTTGATTGGTGTCAATTCTGCCGTCTGGTCTCTGTTTTAATTATTGCACCTACATTTTTCCCCCCCTCATACAGACAATTTCCAAGATCAGATGAAGCGGGAGCTGGCGTACAGAGAAGAAATGGTGCAGCAGCTACAAATCGTAAGTTTAATTTCTCTGGTAAAATTGTCTTGAGCTGCTGCTTTGTGTTTCTTAAGTGCAAACCTCAGTTTTTCCTTTGTGAGCCATGTAGATCCACCAAGCTCCTATTGCCTTATTACCAAGCTCCTATTGCCTTATATATAGCAAGAGGTAAACACGCAGTTCTCAGCTGGTTTGGAGCCCAATTACCTGGAGATTTACTTTCGTACAGTAACCAGATGGGTCTTCATGTTTCAACTAAACAAAATGTGTTGACTCAACACGGAGAGGTGCTTCTGCGGAGAGGAGCAGGGAGGAGTGAATCAGTAAACTTTGAGCAGTTGAATGTTTCTGCCTAGGGAATCAGCTCAATCCCTGCTTCTCACCAGAAAATAAACCTTAGGATGTGTATTTTTCTCATTTCAGACACTAGAAGAAGTGCTTAACTCAGCAGTAAAGGATCAAGTTGCCAAAACACAGTTCAGTGCAGGCACACATTACTGTTGGGTCTCTTGCTTGTTTTTTTTAAAACCAAGAGGGATTTTGCCTGTGTGCTAGTGCAGCTCTAGATCATCACATCCAACTGTGTTGTTTTGAAAAGCTGACTTTCTTAATCTGGTGCAAGCAAAGGGGCTGGAGCATGAGAAGCTGTTCCACACTCAAATAAGTGAATGCTTAGTGTGGTTTCAAGAGCAGGGCACGGCGAGGCTGTCAACTAACGCTTGCTTTGCTGATGCTTCCTCTGTGCTCATTCTGACATTGTTCAACAGGGTTTTGTTTTGGAGGCAAGCTTGGCAAACCTCCCCATTTCTCTGAATCAGCCCTGTGCTCCCCCATTGAAATTTTCCTTCTGCTTGTCACGGTGCAGAGGAGGCATTGCCCAGCCTCCTGATACTGTCATTTTCTAAATGATGGGTTAGGACATAAAAGTAAATTTGAAGGCCAGGATTGTCAAACTTGTGCTCTGATGTTCAGAGGCATTTAGGACTGGCCTTATTTTTAGAGCTGTTTAGAGGAACGTGTCCCGTTCCTGCTGACTGCAGAGATTTCAATGAGAGATGGAGGGTGTTTGAAAGAGGTTGTGGAGGAAACTCAGGTCCAGAATACCTCTGGGTGTTTTTTTGCAGCTGGTCTCCACTCTTTTCCTTTAATGTGCTCAGCCGTTACTGTGTCCCCCTTTGTGTCCCGATGACAGGCAGGAAGTTTGACTTGACCTGTGAATTTTGTTGTCACAGAAAATTCTAATTAGGATGCCATCCTGAAAAGCACTTTTCTCTGCTGCTTTGGACTTGAGGCAGGTCACCAGTTGAATTTCCTGCTGCAAAGAATTTCTAAGCACAAAGTTTATGGGCCCACCCGAGTCCTTATCTCTTGAGTCAGCTGAAGTTGGAGCTAACTAACTCTGCCTCCCAGGGAGAGAATGGATCACCTCTGCCATTCACCTTGTGGCCTTGTGGTGAAGTTGTTTCTGGAATTGGATATCCCAGACCTCCAGCAAGGCAGCTGTGGTGGTTCTCCTGAATTTCTTGGGCAGGAAAATAAATATTATCAAGTAATTACACCCCTTTCACTTACTGATTTGTGCTATGGACAGACTAAGAGTCATTTAATCGTTAAACAGAGCTGTCTGAATGTATTTACAGAGAATAATTGCAATATTTAATGTGCTGCACCAACAACTCAGGACCTCTTTGCTCCCTATATATGCCTTAGTTTAATTATTACTAATGGAAATGTTGTGGATTCACCAATAAGTGTTCATGCTCATATTTGTGGGGCAGGCTGTGATCAGTGAGACTGATAAAAAGATGTTTGTATGAAAAACTGAGAGACTGCTGCAAATAATGAGCGTGTTTGCCAAAATGGGTGCAGAAATCTTCAGAGATGTCTTGGCTGATAACTGAAATGGAGTCAGCACTTTTGAGGTGATAATCCCTGCAGTGGCTTTAATTCATTTGTGGGCATATATCTTGTATGTTTATATCTAGAATTAAGATTAATGAACTGAATGTGGTAATGATAGAACTACTTTGGCCTTCCAGGGTTATTGCATGGATGAATTGGTGCAGAATACACAAAAACGTGTCTGCTTCTGATTTTTTTTTTAATTGGTGTTGTTTTGTTTTTAACTGGTGCTTTTAGGTGATTTTTTTGTACATGAGATGCTGCACTACTACTTTAACTGGGCTTTAACCTAATTTTCTTATTAACATAGAAGTACAAAGAGAAAAGCAGAAGCATTTCATTCATACTGAAGTCATAGTTTTACATAGACCTTCATAGGTGTATGCTTTGTAGTACTAAGATCAAAATTTATTGATGGAACTAGCCACACAACTTGACTTAATTGCTTTAAAAAATTATTTTACAAAAAATACCCCTCCCTGGAGTTAGGTTTTTGGGGTTTTTCTGGGGGGGTTTTTTTGGCTCTTCTCACTGCTGAAGATATACAACTTAAATTAGTCCTTCCTGAATATCCCCGGAAAGATTTAAGAGCTCTGTGGATGTGGCACTTGGGGACACTGGTTAGTGTGGGCTGGGCAGTGCGGGGAAAATTGTTGGATTTGAGTATCCTGGATGGCTTTTCCAACCTAAATGATTCTCTCATTCCTGATCCCCTGTAACTGTGGGTACCAGAAGTAGGTTTTTCCAGAATGATCGTTTCACTCACCCTGAATTTTAAAATCAGACTTTAAAATAAATTGACCCAGCGTGTTTGCTGTTTCGGAAATATCTGTAATAGAAGCTGAATGTAACCAAGAAAAAACTATCAACCAATTATCATTGCATTTTTGCTTTTTGTCCCGTTTTTTGGGGAGATTCTTCCCCGTTTTGGGAGCGATCCGTCGCAGCGCGGCCCGCGGGTGCCCTCTGCCGCCCGCCGGCCGCCACTGCAGCGGCGGGCGCGCTGAACCCGCGCTCCAAACTCGGCTTAAATTAAGCGAGGCTCAATCAGCGACCCCGCTGCTGCTGCTGCTGCTCTGCCCGAGCCGCAATCGAAAGATAATAATATCCCACGGCCTTCTGAAAGCCAGGAGTAAGGCTCGGGTCGCTGGGAAAACGTGGTGGGTCCTGTTCTCTTACACCTTCGCTGCTGGATGTTGGGTTCTTGGCAGGCAGCCTGGCTCGGTGGGTTGCTGGAGCAGCGGGTTGATGCGTGGTCCTTAGTTTTGATGAAAATCACACAATGAGTATAGCTACAAGTGGCCGCTGTAGGTCACCTAGTCCCAGCTCCCTGCTCGAGGGGAGTCCCCCAGAGCTCATTGTTCAGAACAGTTCTCCTGGCAAATTTCGAGCACCTCCAGTGAGGAAGGATCCACAACCTCTCCATGCAGATTGTTCCAGTAAGGAATTTCTTCCTGATGTACAGGTGGAACTTCCAGAGTTTCAGTTTTCAGAGTTTTCAGAGTGTCTGAAAAAGCTACCTGAAGTTTTGCAAGGAAATTTTGCAACCTGTTTGTGCCAGGTTCTCAGCTGAATGGAAACAATCAATCATCATATTTAACAAGAAAATGGATCTTAGACCCCTGGATGCATTTATCTGTTCCTCCTCTTGCAAAGTGCTGTCTCCCAAATTGGCTGAGTGCAGGGCATGTACGTGGAGATCATATATAAAATATGGATTTTGCATGCAGATCCTGTTGTGCCAGGGAAGGTTTAAAGTGGATATTAGGAAAATTTTCTTCACTGTCAAGTACTGAGGTCAGGTGTTCAGAGCAGAGGTGGAGCCCCATCCCTGGAGGGGTTTAAAGGCCATGTGGATGTGGCACTTGGGGACATGGGTCAGTGGTGAGCTGGGCATTGGTGGAATGGTTGGCCTCAATTGTCTTAGAGATCTTTTTGAACTTGAAAGGTTCAAATTCTGAGATTCTGAGGATCATCCAAGCTCAGGTGGTGTTCATCACCCATGGTGGTTTAGATCACTGGGTGATGATCAATCACCCTAATTTTACATTGAGGTAAAAATGACAGGTTTCTGAGGTGTGTTAGAAATGTGAAACACTCAGGCAGGCCTTTGTCATTCTGAGTTGCATGAAAAATGATGGTTTGGTTTTGTTTGGGATATTTTAATTAGGTTTTGCTCCCATGAACTGATTTCCTCCTTACCAACCTCACTTTGGGCTGATAATAATGTTCAGATCTCAGAACTGGATCCATCTGGAACTCTTCTGTGTTTTATGGCTTTCTGCTCTCAGTGCTCCTTTAAATCAGCTCTGTTCTTTGGAGTCAGGCAATAAAATAAATCAGGAGCTATCTCTCTGCAAATCTGATTTCCATATCTGCATAATCTTTCACCCTGATCCTTAAAGACTGACAAGGAACATTTAAAAGAAGGGGGAAAAAAAATCTACCATGTGGTAAATGTTGGTAAATCTTCACAGGCATGAGAGCCTGTTCCTCGGGGTCGCACTATAATTTAGAAGAGCACCAGTAGTTATAATTCTTACTTTACATTGTTTATGGAAAGCTGGTGCTTTTGTGCAACTAATGTATTCATTATCCAAACAAGAAGTACCCACATTTCTGTGTGGGGAGATCTTGGTTTTCAAAAGCAGGAAATGGGAAATGGCAGTGCTTCAGTGCCATTTGTGACTTCTGTGCTTGGCCTGAAGTGGTGCAGCTCAGGTGATTGTCCTTGACAAGAATGCAAACAGTTGTTCAGCAGAATGACTCTCAGATTTCTTGAGTGGCATCTTGTGCTGAAGTGCCTGCTCACAGCACACACATAATGACAGGCAAAACAACATTGCTGGAATGCTGTGTTCTGTGTCCTCAAAAGGATCATCCCTGATTGTCTACAGGAAAGTGAGCTGCTTTCACCAGAATTTCATTTCTTGCTGTTGGCTTTTTATTTTTTTTTTTTCCTAAGACAGGTGAGCAAAACTTGTATCTTGACAACAGATGCGGATGTGCCACGGTACAGGATGGAGCTGTGCCTCTTTCTCCATTAAATTCAAATGTTAAAGAAAAGGATGCCTTGTAGAAATTTAAGAAGAATGCTTTTTTCCTTTAGAATCTGCAGAAATTCAGATCAAAAATGGGTGTGGATATACAGGGAGCCACAAGCCAGCCTCAGCTACTGCATGAGTGCAAAGTAGTTTTTCTAAGCAACAGAAGGCAGGGTGATGTAAAATCATGTACCTTGTCAGAGATGGGATGCAGAGCTGAAGCCCCTGAAAGAGGCTGAAGCTGAAGCTACTTTGATATGTGAGTGTGCATAACAGGGATCAGACAGGACTTCAGAAATTACTCCCCAGTTCTCCATTCCCTGTGCTTTGGTTCGAGTCATGGAGCAGGCTCCAGGCTTGCTGACTGGGTTCCTTCCAGGTAGAACAAATGGGGATGTGTTCCAGGAATGCACATGGGACTCCTATTGAGTACCAGGACTACACTGGAGTCAGCCAGTAGGAAAAAAGATTCAGTGTCCATATTACATTTTTATTGGAGATTCTCTTCAGATATGCTCTCATTGTATTTCCTACAAATGTGGACCTGGTCATGAAAACTGGGTTTATTTGTTGTTGTTGTTGTTGTTGTTGTTTTTGTTGTTGTTTTTGTTGTTGTTTTTGTTGTTGTTTTTGTTGTTGTTTTTGTTTTTTGTTTTTTGTTTGTTTGTTTTAGTGTTTGTTTTTTTCTGCTTTAAACCCAGCTGCCTTCATTTTTGTTATTTCTGTGCACCCTTTGAAAAGGGCCACCCCTTGCATCTCTGTGCCCTTTTGGGTACTGTCCTGCCCTCATCACAGCAGCCCCCATGGATGCACAGAGAGGGACTGTGGTGCCAGGAGAGCCCTAAATCCTCTTCCACCACAGCATCGGAGTTACCAAATGCTCTGACAACAACAGAAATAGAAGATGACATTGTAGGCGATTTAACTAATGGAGAAAGTAGTCATTTCCCTGTCGAACACCCACCTCTCCCACTGCCATCAATTACCAGGAGATCAGCTAAAACAACACACGCTAGAAAGACACCAGTGTGCCAAATATAGCGGAGAAGTGGATTAAGAACAGTTAATTTCTGACAGAACGTACCCCACTGTATTATCTAGGTCAGTACAGCTTGGGAGGTGTCCTATATAATTTGTGGCCATGCAAACCCAAGTTGGCCTTGGTGAGTGGGAGAGAGGCAGGAATCAGCTGGTCCCAGCAGGTCCCAGCTGGAACGTGCTGATTTTTTTGTGCAGTTTGTTTGTGGCTCCTTTTTGCATCCAAACCATGGCCAGGGTGATCAGGGAAGCAGCTCCCCTGCACCCCCATCTCTGCTGCAGCTTGGGAAGGAGTTTTGCAGCCTTTGCAAGCACCGTGTCCTGAAGGCAGCTCTGCCTGGGGACGTGGTGGAGGGGACAGCTCTGTTTCTTGGGGGGAACTGGCCACAAGCTTCCTGATCCCTATTATCTTCTGTCAAGGGAAGGGATTATAAGAGTAGTCAGGCAAAACACCTGGAATCTTGTTTTTTTCTGGTCATCAGTGGTTCATGCACTCACATATCCCTTTTCCCAGGGCTGTGCAGGGGGGAAGCAGTGTGCCCCTGTGAAAGACTTCTGCTTTCATTCAGCCACAGACACTGCTCCATCCTGTGCTGCTGCTTTCAGCCAGATTGACCTCCTTTCCCAAAAAATGAAAGGGTTAGCTCCTCAGCTTCAAAAGACTCTCTCTTTCCTCTCATCCCGATCCTTCCCTCCTCTTTTTCCTTATTAAGGTGGGCAGGGGTGGGTAAGTCTCTCAATGCCTTTGCAGTCACGATGCTTTACCCCAGCCCAGAGGTGTGCTGGGCACAGTTCACACAAACACCCTCATAATGGATGGGAATCATGTACTTAAAAGCAAAACAGGGATGTACAGGAGCATGTGGGGATACGGACACAAATTCACTGTGTCTAGGTGTGTGGGGCAGGTTGCTTGAACTCTCTGTGTTTGCCCATCCGCTGCTTCTGCTGTTTGTGCAGGTTAAGGCCTTGATCCTGACATAATTGTCAGCTTGCAGTAGCATATTTGACATTATTTGGAGTGCCTGGCAGCAGAAGCAGGTCAGCTCAGTGTGCAGCAGCACCTAGGAGTGCAGAGACGCAGAATTTTTTTGATCTCCCAGCCTGAATTCCTCCAGCAGTCCCTCCAAAAGTCATCATCAAAAAATTTGTAGCCACTTAGATTCCCAGCTAAGGGGAAATCTCAGAGCAATTTAGTTTTGTTGCATTCTAAAGGCCCAGCACTGAGGAAGAGCAGCCTTGTAATGCATTCCCAGTGGCCAATGAGCACATCATCCCACTTTGTTTCTAAATATAACTGTGTTCCCTAATATGCCCATGTTCTCTGTTTTTCTTTAATTATTTGTTCCACTTCAGTGGCTTCCCTTCAGATTGGTGCAAGTTGGAGATAACTATTATGAACTTCCTAATTACGGGGATATAAATACACGAAGTCTCACGCTCCCAACCTGCTGTATTGTGGCTGTGCAGGGATCAGTGTGCATTGCCTGATCTGTCATACACACTGCTGATTTTTATGATCTCACAGGTGGCTTTATCCTTTGCCAGCTTCTGATATAAACAAAGCATCAGAATGCATCTTTTTCACTGAATTTTAAGATTCTATCTGTTGTTTTCATTCCGGCCATTTTTTATTTTATTTCTGCTTCAACCTCCCTGAGGTTTCATAAATAGTTGGACCTTTATATTTAAGGTGTTGTTTCCTACGATTCCTCCCTATTTTCAGGAAGAAAAACAAAACATTTAATTTTCAGGGATTCCCAGCTTGGGTGTTTCATTAGCCAAACCTTGGCTTGAGCAGTGTCTCTGTTTCTGTGTCATTCCAGATTCCCTATGCAGCAAGCTTGATCAGGAAAGAAAAGCTCGGTGCACACCTCAGCAAAAGCTAAAGGTGAGCTTGTGAAAAAGGGACTTAATTCCACTTGGCCTGGCTGCCTGTGCTCCTCTGCAGCAGGAATTAAGAGGATCATTCTGTTGTTTGATGGGGCTGGTTCTGGTAAATTACACGTGGCACAAATTATGAGGCTTCACTGGGGTGGGATGTCGTGCTGGGAGCTGACCCATGGATCCTGCAGTGACAGGACAAAGGCTTCAAACTAGTAGCTTTAAATTAAACATTAAAGTAGCTTTAAATTAAATTTTATGAAGGAATTCTTTCCTGTGATGGGGTGAGGACTTGGCAGAAGGTGCCCAGAGCAGCTGTGGCTGCCCCATCCCTGGAAGTGTCCAAGGCCAGATTGGATGGGGCTTGGGCACCCTGAGATAGTGGAAGGTGTCCTGCCCATGGCAGGGGTAGGATGAAGGGATCTTTAAAGTTCTTTTCAACCCAAACCATTTCATGGCTCTAACTGCCTGAGCATGTGCTTTTCCTGACACTGAAAAGTCATCAAGGTCAAGGTACCTTCAGTAAAAGGAAGGAAGGAAACACCATGGCATTCAGAGTGCAAAAAAATTGTTCATGCTCCAGGTAGGAAGGAGTTTTTCTGCCCTCAATGGAACTCCTTTAGCTCCAGAAAAAGCAGTACATAGCATATTTTGGGTGTCTCACAGAACTGTAGTTCAGTGTCCTATAGAAGGCAATTATCCTGCTGCTCACAGGCAGGGCTTCCTAAACCAAACACTGCATTTTTCAGGACTGTCTATTGGAAGGATTGATTTGGTAGAAACACCACCTGTATCATCAGTGACCAGGGATATATTAGTTTTAGGTGCTGAAGTATTAACATTTAAATGACATTCTCTTGGTTTTTTTTCCTGGTAAAAGAAGAAGATTAGGGATTGGAGACAGAAGCCAAAAGCTGGTAGCCCTGCTACTGTGTTATGCCAGAAAATCTGGCTTGTGGATTGACTAAAAAAATCCATGAGAAATAGGGGAATTTGAAAAAGAAGAGCTGGTAGAGCAGGTGACCTACGTGCATCCCTTTCTCAAGGGTTGTAAATAAATGTCATAATTCTGTCACTCTCTCAAACTTTGGCTTAATGTTGATAACACTTTCTCTCTCTTTCTCTTTTTCTCCCTCTTTTTTTTTTTTTTTCCCACTCCCAGAAGCACAGGAGCTTTTGCAGCTGTTACCTTATAAGTTATAACGCAGTCAGAAACCTGACTTGTATATAGACTGTGAAATGGAAGTGTTTGGGGATCTAAATAAAAAAAAAAATCAGGTTCCTCTGAACCTAAGGACAAGTGACCTCATAGTATCATGGACAACCATGTCAAATAGAATGTAGCAGCCATTTATTAGTAAACACAAAACAACAACAACAAAAAAAATGCCTGTCCTTGATATTTTTTTCTTTTTTTTTTTTTTTTTGGTGGTACCAAAGTTTAAGTCTTTGTGTTTTTAGAAGGACTATTGAGCTTGATAGAAGAAATAAATGCTTTTGAATCGTGCAGATAAGCTGTGAAAGGAACTACTGGTCCTTTCAATGCCACAGGCACTGACAACATCTGCCAGTTCACCTTTTGCTTTGGAATAGTGATTGTTTTATGGAAGGAAATGAACATCTCACCAGATGGGCCAGAACCACGTTTGGATGGACGGGTGGACAGATGGAAGGATGGATAGAGCAGCGTTAGCCATACACAGTGCTTTTTAAAAGCAGTCTGGAGATTCTCACACCCCTCTCCCTCTCTCCCCTTCCCCCCTCTGGTATTTTGCCTGCTGTATGAATTACGATTGTACTCCTCTGGAAATATTTTACAATTTACTATTGAGTGTAATTAAGAATATAATCACTGTTATCAAAAAAGGTATTTAACTCTGTTGTAGTTTCTTTATCATTCATGTGGATAAAAAGTCTATAATAAAAAAAAAAAAGAAAAGTATGAGATAATAGTTGAGCTTCCCTGTAATTTAATGCCATGCTTAGTCCACTGAAGAAAACGGCTGGGAAATTTATCCCAAATAATTACTTTTCAGAAGTATTTTAATTCACAAATAATATGCTGAAGAGTTCCATGGAGGAAATTTCTGCCTCTGGTTATTTTGAAAACGCTCAGAAGAAGTAGATTTAGTACAATTTCAGGATGTGCCTTGTGGATCCACAGCAATAAATCAGTTGATTTTGAAGACTGCAGCCATATTCCCCAGGTCTTTCCCTGGTGACCTGCAGCACCCTGATTCTCAGGGCTTTCCTGAGTGAATCCATCTCCTTGCTGAAGGTCTTGGTCCCAAACTCAAAGGATCTTCCAAACCAGAACAGCACCACCAGCATCCAAAAGTGGTTTTAGCCATGCCCAGCAGAGTTCTTCGCTCAATATTCCCAGCAAATTCCCAGCAAACTCCTGTGAGATTAAATCATCTGTCTTTACAGTTCCTTGGTGCAGCTGGCAGAGCTGGGAGGCAGGGGAGGAAGGGCACAGCTAGTTTTCATGCCTTCCCCTGCACAATTTACTCTGGTGTTAGGTGAGCTGACAAGACTCACTGAACCAACAGAATTAAGGCTTTTGTATGGAAAAAAAAAAAAAAAGGCAGCAAAACTACCAGAAAAGCTGGGCCAGGGAAGTTCAAATTTTCACCTGTACCCGTTGCCTTTCCCCAGGAACAGAGGAAATCAGATACTTTGTGTAAGCACATCAGTAATTAGAGATATGTTCCCAGAATATTGTTTTAACTACTAATGATTTACTGCTTACGGGTTTTCTGACCTCGACGTGATGTCTTGCTTTTAGTAACCCCTAGTGGATTTTTTTTTTCTTCCATGAACACAACCAGTGACTTTTAAGGCCTAGGCACGCTTTTAGCAGATTACAGCATCTTGTGGCAATAAACTCCACAGCTTAAATACAGCTTGTGGGGAAAAAAGAGAAAACCAGCTTCTGATGATTGAGCTGCCAAATTTAGCCTCATTTTATGTGCTGGGCTTCTTGTACTGGATGAGACAAATTGCCTGCAGAATACTGGCCATTCCTATCCACTTTCTCCATGTCTGACATGATTTCATAGGCATCTATCAAGCCTTTTTGGCCATCATTTTCCAGATTAAGTTGTAGTCATCCCTCCAGCATGAGCAGCCCCATAGCTCTGTAGTCCTCACATCCCTTTTCCCAACCAGGTGCATCCTTTATGAGATGCAGAAATAGATGTGCAGAATACTCAGGGCACAGGATCCTCTGTAGATTATTGCACAGAGTGACAGTGTGCTGCTTTCTGTGATGAATGGACCCGGCTGCAGGGCGGTGGTAAAATCTCTTACCACTATAGATCAAAAGTTTTGCCCAGACATAAAGTAATCCCATTGCTCAATAAGAAATTACCTCCCTAATGGCTTCTGAGTGCCAGAGCTCCTGGATGTGGTCAGGCGTTCAGAGCAGCCCTCGTTGTCCCTCACCATTTGAGAACCAGCTTGTTCAGGCCCAGGAGCAGACACAAAGCACCGAAAGCAGATTTATTTGTTTTCTTCTCCCAGCTCAGCAGTGTTCAGGCTGTTGTGTTCCCCAGGGACTTTCCAGAGTGCAGCCGTGTGTGCTGGTGCAGTTGTGGAACCGTGCATTAAATGCACAGCTCACACAAATAAATAGGCAACAAATGCACTTCAGACTGATCACTCAGACTCTAAATGTCCAATTTCCACTTGGTTATTTATGCCCATTCTGGAAATGGAAGCACCATTTGCCTGGTTGGTAGCTGATTCACAGGCCACAATGGCAAAAGCTGTGATGGAACATATATCTCAGAGATAAGCATGAATGAGGTGTTTTGAATTAAAAAATAATTCCTCATGCTGATAAAGGTCAAGAACATGATTCTGGAAAACAAATAAAGAGAGGCCTCCACCTAAACAAATCACTTGGATAAATATCCATGGAAGCTCCTTATCACCAGTGGCTTTTTGTTTGCTTTCCTCTTGTGGCAAAGCTTGTACACATTAAAGTGAAAAGGATCCCATTAAACACTGTTGTGCTTCACCAACTCAACCTTTCCACCAGCTGGCATCACAAATAAAAGTTTAAAAAAAAGGAAAATGGAAGATTTTCCCAGTAGCTGGCATGGTTGTATCTGCAGCACACATAACTTGTGTCTACAGAAATTGACTTGAACTCAGCTCCCTCCCTGCAGTGGCCTTGAGAGGTTGTGCTTGAGCCCAATGGGGAGCACTTCCCAGTGTGGCTGAGGAGCCACCCCAGCCTGTCCTGATGGCAGTTTGGAAGTGCCCAAAGTGGCCAGGGAAGTGTCCAAAGTGGCCAGGGAAGTGTCCAAAGTGGCCAGGGAAGTGGCGCAGGCCTTCCCTGGGCTGGAAGGGGACAGTGCCGTGGTGTGGCCACGCGGGGATGGTCCCAGTCCCAGTTTGCTCACACAGAGCAGCACTGCTGCTGCCCTTGGTGCAAAATGAATGACGTGTTGGTGTGGAAAATAAACACTCAGGTTTTCTGACATGTGACACGCAGCTTGTCAACACCTTGAAGAAACCTGCGTAAGTGACCAAACATCGCCTCCACCGCTGTTATCACAAGAGAGGCAAAGGGTAACAGCGGTCTCACAGGCCTTGGTTTTAGCCTTCTGGACACCAAAATCCCCTGAGCATGGCAAAACCCACAGCACAGGCTACACACTGAGCTGTGATTTGAGTTTCGGAATGGAATGAGAGTATTACATTTACCCCACACAGCTGTGTGTCCATGAGCTGCCCACAACACCTCCCAGGGGGGCTCTGTGCTCGAGTTGTGGTGGTGTTTCTACAGGACCTAGGGCTTGCATTGTTTGCTTCTGAGGTACTTTAGCACAGCTATTTATGTTGGTGAAGAAGTGCACCAAGCAAAAGCATGAAGATACGTGCTTTCACTTATTCCAGGAAATGGGAACAGACCTTCTCTCAGCACCAAAACTTTATGTGCCTTCAAGCCATCTCACTCAAAGACCCTTTCTACATTTTGCTGACCTTGCTGTAACATGGAAGGTGCAATCTGCACAATTCTGGAATGGTTTGGGTTGGAAGGGGTCTTAAATCTCATCCAGTTCCATGCCCTGCCAAGAGCAAAGACATTTTCCACTAGCTCATGCTGCTCCAAGCCACATCCAACCCGGCCTTGTGAGCAGACAGCATATCTGAGAATTTACTGCTTTCCAGATTGATCACATTGATGAATAAATACCTTGAAATAAATACCTGTATGATTATTTTAAAAAAAGGTATCTCTGACTTCAAGGTAAAGATCAAGTAAAGATCAGGAAGTTTTGTCTGAGCTGGGCATGGCACTTATTAATAGCAAAACAAAAAAATGCTACACCTTTTCTTTCATATTACTGATTAAGTAAATTCCTGTGCCTTTTAAAGTTCAGATTTCCTCGGGGTTATTTTTCCCATTCCATAGATGTTTATGTAGTGTAAAACTTGAGGCAGCTGTGCCAAAGGTTTGGTATAAATTTTGCAGTGTACAAAAATAGCTACTCCTCAAAAAAACAGTGTTTTCCAGGGTGTATCACTGAAGAATTTACAAGAAGAAATTTAAGTGTTTTCTCTGACCCTCTATGATAAAATCTTTCACCCTGCTGGCTTTTAAAGCAGAATCACTGCGCTGAGAAAAGCTGCTGGGAGAGCTCCTCTAGGACATACCACTGTTTTCCTATCATCTCCTGTAGTTTTTCTTTCCTCCAGGAGGTTTGTCCATGGAGTTTATGCCCAAATGAGCATAGCAGGGGTTTGGAACAAGATGGGCTTCAAGGTCCCTTCTAACCCATATGATGCTGTGAGTCTGTAATTCTAAATGTATTTTGACACTGTTTTAACCAGCTGCTTTGGATTATTCAGTACAATTTTGAGAGGAATTTTTTTTTTCCACTACAGTAATATTATCCTTGATGCATACCCTCATATATGAATTTTTTTATCTCAAAAGTGCTAGCCAGGTGTTCACTAGTAAGTCCCAGAGCAGATAAAAGACCTACAGTGGTGCTGAGAAGCTCTGTCCTTGCACAGAGCTCATGTCTTTGAGACCTGTGGTGTGTGGCCTTATGCACACCTGGCAGCCTGTCCTGGTCTCACTGGGGTTGTTGTTATCCATGCTGGCAGTTTTCAGTGGTGGAACTGCACCCAAGCCACGTGAGATAAGGTGTTTCTGTAGGAAAGAGCTGCCCCCTCCTCCTCCACCACAGCTCCCCATACTGTGATCTCAAGCTTCTCCAGAAAACTGAGTTTGGGGTGAGGTGACACCAGGATAAAAAAGAAAAAAATGAATATTTATTCATGCATTAAATATTTTAAAAATAAGACTATTCAACTTTAGGAATATTGAGGGCATCCAATGCTTTTCTTCTTTAATTACTCTGAAAGTTCAATAAAGGTCATTTCCATTCCCAAGAGAAGAGCACACCCCAGTTGCTTCCACCACATCTTCATACTGGGCATGCACAAGACACATAGATCCACCATGCAAATGGTCAGTGGCTTTCAAGAGTGAGGTCTGCTGTGTATTTAGCAGCTTTTTCTTTAGAAACACAGACTGGATACCAGAGAAATCAGCAGAGGTTCCCATTGGAGGTCATTTCAGTGACCTTTGGATCGGACTCAAAAATCACAAATGGGTTCCACAAAGCAATCTCAGCTTTGATTTGATCTTTCCCTTTGTTTGATAAAGAAGGAAAGTGCTGGCACCTGCCTGAGTATGAAGTCCTCCCTGCTCAGGAACTCTTCTGTGGCATGCTCAGGCTTAAAGCCAAACACAAGTCCAGCGAATCCCTGAAGCAGGGAGAGGAGGTTCATACAGACCAAGTGTCCTCCTCTATGGATGACACAAAATGAAGAGTGGATGTGTGTCTTAAACAGAAATAATACCTGCATATGTCTGCACGCCTGCTCTTTGCTGTTCATCTCTCTGTAAAATCTATCCAATGCAGTTAATTCGCTGTTTTCTTGAGCCACAGAGGAAAATTCACAGTTGTGGTCAGCTAGACTTCTAGCTGACTGTGAATTCTTTAGAATTCTATGACTGTGGATGCCTGAAACCCTTCCAAACAATCTCCAGGGCACTCAGAGAGGTGCTTGGGTCCTGTTTGCTACTGTGACGTAAGAGGAGCAGGAATTGTTGTGCACCTATTTGTCTAGGCACAGCAGAAAAAACATTCTATCTCTATTGTTTTGAAACACCTGCCAATATGGATTTCATTAATGTTTTCCTTGTGCCTGCATTAACGAAGAAAGGGTCTCCACCCTGGAGCACCACTCCTTCTCTGACCACAGAGCACAGGCAACCGCAGCCTTCCATGAGATAACTCGGTGCAGCTGCCAGCCCCAGCCTGGCACAGGGAATGGGGGCTCCTGCAGAGCAGAGCGAGGTCCAGAGCTGTGCAGATGTGGCCTCCCCAGCCAAGGCATGGAAAGGGGTAGGTGCTTTAGGGATAAAGTCGTGTTCTCCTCCCGCCTGCGGTGCAGTGAAGCCAGGCTGCAAGAAACACCAACATGAAGCACTTCTGGAGCCCTGAGCTCCCTGTTTAACAGCTCAGCAGCAGCTCCTTAAACTCCTGCCTGGTTGTTTTCAGTGCAGAGAGCCAGGTAAGACCATGCGACAGCCACACAGCAAGGACAGGGCTCAGACTTGTCACGGCTGGTGGGCTTCCCTTGCCTGGAGAGCACCCACACCTGGCCTCCCCACCCAGCCTTCTGGAGCAGACCCAGAGGCACCCCTCCTGGGACACAGCACATTTCTGAGCCAGTCCTGGGCACCAGCTACAGAGGTAGTTTTGCTGGAGGAGTTCATGCACAGCAGAGTGGGTCCCGTGCCCTGTGGGAGCCCTGTCAGGCTCCTGGGTGGAGCCCAGCTCTGCCTCCTGCTCCACCAGAAAGAGTGTGGAAATAATTGCTTATCTAAAGGATGGTGAGTAAAGCCTCTGCTTGATCCACCTCCGCACTTTATTGATTGTCTAAACACGGAAGAGATTACCCTGCCCTATAAAAACCACGGGAGAAGGAAGCAATCAACAGAGGCAAATGAAGTGAGCAATTAGTCTGAAACCCTTCGGACCAGCTTTTCTTTCAGGCAAGGTTTGAGCAGTGTGATGCTGACACAAGGATCTTCAGCAGTCACAAGGTACTCCACAAATTTGTAATGTAATTCTGCTTTATATTTTAATTTCCATGCTGTATTTTCTTGACTTCTTTACAAGCACAAAAGGTTTGTGCTTGAAAAACTGAGGTTTTCCTTAGGATATTGGGGGGGGTTGCAGGACTCTCTAGTAAGCAAGTTGATTTTCCATTCTCACTAAACTCAGCTCAGCTCTCCTTGGGGAGAGGGAGAATTTCTCAGATTCTGGGCTGACATTTCATTTTATTCACACGCACTGATTGACAAGAGGCAAAGCCTGGACAGATTACTTAGCTACCACCTATGGAGGCAGTAAAAGAAAGGGTTCTGTGTCCTGGGGCAAACTGGCCAGGATTAGATAAAAGTATCAGCTAGATAAGTCAGAGCATGTTGTCAGTGTTTTTGGGTTGTTTATCCATGCCAAAATTCCATCCCTGGAAGTGTTCAGGGCCAGGTTGGACAGGCCTTGGAGTAACCTGGGATAGTGGAAGGTGTCCCTGCCCATGGCAGGTGTGGCACTGGATGGGCTTTAAGGTCCCTTCCAACACAAACCATTCTGGGATTTTGGGATTCTATAAAGATTAGATGCCATGCAGAAAAATTAAGTCAAACTCAAGACAGTGGAAGCTCATTGCCTTAACAGAAGTATTCAGGGGTTCTGAGTTCGATTAACTTCTGTCTTTTGAATCTATCCCTTAACACATCTTCCTTTGATCTCCAGTTAAAGATCATTCACATTAGAGTTAGTGAAATACTTAAGAGAAATAAAGGAATCTGAACTAAATGTACTGGGTTTGAACATTAAGCTGGGATCTGATTGTCTCTTTCCCTAATTTTTCAGGATGGCCCATGCTGGTGGTGAAGACTTATACAACTCTGTGATTGTCCAGGAAGAAGGTGTTTTACTGTTTGTTTCCATCAGCATTTTAAATCAGTTTTGCAGTGTTTATTTGTGTGGTGACACAGCTGAGCATGTCACCAAGTCTGTCAGGTTATGGATACAGGGTGTTGAGTGGGCTCAAAAGGAGTGGATGGATCAGACACAAGGTAGACACGCTTCTGTTGGGGTTTAGGGTGGGAAGGATGCTGGAACTGAAGGGAGGGGTTGCAGCAGAAAAGAATGAGAGCTTTGGAGGCAGGGATGTAAGCCAGTGTTCATTACTTTAAGTTTGGAATTATATACAAGAATTAAAAAAGGATGGAAACAGATTGAAAAGGGTGAAAGTGGATTGAAAGTGCTGGCTAGACAGGCAGTAATACTCAGGATCCTGCTTTACTATAAATAGGTGGATAATATGTGAAATGGCTTTGTGGTCTAACAGTGCAGGGCAGGCTCTCCCACCCTGACATCCACAGGGCTGCATTTCAGTCTCAGTCCTGAAAAGCAGTTTTGCTTTGCTCTTAGGTAGATAAAGACACACAAGTTATTTAACTGAGCTGTGAGATTTTTGAAGAAAAATTGTTTCCAGAAACACCCCTCTAATACAGAGCTGGTCACCCCCTTCCACTCATGGTTTGAGCAGGAGGACTGTCAGTATTTTCAGCCTGTAATTTCACAAAAGGCTGTGTTCCCTGAAGCTGTTTGTTGGCAAAACTCACCTGTGATTTCTCTTCAAGGTTCACCACCCTCCACCTATGCCATTGTCATGGTGTCTCTCAGTGGAAGCCTCCTGCTGCTGGTTGCCATCAGCATGGCAATAGGTGTTCTCCGGAGGTGAGTATCAGGGGAGGAGAGGGAAACCAGGGCTGCCATGGGAATGTGTGCAGGGATGAATTCCTGCTCGAGCCAAGAGTCACCAGGCAGCCCACAGGAGCAGCCTGCCAAGCCCTGGTGGGGCTTCCTGGGGTCTTCCCAGGCTCCTACCTCAGCCTAGAGCTGGGTGGGACAGCAGTGGATGGAGAATCACTAGGGTGGGTGCTTGGGTAAAAGCAATTTAGGGCAATGATATTTGGTTTGTTTTGTATCTGGTCCAAATTCTCCCCACCTCCTGATTTTTTCTATCTATCTATCTATCTATCTATCTATCTATCTATCTATCTATCTATATCTATATCTATCTATCTCTATATCTATCTATATCTATATCTATATCTATATCTATATCTATATCTATATCTATATCTATATCTATATCTATATATATCATCTATATCTATATCTATATCTATATCCATACCTATATCTGTATACCTGTATATATACATATATACATATATACATATATAGGTATAATTATATAGATATGTATTTAAATTTTGTAGAGGAAAATTAAGACACCCAAGCCCCTGATTCCTCATTAATGCAAATGTCTTCATTGTTTTCAATCAGCTGAAGTCACAAAAAGAGGGACTTTCCTTGTGGCATCTCTTTCTATAAAGAGAGGGTAAATTATGTGTTTTGAGGAGTCTCTTCAAACAAAAAATTCATTCCGTTTTAGTTTGAATGCATCTAGCCAAATGAAGCAGGGTGATGAGGTCGTAGGATGTAGTTTTATAAAAGGCAGAAGATTAAGGAAAATAGGAGTATGTCACCTCCATAATTAATTAAATCAGCTCTATCCCAGCTATCAGTTCTTACTGCCACAAATTACATTCTGTTATTAACTGACTTGGCTTCAAGACACCAACAGCTCCTCATGCTGATCAGACACCCAGCTATTTGTTTTTTGTCCATTTCTGTTGTGCCAGGCGTTGCACGTCAAATTATTCCTCCAAAAACCTTAGAACACCTGTGGTGGTGGAAAAAGTTACAGTGGCACACTGCAGCTCTGACAAGATTTCGACGGTGGATTTGACTGGCCCGATGTGCATAAATTACATTTCTTACAAGCAAAATGCGTGCCCAGCCACAGTTTGCCATCTCTGAAGAGACAATTTTGATTTCTGATGCTTCTCCTTTGACAACACCCCTCAATTCAGCACCAGAGCAATGACAGCCCACAGCTTCTTCCATTTGCAACTTTCTTCTGGAGAGAAATGGGGATAAAGGACTCGGGGGACATGTGCTAGTTGAGAGGAGGGACTGACATGTTGCACTTCATTTTCTCCACCAAAGTGCTGGACTGTGAACTCGTACCACAAAAGTATTAGAAAATGCAGGAAAATCGAGTTTTTTAATGGAAGTGGAGAAAAAGCACAGATACATGTACCTTTTTTCTGTGACATGTTGTGTTAGAAATTTACTGCAGAAATTTACATCTTTTTCATATTGCCTCTTTTCTGAGGGGTGAGTCATGGAAAAAAAAATACAGGAGGGGGAATTCTAGTTATTTTTACAAAGATTTCCCAATCCCTCTGACTCACTGAGAATCCCAGACCTTATGCTGAGACCTGACCTTCTGCACATGGTTCACTATTATCTGCATGACTCCAGCTTGCTAATGCTGACATTATTGGACAGGCTGCAGCCTCCAGAGCCACCAGGCTTGTGATTTGGTTTTTACCCACCCACTTTTACAGCCTGGAGAAAGAGACCATCTATTAATCTTTAAACTGAGTGCTGCGGCTTTCGGGGCACTGATGATGTCTGGTGTGACGCCAGCTGGCCTGGCTGTCCTTCTCATTCAGGTGGTGATTCCAGGGATCAGGCTGGGCTAGGATCTGGCTCCAAGAGGGATCAGTGTGATCCCTGGATCTGGCCAGCCTGTTCCAGCTTCATGCCCTTTGCTAAGTGCTGTTGGGAGCCAGCCCCTAGGCTGCAGCCTGTGAGCATCCTCCTTCTCCAGGTTTAGGTGGGGCCACTGTCCCCTGGGGAAGATGCTGGTGGAAGGCCTGGCCCCACTGGGACCCATCAGGACACCAAAACCCTCGTGTCACCTCCTCTACATGACACCTATCAAAGGGGAGACTTAGGGCAGGCACAGGAAGGTGAGGCTGCCCCACACAGATTCCCATTTCATAGCCCTGAAGGAAAATCCGTGCCACCAAAGGCGGTCAGACTTTGGTCACCACTGCAGCTCCTTGTGCTTGTCCCCAAAAAAGCTCTTTGAGTGAATTTTCTGTAAGCACAGGTGAAAGCCAGACCTGATTCCAAAACTGTGAGCACGTCAGCCATCCCTGGTCCTTTGATGTTAACTGTATTCCCACTGAGAATATTTCTACTGGCACCATTTTCCCTGGTCCAACAGAAGCACATCCCTGCAAGCCCGTGGTGGCAAACACCAGCTCTGTGCCTGCGGGGGTTTGTGTCCCCTGGGTGTCCCTCCCTCTTTCCACACCTCCTGCCTGTCCTCTGCTTTAGCACCAGCCTCAGACACCATTCTCTTCGCACTCTTTAATCCCCCTGCCTTTTCTTCATGCTGCTCACTGCACAGAGACTAAATCCCCCACCTTTCAAAATTCATGGAGCTGTTTCCCCATCCTCTAAATCCCTCCCTAAGACTCTCTGCTGCCTCCATGCCTGAAAATCCTGCCCGTCTGTCAGCAGTGAGGCAGGGCTAAGCAGAGAGTTGTAATTCCCTGAAAAAAACCATTTGTTTCCTTGCTGCCCCGCTCCCCACATTGGCCTGCTTTAGATATCCACTGTCTTCCATCTCAGAGATGGACTGGAAAATCCCTATGCCTGCCTCTGAAAAATATCTGCATGGCACTGAGCATGACAGGATTTGGGTCTGGACTGGTGTATTCCAGTTCAAAAGCAACGCAAACAGTGCCAATAATAACAGAACAATGTCATGTCACAGAAATTATCTTTAAGCTCCCTTCCAGCTCAAACCTGGTTCTATAACCATTCTGTACTCTTGGTGGTAGCAAGATGAGCAACAGCATTTGTGTGTGTGTGTGTGTGTGTGTGTGTGTCTGTCTGTCTGTTTCTGTGTGTGCGAGAGAGAGAACCAGGCAACAAATGACATTTAAAGCCTGTTATGGTTACAGAGCCAAGTAACTTAGGAAAACAGCGCTGATAAATTTAGGTGTAAATCCAGAATTGTGTATGGTTTTTCATTGTGTTCCTCAATCCCCAGGCAGTTCTTTTGTGTGTGGGGGCCTATTAATGTCCTCTCAAATCCCAGGAAGGCTGTCAGGCCGTGTTTTTTGGAGGGATGGCTGTTCACTTCTCAAACAAGCAAGGGCAGAGGTGACCCATGAGTCACAGATAAGACAAAGCTCTTTCCTGCACGCAGCTGCTGACAGGTGAGGACCAGACACACATTTTCCCAAATGCACAAAATCCTATTGCATTCCCAGCTTTGGTGGTTTAAAAAAAAAAGCAAACCATCTGGACATTAAAGCAGTCACTCAATTTGTGCTTACCAGGGACGTGTTACATCAGTCAGATGCACCATTAACTTTACAGCTCTTCGACAGTGCTATAGGTGTGATGAGTGAGAGATGACAAAGGCTTTAGTCTAACTGTGAAATTTAGCTGTTGTATTTATTTATAGCACCTGGCTGAGAGGCAGAGCCTAATTTATTTCACCTACACGAAGTTTTTCAGTTAATGAAGCTGCCTGTGGTAGGAGTTGGTAAAAAAGCTGACAGCAACAAAATGCATTTTTTCACTTCCAGCTTGGGATCATTGGGCCCAATTTCCAGAATTTTCTGGGTCCCCAAAAGTTTCTCACTGATGTGCATATATCTGGGTGTGTATGGCGTCTAAAGAAGGAAATGGTTAAAGCTAGATCCGAAAATAAAGTCACAAGATGGTGGTGGCAAGTGAGGTGAAGGGTACAGGGGCTGAAGTCATAACAGGTCTTCCTTTGTCATGGTATTTTCTCATCAGAATTAAACTCAGTTAACCCCAAAATCTCTCATGCAACAAGCTTGGTTCTCATTAAGTGTAGGGGACAGTGACACCCGGGGAGATGTGCTCTGCCTGAAAACACTGAACGAGAAACTGAGAGTGAAAAACACCAGTGCCTTCACAATACTTCACCAGCCTGAAGTTTAATCCTTTGACATCTGTAAGGTGGTTTAAAACTCTTCTTTATGGTGATTGACTGCACCCTGCAGATGACACCCCGGGAATTTATGGTACTGAAACACGACACCTTAATGAAAGAAATAAAAAAAAAAAAAGCCCCTTTTCTTCTAATGCAAGCAACTTTATCTGGTTTTCTCTTCAACCACGTAACATGATTCAGAGATAAGACTCCTGTGGTTGCTAAGTTGCCATGATGGATTTCATTAAGGGGAAAATCACGTCAAGTTTATGTCAGCTTGACGGCAGCTGCTCTTTTGAAATACATCTTAATTATGGGTAAAAATACTAAGCCATAACTTGTGTACTTATTGCAAAACCTCGGATTTTTTTTTTTCAGGGCCATAACTCTAAGCATTAGCTCTTCGCTGAGGTTAGCATTTATTTATTTATAGCTTGTATACCGTAAGGAGGTAGCCCAGGAAATGCTACTTGATCATGGTGATTATTAGATATCTATGTTACTGAACCCCATATTTATCTGTAATTAATTATAGAACCACTGCCAGAATGCCCTAAGTTATGTCTGAGGACAAAAGACAGTTCTGTTTGTTAGACCATCACACATCACCACTAAGAACTTCTTAAAAATTTGCAGTGGCCTTTGGGATCAAATTTTTCAGGCCAATGTTGACTTTCTCTGCCTGTATGGAGTTTGGTAAACTCAAACTTTTTGTTGTTGGTGATATTTACAGATGGAAAAAGATTATTTGAACTATAAACCCCAAAAATTAGGGGGAGGATTTGGGCAACTAGAAATGGCTCAATTTGAAAATGTTAAAATGGTGTTTTGGAGGAGTTTTGCAGTCACTGCAAATTTAAAATCCTAGATGAGAACTAGAGAAGCTGTTCTGGAACTCCTAAGCCTTCAAGTATGTGCTCACATGTGCCTCTATACTCGAGTGTTCCCACTAACTTCTGGCTTATGAAGTTAATCATACACACAAGAGTTTTCAGAACCAAAGTCAGCATTTGGGAAAAACAATGAAGCTTTCATGTAAGTAAACACTTCAGTACAGGCTTCAAAAATATTGAGCTCACTGCAACTGCAATAGATGTTTCATCCCTACCCTAAATTGAGACTATATTCCTTTTTGAGGCTGAAATGACAAATGCTTTTGACCAGATGACAGAACTCTGATGAATATCCTTGATTCTCTATCTCCCTTGTGCAATAGGAGTAATTTTGGGAATAAATTGTAAAGAAAATACACTGTGGTGCTGGTGGCGAGGTGCTTTTTCTTTATTCCAGTATTAAAATGTAATGTTATTTAACAGTAGTGATTATTAAGTTGCACAATATTATGACACTGACTGTACCAAAGTGGGTGTTTTGGAAAGGAAAGATGAACACAAGAAGAAGCTGGGTTTGGGTTTTTTCACAGCTGATTCACGTGGTGTCTGAGCATCTATTGATTACATACTCATGGCACTTAATTAATCGAAATATCAGATCATCACTTGCTGGTGAGGGGATCTTCACATAGACCATGGGGACATAATACTGATAAGAGGAGAATAATTTGTCCAGCTTGTGTCAGAAGTCTGTGGCAGGGCAGGGAATCGAGCTGGGGTCTCTGCAGTCCCCCACACTGAGCACAAAGCTGTCGCCTCTGTTGCAGCAGAAGGGTCTAGTAACCACAACCACAAAGTGATCATGCAAATCATCGTGCCCCGATTGAGTAATAAAAGTACCAAAATCTGTACCATTAGCTCATCCAGAGCTAAGGGGCTTGTGCACTGTGAAATTACTGGGAAATAAAATCAGGGGGATTATGCAAATCACCCCTTTCAGCCAATCGGACTGGAAGAGGCAAAGGGAAAAAATGTCTATTTGTGCATCAATAACTACACTGGGATAACTGTGTAACTACAGTACGGGGATAACTCTGTAACTACAGTAGTTATAATAGGGATACGGTATCCCTGAGCTCCAGCTGTGATTATTTTGTTATTTGACTGCAGAACTGCCCAGAAGTCATGATCAATCCACTATAAAAAGTAATTTTTTTCTTTTGGGCTGTGCTTTGGGTTCTGCAGCATTACGTGTTGGACAACCAGCACCTGGGATCTGGACTGACTTCCTGCTTGATCCTCAGTCAGGATAGAAGGAAAACCCATGTAGTGAGAAAACACGTGGAAAAACCCCGCTGTCCATAAGGCTAAATGCAAATATAAACTCATGTATTTTTGCACGTGCAGTGTTTATGGATTTTTATTAATTCTACTTGTGTTGCTGATGATGGATGGCCAGGGGGCTGTCCCACACCAGGCGATGTCTCCAGCTCCCGCTGACAGGACACACCATGCTACCACGTTACAGATGGAGGAGGAGGAGGAGGAGGAGGATGAGCCTTACTCCTGCCCCAAATCCAAAGGGCACTTGCTACACGGCAAGCAGAGCTTCGCACGTCACAGCCTGTGCTGTGAGGTCCACGGGGCTCTGAGAGATCCATGGACCTGAGAAATCCACGGGGCTCCAAAGGACTTGAGGACCTGGGAAAAACACAGGGCTCTGAGGCATCCATGGACCCAAGGGATCCATGTGGACCCAAGGGGCTCCTAGGAACCCATGCGGATGTGAGGGACCCATGGCCCTGAGGGATCCACAGGGCCCCACGGGCTCCATGGACACGAGGGATCCATGGACCCAATGAGCCCAAGGGGCTCTGACAGATCAATGGACCCAAGGGATCCAAAGGTCTCTGAATGACCAATGGACCCAAGGGATCTGTGGGGTTCCAAGGGATCCATGGACCAAAGGCACTCACAGATCCAATGGACCCAAGGGGTTCTGATGGAACCACAGGGCTCTGGGAGATCCATGAACCCGAGGGATCCACGGTCCCAACAGACCCAAGAAGCTCCGAGGGACCCACGGGGTTCTGAGGGATCCACGGACTTGAGGGCTCCAAAGGATCCATGGGCACGAGAGATCCATGGATCCAATGGACCCACGGGGCTCTGTGGTACCCACGGTGTTCCGAGAGATCCACAGGCACCCAAGTGTTCCATTGACCAGAGGGATCCACAGATCCTTGGAATCCCAGCGGCACCGAGGGATCCACGGGCGGGGGGGGGGTCTGCGAGATCCGCCGGACCCGAGGAGCTCCGAGGGATTCGGGATCCCGAGGGATCCGCGGGCGAACCCGGGGACTCCATCGCGGCTCCCGGGAGCCGGAGGCCACGCCCCCTGAGGCCACGCCCACTATGAGGTCACACCCTCTGAGGCCACGCCCATCAGCGGTCACGCCCCATTCGTCGCGCCCAAGGCCACGCCCATTATGCCAAGCCACGCCCCCTCCATGGCCCAATCGGGAGGCTCCTCCCACCGAGGCCCCGCCCACCGCCGCCCGAGGCCCCGCCCCGCCCGGCCCCGCCACGTCGCTCTCGGGCGCCGCTGCCGGGGCCGCTGCCGGGCCATGGCGTTCACGCTCTACTCGCTCCTGCAGGCCTCGCTCCTCATCGTCAATGCCGTGGCCGTGCTGCACGAGGAGCGCTTCCTCCGCCACGGTGAGCCGGGACGGGCCGCCCGGCCTCGGGGCCCCGCCGCTCCCTGCCGGGGGGAGCGGCGGCGCGCGGGGGAGGGGTTTGGGAGTCATCGGGGAGGGTTGGGGGATGAATTCCCACCCGCTTTCCTCGTACCTTTGTGTTTATTTATTTTTTTTTAATATGTAGTTGTCCTTTTTCCCCATCCGGTTTTAACTGTTTCACGCCCCTTGGTGGTGGGTGTCGCACAAAGGTTTCCTTTCTCTTGTGCCTGGTTCTTGGTGAGATGGCGCCTCTCGGTCCCTGGGGTTCCCAGGGCTGGGCATCCTTGCCCTTCAAATGAAGCCAAGCCCTGCAAAACAGAGAAAATCCACCGACAAAGATCTGCAGAGCTGTGGAAGAAAAAAAAAATGGGCAATGATGCACGGTTTCCCAGTTCATTGGGAACTGGAGAATCCTGACTTCTCCACGTCAGGCTGAGCCAGGATTTTTGGCAGGAGTGCAGAAGGGCATCCCTCTCTCCTGCTCCCCGGTTGGATTTGTTTCGAGGGATCTGCTCATCTTGGGTTTGGGCTTTTCTTTTGCTCTTTTGACGAGCAGCTGGAATTAAAAACGGGAGCTGTGGGGACAGCTGGGATGGATGAAGCCAGTTGTCAGCCTCTTGAAACTTGGGAATAGAGTTCCAGGCTCATCCCAGTGGGAAGCAGCGGCTGGCAAGGCTGGTGAGGGAGAGGACTCGCCCACCAGTTTGGTGCCAGGGAGATGAGAAAGGGAGAGCAAAAATCACTCAAAAGTGGCCTCTGGAGAAAGAAATGCACAGCTTGGGCAGTGCAGCTTGGTGTATTGAGAGCTGCTCCTTGCTCTGCTCCTTCCAGAAATGGTAAGGGCTGCAGACAGCAGGTCTTAGAAATGCCTGGATACATCCTTGGTCCCATCATGCTGTGTCTGGGCATCGTAAAACTTCAGGATTTTTGCTACATTACAAAAAGTTCCCTTTTTTTTTTCCCTAAAAAGTTCTAGCTTTTTTTTTTTAACAGCAATTGCAAAAATCATCACTCCTATTTTGGAATTTGTGCTGTTCGTTTTTCTCTCGTGTGGCCCCTTTCTCAGTGCTGAAGCATCATCACTTCACACCGAGGGATTATTTGCTATTTTATTTTCAGGACTATGAAAAGGTTGCAGTTCATTTAGGGTTTATTTTGACAGCGGTTTAATTTTTAAAGCCCAGATGAACTCGCAGGGAACTGTGGTGTATTGAAAAGGTGAGGGTTTTCTTTACAGAAACATGGATTTGTCATCGTTTAGCATGAGGTTTAACAGCTTTCAGCCTGCTGTATTAAAATGTGCTCGTGAAATAAGGCTGTCTATCTGTGTTAGTATAAACTACATTCATGATAGATTGCTCGTTAAAATTGCAGCATTTGTTGTGTGGTTTTGGGGTTTTTTTCCTAAAGTGTGTGTCTGTTTTTATGTGACCCAGTTGGCTGGGGAAGCGATCAAGGGATTGGAGGATTTGGAGAGGAACCAGGAATTAAAGCACAGCTGACAAACCTCATTCGATCAATACGAACCGTTATGAGAGGTAAGGGCACAATATTTTCTAGTATTATTAGGATTGTGATGATTATTATTATTACAATCTGTAGTGTCTTGTTTCTGCACTAATCTGTATTTCCTCTGGGCCTAGACTCTCTGTAAGAGGGTGCAGGCCTCACCAAAAATGCAGTAACATTCCCTGGCTCTGGATTGTGTTTCTCCTGCTGAGCTGTTCCTTCCCTTGGAGTTTGTCAGCTGGGAGGAAGTTTGGTGATCAGCCAAAGTGTGCAATCAGTGTCAATCACTTCATTTAAATCCAACTTTATGGGAAGTACCTGTGAGGGAAATGTAATTCCGGGGTTTCTGAAAGGCAAGCCAGGCTTATGTGCCTCAGAAGATCAGGAGAAAAATATACTTAATTTGTAAGTTACTGATAGTTCTTAATTATGGACACCAAAAATTCATTTTGTAGATGATGATAGAGAGGGAGTAACAAATCTTAACCTGTTGTGCCTATCACTGAGTAGAACTCAAAACATTTATTCTAAAGCACAGTAAAGCCAAGGATATAAGCTGAATTTTAGATTGTTTACTTTCATTTGGAGAAAGAGTTATTTGTGTTGAAGTTAAAACAGAATTAAAGGCTCTGGGTTAAAGTTAAAACGCGCTGTGAAAAATATTTCTGCTGTTGCTTTCTACTAATGTCTTTGAGCCTGGCTCCTTCCACTGGTAACAACTTTACATAGGAAAATTAAATGTATTTCTAAAATTTTGACTGGTTCTGCTCCTTCTCCCAAGGTTATATGAAGCTCTGTCATTTTGTGACATGGAAAGCAAAATTTTCAGTATTAATTCTCTTTGTTCCCCCCTCTGCAGTGCCATTAATAGCCCTGAACTCCATCACAATTGTTCTCCTCCTGCTGTTCGGCTGAAGACACCCCGTAGAAATTCTTTGGACTTCCAGAGAAGCCAATTGCTGACCACCACTGCTCTGAGTACCCTGGGATCCAGCACAGTTTAGCTGTCAATCTGACATTCAACTTAAAATAATAAAAGACACTGTTTCTATTTATCCCATTTCCTAATGTTCCCTTGCAGTTTCATTAAGCAGGATCATGGGATCAATGCAACAACGCTGCAAACAAATTGAACTGTGACCAGTTCTGTTGGCTGCCTGTTCATAGTGTTGATTAATTATTAGAGTAAATGTCATAGGATGTCGCAGTGACTGGCAATGGGATGCAGCTTTTAAATGCTCTGTTACTCAGGGATGAATTTCCTTCAGTACGCTCTCCAATTTGTTTTTAAATTGAGGAAAAGAACAACAAACGTGTTTGCTTTCATTTCAGTTACTACCATGGAACTCTTTAAGAGAATATGAATTGAGCTCTGAAAGTGTGTTATAAAGAATATTTGTTATAAAGGATTGAAGTCCAGCTGTGATATGGAGGGAGATAAAATCAGCTGGGTAAAGTCCTGGTTCAGCTTAACATTGAAAGCTGAGTTCTTCTTGCTTTGATTGGGGATTTTTGTCTTCAAATCAGTATTTCATACTGACAGAAAAGTCAGTTGGAAATGGGTGCAACTGCAGTACAAAACTTAAAAAATAAATTTAAAAAACAAGAAAGAAAACAAAAGCTGTACCTAAAGCTGGGCAACTCTGTTAACTTTGGGGATATTAGTGATTAGTATTTGTTACTTTTCTGTCAAGAATTGTTATTATACTTTTTAAAATATGTATTAAACTTCTGCGTGGTGATCACTGTGGTTGAAGTGGAGAACCGTTTGTATTCTGAGCTTCCTGGGGAACCTGGGAGGGGAATACCACGGGAGGTGAATACCCTGTGCTTTTCAAATGCATTTCTTTGGGAAAAACCCGAGACAATTTGCAGCCTCTTTCCTTACTGCTACCTCCCCGGCCCTCCGTCATCATAATTTGTTAAATTAACAGCTTTGAAAGTGCAATTCTGTGTGTGACTTTGCAGTTCTGTGGAAGAGAATGCTCCTAATTGCTTTCCTACTGGTCTTGTCTCAGTTAAGACTGCTGAGCTAGGTCTGAATTGGAAAAGGTGATTCTCCTGTATCCGTCTAGAGAAGTTAGAATTGCTTGTCTGTTCCTCTGCTAAAGTGCTTGACTTTAATTTTAAAGAGGGGACGCCAAGGGAAACCTGGCAGTTTCATTATTTTAAAGCGGCTTAGTCAATCATCTTTTCTTCCTATGTCTTAATGACTAAAGCATATGCTGTTGTATGTGAAGAAGAATCTGTAAAACATGTAAATGCATTTAATGATCTTCAATCACAGTTTTTTTGCAGAGTAAAATACATCCAGGAGGAGAGGTTTATGTTGTTTTCTTTTTTCTCGTGACTTTTGTAAATAAATCCTGTGAATTTCCAAGTTAAGCACTCTCTTTCCTAACTCTGTCTGTGTAGAGTGGGGATATCTCAGAACTCTGCTCCATCCTGTTAGGGATACCAGAGTTACTGCTCTCATATGAAATGTGTAACTTTTTCCTCATCCCCGTGGCACATGGTAATATTATCTCTGCTGTATTTTGGTTTCTGTAGCAAACCCAATGAGACATAGTAACGCTGCCCTGAGGCAGAATGGGACCTTCAGGATCTTTAAATTTTAAAACCTGTGGATCTGTTAGAAGTAATTTCTACGTGATGATCCTTGTGTCAGTCATAGGCAAGGGTACAGCCTGGCTCTGTTGTCCCAGATGTGTCTTTGGTGGAAATGGGGATATGGGTGTGTGGAATATTTTGTATTCCTATGAAATAGTTCTGGAAAGAAAAGCGGCGGTCTATGTTTCTGTGGCTGTGGCACCGAACAATTTGAGGCACAGCGAGTCTGTAACTCCATTTCTGCATCAAAACTTAATTTGTTTGTACTGAAATAAAGGCCAGCAAAAAGATTGCAAGCAGCAGCTTTAAAATAAAACGGGTGAAAAGCAATTTTTTCCTTCTTGGTGTGCTTCCAGAGGGGCTGCAGGCACACGGGTGGAGCTGGCTGGGCACACGCAGGGAGAAGGAGCAGTGGGAATCCTGTGCTGGAGACAGAACTGGGATGAGCTTCACCTGACAGGTGAAAAAAAGGGATTACAAGTGGGACAGTGTGAAAAATGCCCATTTTATGATTGGCTTTTTGCAAATATTCAAATTAATATATGTGTTATGTTAGAAAGTTATGCTGTGTTAATTCTTCTCTCAAGTAGTGTGTTAAATATAGTTTTAGGTTATAACATAATGAGAAACTATGCTATGTAAGGTACTTTTTAACTAGCTCAAGAAAGAGATGAGATAATAATGAAATTCTTTGCACAGAGGTAACAGCAACAAGACACCAAAATTCCCAGGAGGCCTCCTTATCAAAAAAGACAAACTTTATTCTACCTCCTTCTCGTCTTTGAGGCACCAACAGGATTAAGGAGGAAAGTTGGCAATAACCAGAGATATCCCCAGTTTAAAAGGAATGTATGCATCATGTATGAATATATGAATATGCAACAGGCTTTTGCTTTTAGGAGTTAATCCTTTGGTCACAAGGCATGTGGCCTAGTGCCCAAGAGCATCCTCTTTGTTTTTATTATCCTGATTGTCCAAATTCTCATTGCTTTAATTTTTATTACTGTTTTTATAGCAATTTTATTACTGCTAAACTTTTAAAATTTTAGAACAAGTGATTGGCGTTTTTATGCAAAAAAAAAGGATTATGAAAAATAAAGTTATACACCTTAGTAATAGTTTGTGAAGCTGTATAAAAAATTCATATGTTTATAGCTTAAAATACATGTTACAAAAATATATGAATGATATAAATGTGGAATTATAAATATAGGTGTAAAATATATTCATATATGGATATAGTCAGTGGGTTATAATATAATAATATATATTATCACTATGGTCATATTATTGATGTAACTGAAAATGTAGATATATAACAGGGATAATTTCTACCCAATATCCAAGAGATATACATATGTATTTATATATAAATATATGATAGTTGCCATGGATATATTATGGGTATAATATATCCATATCAGGATATGATAACATTTTGTATATAATGTTTATATAGATGTATAAATATATAATAATAATATCGAGTTATAAATACATTATTATGTGTAATATCCATACAGGGCATAATATATCCATAATATACAGATTATGGATATATTATTGATAAATAGTTTACGGAAATCCATAGTGTATGGCTACGGATATAAACACGTCCATAGAGGATATAAGGGACATAACTTGCATGATTTATGATCATACCCACCGAAGGTATGACTACATAGTGTATATGTAGGATAAAGGAGCTGTAACAGGTATAACAGAAAGGATACAATGGCTAGAACGGGTGTAATTTGTATTTGTTTAATTTATAACCAGGCTACGTCACGGTGCGCCCGTGCCCTCAGGGCCCCGCGGGCTGCCTGCCGCGCTGCCTGTCGCCACGGGCGGGCGCCGGCCGGCGGCAGGCCGGCTGCGGGCCGAGCTCGGTGTTTATTTATGGCAGTAATCGTTACACCAATAATAATAATTGTTTGTTATTTGCCGTGCTGGCGGCGGGCGCGCCCGGCGCGGAGCAGGGCGGGCGCGCCTCCGCCAGGACCCCGCGGGGCTGGGCGGGCAGAGCCGCGTCAGTGCCGGGGGAGCCGCGCTGGCTGTTCCCCCCTCTCCTCCGCGTGGGCGCGTCCGCCGCCTTCGGCCGCGAACGGGAGGGCGAAACCATCCGTGCCAGCAAAAGGGGAGGTCGCCGCTGTCGGAACTCCCCCGGTAGGGAATGGGCCAGCCCGTGTGCCCGTTGTGAGCTGGCGGGAAGGGGCGGTACCATCCCCGCGAGACGGGGGAGGCGCCTGTACCATCAGTATCCTACCACCGAGAGACGTATATAACTCTATATATTTTTATAGAATATATCCCTCTTTCCCTTAGGTTGTGTCTTGTGTTCCTTGTGTCCTTTTACCAGAGACCGTGGCTGGGGTGTCCCTTTGTCCTGACAAGGTGAGTTTTCGTTGGGATGTGATTAGGGAAACTGAGGTTCTGGAGGTCTTTTAGGACTTGTTGTCAATCTATGAGCTTTTCCTTTGAAATTAGGCTGTGCTGGAAACTGGCTCTGTACATAACTGCCATATTTCCCAAATAAATGCACCGTGAACAGCAGAGCCGATGGAAATGTAGGGTAAAAATAAACAGTAACAGTAAAATAAAAACAGTAATAGTAGTAGTAATAACAGTAATAGTAGTAGCAATTTCCATTGAAATTGATGAAGCTTCTTTAAGACTTCTATTTTCAGCTGTGTGTCATTAATATTTAACTTTGGCTTTTGTATCAACAGCCATACAGTAAAAGAAGCATTTTTATTTATTTTCTTACCGCAGGAATAACAATGTGGAATATCAAAGTTTTCTGTTGTGTGTGTGATGTACCTGAGACCCCAGGCTCACATGACCATTTATAAAACCGTCTGCAAAGATAAAGCTGACAGAAATTTATTAGGGCAGGTTCCAGTCATGGTGCTGACTGCTCTGTGTGATTTTTTAGAATTACAGACGTGCTGCATGCGGTCTGTAACCAAACCAGCTGAACACAAAATTTTAGTCACAAAATTTTGTAGGGTTGGCAGATCCCAGAGTGGTTTGGGTAGAAGGGACTTTAAAGCTCATCCCACCCCTTGCCATGGGCAGGGACACCTTTCACCATCCCAGGTTGTTCCAAGCCCCATCCATCGTGGCCTTGGGCACTCCCAGGGATCCAGGGACAGCCACAGCTGCTCTGGGCACCCTGTGCCAGGGCCTGCCCACCCTCCCAGCCAGCAATTCCTAATTCCCAATCTCCCATCTGTCCCTGTCCTCTGGCCCTGGGAAGCCATTCCCTGTGTGCTGTCCCTCCATCACTTGGCAATTGTCCCTCAGGCACTGAAAAGCTAAAATCAGATCACCTCAAAGCTTCTCTTCTATAATCCCAACTCACTCAGCTCTTTCAGATGGCTCTTGTCTAATGAACAGGAGAAAACCTTGCCGTATTGGACATTTTCTGAGAAACAGCTCCTCAGACTTTTCATGGAGCAAAATGCAGCGCTTGCAGCCCACATGAGGGGAAGTGTTTCTGAAGACAGATCTTTATCCTGGGGACTCAAACATCACCTCTCTGTTCCTTCCCTGGTGCCTTTATGCTTCAAATCCTGGCTTTTATTTTGGGCTAAGTACATGGAACCAGAAAAAAAAGCCCCTTTTGCACGAGTGTGCAGTGAACCTTCGAGGTACTGGATATGCCTGAGAGCTTCCAGCTAAAAATCTGCAAAAATCCTGACTGTCACTGAGCACTCTCGGAATGGCTGGGGGGTGGGCTGCATCACCCTGGGTCTCTCTTACAAAAATAAAATAACAACATCCACTTTGGCAGAGCATTTTGAGCCTAAATGCAGCTTTAGACCTTTAGAGACACAGCTTTAGAGCACTGTGTCTTCATTTTCATTGTTGCTGTTGGTGGGACTTGCTGAAATATTCTCACTGAGGTGTCGAGACAGCAATCCCAAATGTCCCTCTCTCTCCCCAGCGCCCTTGAGTCGTTCAGAGAGCTTTATTTTGTTTGGATGCACTTAAAGAACGAGCAGAGTCTTTGCAATCAGTTAATGTGGTTTTTTTTTTTAAAAATCCCCCACAGGGTGCCTCGGCGGGGCGATGGCGGCGCGGCGCGCGCTGAAGGCCGTGCTGGTGGATCTCAATGGCACCCTCCACGTCGAGGACTCGGCCGTGCCCGGCGCCCAGGAGGCCCTCAAAAAGCAAGTTTGCCCTCTTTTTTTTTTATTTTTGGGTTTGCTCTGGGAGGTTGTGTCAGTGCTGTTCGCACAGACGGGTGGGTGAGTGGAGTGAGCACGCGGCCGAATCCTCCACGCTGTGTTCGTGCCAGGAGAGCTCGGCAAAGGGTGGAGAGAGAAATTGGTGTCACCTCAGCCCCTGCTGCTTTCCTCGGTGGCTCTTTCTGTGTTTTCTAAGCCTTTTCTAGACATAAAACCTCCAATATTGAAATTGTCTCCACTGATTCACAGATGAGACAGCCACAGCCAAAGCTGAGTTTGGGTGAATTACCCCAAAATCAGTTCAGCTGAGCTGTTCCTTGGGGCTCTGATCATCTGTCAGCTCTTTTAGATCTGTGCTGAGATAAAGTGGGATGACAGAAAAGCTTGGTCTAGCAAGCAAGGCAACCTCTGCAGAGTTTTCATTTCATTCAGAGAAGGCTTTTCTTGGTTATTGCTGTTTTATAGTTTCTTTCTGCTGGGTACACAACCTTATTTGTTTTTTCTTTTATAGGAATTTCAACACATTAATAAACAGGGCTGTCAAATTAACTCTTGTGGTTAAAGGGTGCTTAAAGATATTGAGGCACAGCAAAGTGCCTTATTCCAACCAATCAGTGGTGAAATAGGACACAAAATCCCAGGAATATCTGTGGTCTTTTCCTGGAGAAAACATCTTGCAATGGATGAGGAAAAATCCCAAAGGGATAGGTGATACTGTGGTGAATGAAGGGGAACACTTTAAAATTCTGGGGCACTAAAGATTAATAGGATATAGGAGCAGAACTGAACTCTCTACTGGAGCTGAATGGGCTGCTAAGGGTTTTATACAGCTGGACTGTAGCTCAGAGGAAAAGTTCACAGAGGGATGAGGAAGCTACATTTCCCACAGGTAATACCGTGGAAATGATTATGTCCTTAAGATGTAAAATTGCAAGGAAGTAAAAACTGGTGAAACTCTGGCTATTCATTCATTGCCCTTTCCCTCACTGCACTGTTTCCTGCTGCAGGGAGAACTTGTGCCAGGTGAGAGTCAATGTTCCTGAAATTCCATGTAATATAAATGTGCTGTCACAGGTATGGGGAGCTGGTGGCAAAGAACAGCCAGGTCTCTTTGCTCAGAGGTTTGAAAAAAATTACTATCCCACTCTCCTTTCTGCCAGTCCATTCCCTGTCTTTCCCAAAGAGAAGCTGGAGGGAATGGCATGCAATTTGCTTAGGGAACAAATGGAGAGATGTCTGTTTTAGGGTTACTATGTTCATAGTTCCCTATTGAGGGCCAGAGGGAAAAATCATATTAATTTTTATTTTATTATCAACCAGGGGACTCTTTTATCAGCTCACACCTGTGAAGGGTCAGTGTAAAACAAGAGATAAACAGGAGAAGGAAGTGGCAGTTGGAAGCAAGTCTCCAACTTTTCTCTGATGTTCTCCACACAGTCCTGATGCCTGTGTTTGTTCCTATAGCAACAAAGAAAGTGATGGTGGGGGAATAATTAAAGGGAATGCTGTTGAAACTGTCACTTAAAATTATTTGATTGTTTGGTAGCATTTACTGTCAGCACAGGGCAATAACGTGGTTTTATATGATACTGGTGTTCCTCAGGAAAGGGGGAAGTGGCTGCAGAAGCTGACATAAAACCACCACCAAGATAACACAGGCTCCTGGAGCCACAGCTGCTGGGAAATTCACCCAGCAGTGGAGTTCAATATATTAATTCAGCAACAAGCTTCTTTTGTTCGCTTATTTTGATCAAGAACTGGGACTGGCTTATTTATTATGTAGTTTGAATAAAAAGGCTTTTTGAATTAGTTATCATGGATGTGCTGGCTGCTGCTGTGAAGAGGGAGTTGGAATCACTGTTTTCCTCAGGAATTTTTGTGGTAGATGAGGGAGAGGAGGGAAGGATGACTTGTCTTGGCCTGGGGGGGTGTAATTCTTGCTGTCTGTTCCACATCACAGAAGTTTCTGTGCGGCACCAGTCTTCCGTGTGCTCTTTTCATCTTTGGGCCTGTTTTTAGCCCCAGAGAGAAGCACAGATGTGAGAGCAGGAGGAGCCTGTGTCCACTTTGCCCCTGTGTCCCCCCCAGGCTGCGCAGTGCCCCGGTGACCGTCCGGTTTGTGACCAACACCACCAAGGAGAGCAAGAGGGACCTGCTGGAGAGGCTGACGGGGCTGGGGTTTGACATCGCCGAGCACGAGATCTTCACCTCCCTGACAGCAGCCAGGAACCTCCTGGAGCAGCAGCAGGTGCGGCCCCTGCTCCTGGTGGATGATAAGGCCCTGCCTGATTTCACAGGTGAGGTGCTCAGGAAGCAGCTAATTAATGAACAGCAGTTAATGAGCAGCTAGGGAGACTTTGTGTTCTTAATCATCTACAGACCACCAGCCATGGTGGAGCCTGAAATGTGGAATTCTGCAGGGTCATAAAGGTCCTTTCTTCATTTTAAATCAAACATCAAAAAGTTGTTGAAAAGCCTGAAGTTGTATCTTCTTGAGGAGCAGTGGGAATGGCAGCCAAGGCCTTCAAATAGTCAGGAATTCAGGTAAAACTCAATACTTTCCATTAATTTCCAGTGTAAGATATGAAGTAATAGTTATCACCAGGTCATTGGTACTTTCGTGGCCCTGCCAGTGCTGGGTTTTTTTTAATAGCAAAGATGTGTCAATTTGCACAATACCTGGCTTCCAGCAGATGTTTTCCTCATAAAGACCTGAACAAAGTGTGTAGGCACACACAGTAGTCTCTTCCTCTGTTAACAGATTATTATTAAATGCAAAACCTCCAGGCAATTGCTTATCTTATATTGAACATTTAGGTTTCAGCCCATGTACTTGGATACCTTCACTGATGACAGAAGGTTCATCACCCTGACTCCTCTAAATTGTCACCCCTAAAGATTGTTTAAAATCTGCTTTGCTGTCAGATGCTCCCATTTCCCTCCCTCAGCAGTCAGGGGAGCAGAAAATGGTGTGTTCTCACTTGGACATCGAGAGTAGCAAAGATACCCACGTTTTTAACATGCTCAGAGTTGAAAACTGTATACTGTACACTGAATTTTTTTTTTATTTAAAGTCAAGGCAGCAGAGATATACTTGCCTTGTCCTTGCCTTACAAACTGAAATCTTTTGGCTGTGTAATTTAAATAGGTTCTAATCTTGCCAGGATCTAGGAATTTCCTGTTAAATTTTGGTGCCATAGTCTGGTCAGAAATCTTCAGAGAGGTCAATGTTTAGGAGAAAAGCCTCTGTAAGAGCAGTATAACTGCTCTAGTCTAAATCTGTTCTACCTAACAGCATATCCAGAGAAATGTGCCCCCAGCAATATTCAGCAATATTTGTGCTCCTTGGAAAGCTTTCCTGGGTGAGAAACAGCAGAGGCAGCAGCTCTTTCACTGACAGCATTTAAATCAGCTCAGCCTCCATGGTTTTGGGATCTTTTCCATTAGCTTTTCAGGAGCTGATACTAATTTTATAAAAGATGGCAGAGACAGAGGTAACATGGGGACACCTTGGTGCATCATCTGTATTGCTGGGATTTGGAATGGGTTGTTTGGCTTGTTTTTGCTACAAGGTCTTTGGCTCACATTTCCTCAGTGCTGCTTTTGGAATATGCAAGTACAGTGGAGAGTTCTTTAAATTCCAGTTAATGGCTGCTGTTGAGCTGTTCTTGGCTAATCTCTCTGTTAAAGCTGGTCACAGGCAGATGAAGGAATCCTCCCCTGGTTTAAGGACTCAGATGGTTCTGGGTGATATCACAAGTCCACCGTGGCACCTCTGAGTGGATGTTTTGCTGGCTGAGCCACCTGGGGGACATGCAGTAGGAGACCTCAGCCAGCAGGAGCTCTGGTTGCCCTTCTAAAGGTGCAGAGGGTGTGTTTGAAGGTGGAACAAAATCCTCAGCTGATAACATGCCATTAGTAAAACCCTCCTGCTGGTGCTACTCTGCTTCCACTGCTGGTTCTGTCCAGGGGTGGTACTGCAGTGGAGCTGTTCACAAAGGCATTAATCCACTTTGAAAAAAGACCTTCCAGAAAAGCCCAAATTTATCTAGGTTAACAGCTTTTGGGGTGTGCTGCAGTACTGTCTTTATTATCAGAATCAGACACAGCAGTCAGTGGAATTTCCTGTGGCTAGAGGGAATAGAAAAACTGGATGGGATTCACTTGAATTCCTGCCTTACTGTCTTACAAAGAACATAAATATATGTAGAGAGGGATTCTCAGATGGCAAGCAATCATTGAATTAAAGGAGGGATTTTTGTGTCCTGTATTTCAGTGGGAGTGGTGGCAGAATCATCCCACAGCTGCGTTAAGACTGTCCAGATCTTAGAGGATGGAACAGTCTGGATAGACCAGCACCTTTTCCACAGATGTTTTCTTCATCTATAAAAGACATAAAAGCAGTCTCTGTGATACGACTGTGTCAGAAAATGTTTGGTTTTGCCTTAAAGTGATTAAATGCACTTTGCTGACTGTGGGCTGCTAAGTGTGAATTAAATCCTGTCTGCTCAGAGTCTTGTTCTGATTTCCCAGGGATTGGCACAGACAACCCCAATGCTGTGGTGGTGGGACTGGCTCCTGAGCACTTCCACTACGAGATGATGAACAGAGCCTTTCGGTAAGGCAGCCCCTGGCTGGGGGTGGAGTGGGAGCTGTCTTGTGCTAGGCTCTCTTCTCTTTCTGGGAAGAAAAGGGTGTAGGAATATCACACACTATGCAGCTTGTGAGGGAGCCACTAATCTTGTGGGATTTGGGTTCTCCAGCAAGAACTTCAGGCAGTCCAGACCTCATTTTTACAGCTTTCAGTCTAAATAAACTGCAAAGTACAGTCACAGCTGTCAGTGAGGGGAAAAGTTAGCAATTCCTCAAGTGGAAATACACAAAACTAGGGATGTGGGGAAGCATTTACATAATTACTTGGGTTGGAAAAGACTCCCATCCCATTGAGTCCAACCTGTGACCAATCCCACTGTGTCACCAGCCCAGAACACTGAGTGCCACATCCAAGCCTTCCCTGTACACCTCCAGGGATGGAGACTCCAACACCTCCCTGGGCATCTCCTTCCAATACCAGCCTGACCAGCCTTTCCATGGGAAAATTCCTCCCCATGTCCAGCCTGTACCTGCCCTGGCACAGCCTGAAGCTGTTTTTTTACTTTCCAAGAGGAGAGGCAGATTCTGTGTTCAAAGCCCAGCCTTGAGAGCCTGTGTGCTATAGGAAAGGAAATCCAGGATTTTGGGCAGATTATTCCTTACCTACCTAATGCAGGATATCCAGCAGTATCTTCTGAAGCATCTTCTGTTCAGGAGTGGCCAGCACAACCTCTCAGGCCAGGTGGGCTATGGAGCTGATCTTGAGTGGTTTATTTTTAATGCTCTTTTTGCCTCTAGGCTGAGGGGTAAGTCAGGTAATACTTCATCTGTGACCATATATGAGCCAGGTTGCAACAGTGTGTGCAGAGCCATGTGTCCTTCTCTCTGGTTCTGGCTTGACTCCACACTCTTGATTTTAACTTGAAAAGCCTTCAGCTTTCAAATACTGGATGTGAGCCTGTAGCTGAGCATAGCCCTGGTGATGTGTGTGAAGAGCCCTTTCCCATCTTTGCTCACAGGATGGTGGCTACCACAGTTCTGCACCTTCAAATCCAGTGAAAACCCTGATATCAAGCACCTTAACCTGTCTTTATATCCATAAAATTAGAAGAGGGTGTATCAGTTACTGCCCACCAGTGTCTTAGGGAGGTTTCTTGGAGTGGGAGGCCAATGCTGTCCTCATCTGCTGCCAATTCTATGTTGCATCAACAGATGTTGACCCAAACTGACCCTGTCTGCCTCATTAGTGAGCCTTGCCAAAGGCATTGACTTTGGAATTTTACTTTGGATCATGAGTGGACTCTTAATTTCACAACTGCATGAGCTTAACCTATTGAGTATCCCAGTTCTTACATCATTTTATTGATTTGTGTTTCTGTCCTGAATATATTAATTGTTGAATAATATCCGTTGTTTGCTTTGGGCTGAAGACCAAGACACTTAAAAAAACCCAGGATGGGTTCTGCCTGGGCTGATTTTTTTCTGGGTTTTTCCCCAAGTTCTCTATAGGGGATAAACTTTTGCTGGTGTCAGTTTTGTTAGGCCTGATGGAAACACTGGCCACCAGCACATTCTCTTCTTGTTGAGCCTTGCCCTATTCCTTCTCCTTTAATGCTCAGATAATTTAAGTCACTTGGGATATGCATTGAAAAAGGAAACGCATTGGGATTGCAGAACTCTGAGGTGAATCTGATTAAATGCAGATATCTAAGTGCAGGTTCCTGTGTCTGTGCTGGGGATCTGGAGGGATAAGGGAGGCACTTCAGGGCATTTTTTTACCTAATAGTGCTTAAAATAGGACAGTTGAACTGTGCCCTAGGAGTACCTTTTCCTCTGCACCAACTGTGAGGAGCCCAGGCTGACTAATTACATGGTAGGCAACTATTCCATTGACACCCAACATTAACTCAGGTAAATCTAACCCAACATGACTCCCAAAACAACATATACAGTGTCTGGCCATTCTCCAGGCACCACTTGAAAATGGCTGAGACTAAATTTCTCTTCCTGTGGAAGTGGGATTTTGATGCCATGTTTAAAAGAATTCTCTCAGGTGAGATCTCTCCTAAAAACTGCTTAACATAGTGGTTGTGGTGATGCTGTCAAATTAAATTTTTCTGTGTCCTAGAGGCATCTTCCCATCATGAACATGTCTGGCTGCTCACAGAAACACAGCCCAGCTTTCTTCTTGTTCAGCTTGCTTTGGAATGCATTGATTCAATAGGAGTGTTTTGTGATAATTAAGTGAAATTAAATATCATTTATGCCCTGCTCAGAGCTTCTAGACTGCTCTGCAGACATCCCCAAGGAGAATCCAGCTCACCTCAGCCAGCCTCTTACAACAGGGAAAAGCAAGACATTGTTTTCTTAAAGGCTTTTGTTTTGTTTAGCAAATCAGGGGTTAAGAGGAAAATAAATCCTCCTTTCTGCCTTGAGAGTAACAGCCAGTGTTTTACACTGTTGTGATAAGGATTGGAATGACCTGCATTAGGTGGAAAAAGTGTAAAATCAAAGGGAAAAGGCTTGGCAATCCAGATGGCAGTTCAGAGCTTTTTGCACTGAAACTGGGGAGGGGAAGACTGCAATAATACTGCTGTGCTTGGTGCATGAGAAGCATTCCTGTAGTGCAGCACCCACACAGCTTCCCTTTGCTGCAGGACAGGGGGATGCAGTGTCTGCTGAAGGAAAGTCTGCAGGGCACAAAACAGAAATGAGAGAACTAAAGATGATTTGCAGGTTCTGTGGAAGTGAGCCTGCTCAAACTCCCTGGGTTAATGGGGAAATTCAGAGGGATGTGGATGCCTCAAATGGCTTTGAGGGTTTTTTTTAATGTAACTTGTTACTGTAATTCCTTCAATGCTAAAATATAAAGGTCAAATGATTCATCCTGTACTTATAAGAAATTGTTCCTTGTGAGGGTGCTGAGGCCCTGGCACAGGGTACCCAGAGAAGCTGTGGCTGCCTCTCGATCCCTGGAAGTGTCCAAGGCCAGGTTGGATAGGGCATGGAGCAACCTGGGAGAGTGGAAGGTGTCCCTGCACATAGCAGGACGTGGGTCTGGATGGGCTTTAAGGTCCATTTCAACCCTTGGGATTGTGTGAAAGCCTCCTGCGGCTTGTAAATATAATTCCTTTAATAGAATTTCTGTACTCTCTTCTTCATTCATTCTTTCTTTAGGTTGATTCTTGATGGGGCGCCTCTCATAGCGATCCATAAAGCCAGGTATTTCAAGAAGAAGGATGGCCTCTGTCTGGGACCTGGACCTTTTGTTACAGGGCTGGAGTATGCAACAGACACCAAAGCCACCGTGGTGGGGAAGCCAGAGAAGACCTTCTTCCTGGAGGCTCTGCGGGGCACTGACTGTGCCCCCGAGGAGGCCGTCATGATTGGAGATGTACGTGGGACAAACCCCTCCTCACTGCCCAGCCGTGCAGTGCTGCCCTCCACGCTGGGCAGGGCCTGCACAGGGGGCTCCAGAGCTTCCAATGGAGCTGGGGAAGGGCCCAGGAGCAGCTGAGGGAGCTGGGAAGGGGCTGAGCCTGGAGAAAAGGAGGCTCAGGAGGGACCTTGTGGCTCTGCACAGCTCCTGACAGGAGGGGACAGCCGGGGAGTTGGGCTCTGCTCCCATGGAACAGGGACAGGAGGAGAGGGAATGGCTCAGGCTGGGCCAGGGGAAGTTTAGATGGGATATTAGAGAAAAATTCTTCATGAAATAGGACTTTGAGCACTGGCACACCTGCCAGGGCATTGGTGCAATCCCCATCCCTGGAAGGGTTTAAAAGCTGGGACATAGGTCAGTCGTGACCTGCACGGTGCTGGGGGAATGGTTGGACTCAGTGATGTTAGAGGGGTTTTCCAACCTAAACATTTCCATGAAAGCTCACAGGATTTAGTATGTAAGCCATGGGGTTTTCTCTCTTACTTCGGTCACTACTTGATCAGGCAGAGAGCACACAGAAAACCACTCCTGTGACAGTGTGATCGATGGGGTGGCTGAAAGATCTAACTGTGTCGCTGCTTTTTAAGTGATGTGCAAAGCACAAAAGGTTATGGAAATGTCTGTGCCCACTAACCCAGTGCTCTCCTGCGGTGTCCTAGGACTGCAGGGATGATGTTGGTGGTGCCCAGCAGGCAGGCATGCGTGGGATTTTGGTGAGGACAGGTAAGTACTCGATGGATCAGTCATTTCAGGAGACAGTGGTGCCCTCAGTGATCTCACCCTGTGCCCAGAAGTGAAGGTGCTCTGAGCCCTGGGGCCAGCCCCCACCTTCCACATCGCTCTGGGGTGGGGCAGAGGCAGCCTGTCAAGCAGAACATTGTGACCACAGGGCTAGAACACAGTGCACACCCCCAGTTTAAGGGCAGGGTGACCAAAGTTAGGGACAGCTGCTCTTGTAGGTGTGAATTTTTGCTCTGACTCAAAAATTCAGAGCAGTAATCCCAGAACAGAGGGAACTGTTACTGTCACAGCTTAGATTGCCAAAATCAGTCACAGCAATGTAACATCTGATCGTGCAGGAGCTCTGGTGACATTCCTCAATAATTACAAGGTCATTATAAATGTAATTTTGCTTTGTATGGAAGTGGAATGTGGAAGGATTGACAGGTACTCTTTGTGTTGTTGATAGACCCTTAGACTGGAAAGGTCTCTTTGAGGTGGCAGCTGCTCATGCCACACAGTGTGATATGTTGAAAATGAAGGGAAATAATCCTGCTTTTCTTCAGAAGAGTCTTCAGAGAGGCACTCTTCATCAGGAACTGTATTGACAGAACAGGGAGTATTGGGTTCAAAATGAACGACATGAAATTTAGGTTAGAAGTTTTAGGAGGAAATCCTTCCCTGTTAGAGTTGGCAGGCCCTGGCACGGGGTGCCCAGAGAAGCTGCCCCTGGATCCCTGAAAGTGTCCAAGGTCAGGCTGGATGGGGTTTGGAGCACCCTGAGATAGTGGAAAGTGACCCTGCCCATGGCAGGGGATGGGACTAGATATGGTTTAAGGTCTCTTGCAACCCAAACCATTCTGGGATTCTATGATGATTATTATTTTAAGAACCTACAATGTGGATATTTGCAAGTACAGCAGAATGAACCAGTGCAATTAACAGTAGTTTTGATTCAGAGCTGCCCCTGGAGGAATCTCCAGGAGGGCTCAGCATTTGTTTAGGGAAGCCTTATGGGGTGTTTTTTTGCCCAGATGGGCATTTTACTGGTTGGTACTGCTATTACAAGACGGTAATTTTCGGGGGGAGGGAAACAAAAAAGGTACTCAGAGGAGTTTGGTGGAGGGATCTTTGTGTTAATCTGTTACAGGTAAATACCGTCCAGCAGATGAAGACAAAATCAACCCAGCTCCCTACTTAACCTGTGAGAATTTCCCAGAGGCAGTGGAACATATCCTGAAGCAGATGTTGTGAGAAAGGGAACAGGTAGCTTGAAGAAACATTTGTTTCACACCATTTCCTTAATTCTTGAAATCAGAATCCATCAGAAACCACCCTGGGCTGTGATGGGCAGGGGATCCATGTGGGCCCAGCACAGGCACACACACAGGGCAGTGTTTTTCTTATTTTCATTTTTCTAAGAATACCTGATGAAGAGCGCTGTCTGAAAAGCTTCTGCAGAATAAGCTAAACTGAAAACATGCACTGAAAACACTCAAGTAAATAAAGCTCAAACACCAACAGAGCCTCAGTGGCCTGTAGTGGTTTCACTGATGTCTCTGCTCTGCTCTGACTTAAAGGTGGGGATTATGCACGTTTAGAAGTGACTCTTAAATGAAAATATCACCATTGCTTAATAATAACTACTGCGGCTGTCTTTCATTAGAGAAGATCCTGTTATTTGCTTTTCAAATTTTACATAAAATTAAAAACTGTCAGCATTTTACAGATGTTTTAATTAAATCCTGTTATTAAAAAGAATGATACAGAAACAAAACTCTGGTATTAAATGCCTTAGAGACTGCGACTTTTTAAAATTAGGCTTCAGCAGGGTCCTATTAATGCTACAGTTGCAAAATTTCACTTTTGTTGGGGATTTTTTTGTTTCTTTTTAATGTTATGGAAAAAATCCTTCACAAGCCATGGGGACAGATTCCAGTTTTTACAGTTGGTTAGCAGAGCTGTAAAATGAAATTTAATTCTGTAGCATGCAATGCTTTTCCTATGCACTACATCCCCCAATATGAACCAACTTTGTAATGATTGTAAATGGCTTTTCTGGTCCATTTGCAAACTGTAATAATCAAAGTCCTTTACAGTTGTTTTACAGTGCTCCTGTGTGTTAAATTATTAGATTGTAATTATGCATTACTGGAGTATTAACCTTATTGAAAATACAGTTTTGTGTTAATGAGCCATGCTCGTTCTTGTTAAACAAAACCATGGTGATGAATGAATTCCTCACATGTGACAGTGTCTCTCTGCAGCCTCCCTTGGTGGGTGGTTACTACGTTCAGATTTAGACTGTCAGGGTGGGTGAACAGAATAGGTGGATGGAGGAGATTCTGCAGTGGAAACACAAGAATAAATCACAGAATCATTTAGGCTGGAAAAGTTGTCTAAGATCATAGAGTCAAACCATTCCCCAGCACAGCCAAGGCACCACTGACCCACATCCCCAGGTGCCACATGCACATGGCTTTCAAATCCCTCCAGGGCTGGAGACTGCACCACTGCCCTGGGCAGCTGTGCCAGGGCTGGGCAATCTCTTCCAGGAATAAATAATTCCAAATATTCAACCTGAACCTTCCCTGGTGCAGCTTGAGGTTGTTTCCTCTCACATGACACCTTCTGCCTGGGAGAAGAGACCTCTGAGGAACATCTTTAGATAGTGTCTGTGGGCCCTTGTTCTGCCAGCTTCAGTTTTGCATAAATTCACAGGTTTGGGTTTTGTGCCAGCCATTCTGAACCTGTTGGTTTCTGCTTGGAAGGATGGATGTAAGAGAGGTCTGTGACCTGGGGTCACAGTCAGGTGCAGGAGTTGGGAGATGTATCAGCAAGATCTGTTGAAGACATTTCCCTTGGGGACTTCCAATTTGTGACTGCTGCAGGAATTAAAAGGGACTGTCAGAGCCTCAGAGGTCTCAGGATGTGCTGGAAAGCATGCCCAACTCTTGTGCTTGGAATGCAGACACACCAGCCCAAGGAAAATTGAGAACTACATGGAAGGGAAGTGTCTTGCTGAGCAAGAAGGAGGGTGACAGAGGGCAGTGATAGCACCTGGAGCCTGAAAAAATAACAAAACAATGAAAAAAACATTGGAATTTCTGATGACAAGAGTGCAGGACACGTGGCAGTGCTGGCTGCTCACATGGCCACATGTATGAGCAGGACAGTCCAGCATGGGGACATCTGACATCCTGCACAGCTCACTCAGCACCCATGGGCAGGGGAGGCTGGCACACCTGGGGAAGGACCTGGAGCATCTCTCTAAGGAGGACAGGCTCAGGGAGCTGGGGCTGCTCAGGTTGTGAGCCCTGGGTGTCCCTGGGTGTCCCTGGGTGTCCCTGGGTGCAGGGAGGGGCAGAGCAGAACCCAGGCTCTGCTCCAGGCCCAGCAATGGCACCAGAGCCACGGGCAGGGACTGAGCCCAGCAATTCCCCTGCACTGGAGGCACAACTTCTGCCCTGAACAGACACCAGACAGGGGTGGAGTTTCCCTCACCAGAGATATTCCAGAGCCCTCTGGACACAATCCTGTGCCCTGTGCTCTGGGATGGCCCTGCTGGAGCAGGGAGGTGGGGTCAGATGTGACCCTCTCTGGTCCCTTCTAACCTGACCCATCCTGGGGTTCTGCAATTCTGCTTTATGGCTGGCTGCAAACCAGCACTGGGTAGCCACCAACACAGTTTCTAGTTAATTATTGTAAATCTGCTGGTTTGCTGCAGTTTTTCTTTAATTTCTTGCCTTTTTCACCTTGGCAATACCCCAACAATAACACACTTCAAGGCTTTGAACTCAGCTGAAAATAGTCACAAACTAGCCAAATTTACATGCCCTGCTAAGGTCCTGAATTTCACTGAAAATGCCTACTTTGTGTTTTATTAAGAAGGGTGCAGGTCTCTGCTAAGAAAGCTACACTGACTGGAATGCTCTACAGAGTGTCAGAAATGGAGGGTTTCGCTAATTGTCTATCTGCTTTTAAACTTTGCTCCAATTTTACACAAAATCTGTCATGAATAAAAACTGAGAATCAATCAATCAATCTTTTAAGTCTTTATACATAAAATTAAGGCTGGAGGCTTTGTTGCATAGGATTGCACCATCACATTAATTCCAATAAGAACTTTTTTGAATAAAGAATAACCACCAACCCTTCACCCTCCCCTGCATTTTGAAAGTAATGATTTCCCTCTGACACTTGTCACCGCATTTTGTTCCTTGAATTAACAGCATTTCCTTCCACATCACCATTTGATCCTTTGGAGGCCACTTCAGATGGCAAATGGCTTGGAAGGTTTTGATTTTTGGGGCTGTCATGTCAGACAGACTCAAAATCCCTCTGCCAAGCCATGTACTTCTGGCTTAGATTCTTTGCTGATGGCTTGGTGTGGGTGATCACATCCAGGAAATCAGCTGTTGTGATTGTGTCCAGCTGGATCATGGCCAAGTTACTGTTACCTAAAGAAAAGAGAATTGAATAAATCCTGTTACTATTACCAAAATATACTATTTTATGTCCATGCTTAGTCCAACAGTTAATGCAGGAAAACAACAGACTAAATATAGTGAGGTAAATTAAAAATTATATTTATACTGACAGCACAAATAATGACAGCTTTAAAAGAAGCCCTGATTTTTTGAAATTTAACAGGGTTTGGAACTGTAGATTTTAAAACTTTCCCTGGCAGGTATCAGAGCTCCACCTGCTGGAGTTAGAATCTTCATCCCAAGAGTTAGAGCAGAAAATCAGCATTTCCCAAGCCAGATTCTCTGCTCAGAGCTAAAGTACCTGGCTGATGATTTTCAAGAGCATCGAAAATTTTCCTCACTGGTCTCATGGCTGCCTCCTTGCACACGAGCTTTATGTCTGAGCCAGAGTATCCATTTGTTTCCTGTGAGGGGATCAGAACAATAAATTACAATTCACGAATCAGACAAAAATGGAATTTGCAGGCATATATATTGTTTATGTATTTATATAAATATTCGTGAAGTCTATTGCTGTCTGAAATACACATTTATATACACACAGAAATCTAAATTTTTTTTGTACTGTCCCCTCAAAATTATGTAGCTTGTTATTTTTTGAATGCCCACAATACCTCATAGGACCAAGAAAAATACTGGGCATTTTCTTACTAAATGCCAATTTTCTGTAGGTGAAATAAAACCCACCTTTCTGAGTCTATCCTCAGCTTTCCAGTAAATAAAGTAAATGTATTCCCTTATGAACCTGGTACTGAGCAGCATTGTCTCTGTAAACAGATGTAAGAATCTCAACTGGGTAAAGTGAAATATTTAAGGGCTGGGACCTTGAGCAACCTGGGCTAATTGAAGGTGTTCCTGCTTACAGCTGGAAGTTGGAACAAGATTCTCTTTGACTTCCCTTGTAACCCAAACCATTCTAGGATTCTCTTTCCAAAGAATCCAGGACATGGCAAAGGGCTACAGGAAGGAATCTGGGGTACCTAGTGAATCTCTTCGATGCCAAATGCTCTTTTCTGCCGCAGCAGTGGAGTTGTGACAAACCCTCCCTACACAATTAACTGTTCATTACCCTGATGAATTGGAAGTGCTCCCAGCCTGGCGAGAGCAGTGATGAAATCTGCTGTTGCTGGATGTCTCCCTGTATTTAAGGCTGAAAAGCTGGCCCAGCAGAGAGGACCAGCACACACCGTTTTGCAGGCAGAGCTTCGTGAAGGCAGCTGGAGCCTCAGGGGAGCTGAGGCGCCCAGCCCAGGCGCTATCCCAGCTCTCATCACTGCCCTGGCCCAGGAGCAGCTGCAGCCCTGCCCACCTGGCTCAGCAGGCTGTAATCCAGATCCGTCCTCAGCTTCAGCCTGCCGCTGTTGCTCAGGGGGGGCAGCCAGTGCTGGATCATCACCCGCCGTGCCTCCTCACTCGGCAGGTCCACCAGGATCCTCTTCTCCAGGCGCCGCAGCATGGCAGAGTCCAGCTCCCTGCAAGCACAGGAGGACAGGAGCATCTCAGCGCGTCTCACAGTGGAGACGTGGCTTTGACAGCAAGACCCTCACCTGTAGCTGTGCCAAAAAAAAAAAAAGGGATGAATTATCCAAATTATCCACTCTATTCCTGTTCAGTGACATGTTACTTGTGACAGCAATGCTAAAAGTAACAATCATAAGTGGCAATTTCCATCCTTCGCCCTGGTACTCATCAGCATCAATGTCTCATCACCAACAACCTCTCCCTTTCCCCCCTTTGCTATTAAGAAGTCACTACAAATTGCCTGTCTGGAGCACTCTCAGGACTAATTAATTGCTAGTTAGTAAGGGATGCTCAGGAGGTATAAAATCCAGACTGAAGGTCTTGGATGTGAGGCCATGTATTATGGCAGAACAGGACACCAAACTGAGACTCCTCCTGCAAAATTATAAATACTTGTTTGTATTATTTATATTTTGTTTAACTGTTTGTGGTTTTTAATTTATATTTTTATTATTGTAAATAAACATCCACAAAAATCATTATCCACATGAAAAATATCATGTGCAGGATGAACATGCTGGATAAATGTGTCAGTGAGCCAAAACCTCTGATTCTGTCAATGTCAACACTGGTTATGATCTTTTGTCCAACAAAGATAAGGAAAAGGTCCTGTACCAATCTTTCTCTACTAGCCTCATTCAGGCACAGACTCCTTATTCCAGTTTAAAATATTATTTAGTCCTTATACCTGTCAAGAAAATCTTGTCCAGGGGAAACCCACTTCAAATTTTTTTGTGCAGGCAGAAGAACAGAAGCCCTAAGCATCATTTCCACATGTGCTGGCTGAGCAAAAGGAACCAGCTGCTGGAGGGTTGTACCTGCAACCTAGGACTGCAGATGCACTTAAATAAACCTGCACCTATCGCCAGTTCCCTGGGTGAAGTATTTTTCCCAGCAAAGTCAATATTAAAGCAACAAATTGAGTTTCTTGTTTCCTTCTGAAAGGAAATTCCCTTTTAGTTCAAAGGGAGCTCACCAACTCAAGATGGATTTGTAGCCCAACACCAGAGCTGATTTCTGTCACCTTTGGTGACTTGTCCTTATTTTATTTTAATATCAAATGTTTCTATGGCATAGCACATGATTAAAAAACCCAAACATGGGCTCCCAAATCCCCACAGAGGTGCCTGCCAGACCTTAGCATGCCTGGCTGGCAGCTCTGCCGGAATAGAAGTGTCCCTCTCCCCACAATATCTTGGTTTGGGAGACCTTGTTCCACATCCAAACAATGAACACAAAAATCAGAAAACTAGGAGCCCAGAGGACAACAGGAATTCACTCAGATCCACCCCTATGTTTGTAATCAAGGCCTCAGAAATAAATACCAGAATTTGTTAATCAACAGCTGTTGCAATATTGGTATTATTATTGTTATTTCTATATTGATACTATTATTTTTAGGCTGCTTCAGGTGTTGTCCAATGTTCAGAGCAATGCCTCTCGCAGAGGGTCCCACCCAGCACAAAGAACCATGCTAGTCCCATCTTCCGAATGTATTTTTCAGCTCAGCTTCTTAAAATTGCCTTACATGACTGGAAATAATTACTCTGACTGATAACCCTTTGCTGTTATTTACGTGTATTAATACCCACATTAACATCATCTGTGTAAAGAGGCCAAAAGTTCTCAGGGTTTTAGAGGTGCCCAGACAGGTACTCTAAAAAGCCTCTGCAGGTGAAGGACAATCACAGCCAGCCTCTGCAAATAGCCTGCAAATCCTCCAAATGACATTTTCCATCACTCCTTCTGCTTCAGGCCCCCCAAGAATACAGTTTCATGACCCCTTAGCCATGTTTTATAAGTAAATCTCTAGCAGAAGTCTCTCTGCTCTGCCCAGAGGAGCTCTGCCACAGCTGCTCTGTGGCTGTCCCATCTCCAAAGTGTTCAAAACCAGGGTGCTTGAACAACCTGGTCCAATGAAAGGTGTCCCTTCCCATGGCAGGAGAGTGGAACTAGATATGCTCTACAGTGCCTGCCAACCCAAACCACTCTGTGATTCTGTGATTCTATTATTCTGTTCATCCAGAAGGTTATACTGACCCATTGGCTGAAGAGGGAAATAAAGAAACAATGTTTTTGTTATCTCGCGTGTTTAGGTTGTTGCTGAACTGTTTTGTCAGTGATCAAATGCAAGGTTAAGTGACATTAACCAGAGCAGAATACAAAGCACTGAGCCAACCTAAATATTCTCTGAAACAACAGCCAATGGAAGTACTGAGATGCTCATGAAAGGGTAAACAAAGCTCTACAGATCCATAAGATGGATGGCTTTTTGCAATTAACATTAGGAGGCATCATAGATTCACAAAAAGGATTGGGTTGGAAGGTAAGAATCTATCGGAGTGCACCACAACTTCACCCATCCTGAGGGTAAGGGTGAGGAAAAAACAGCACTGGAATGCAAACTGAATTAAATGTGCTGATACATTAGGAAACATTCACTACATTATTAGGATCTCTTTATTCCTTCACTAACCAGGCTCTTAATTACATTCAATCATTTCAACAAGTAATTTGTTAATAGAAACGCCTTGCAGATGAGCAGCAGAAAGCAGGGCTGGGCAGCAAGCACAGGCTGAAGAGGAAGATCAATAGCTGCAGTGCAGCTTAGGACAGTGTAAAGAGCTTTGTTTAGGCTTCTTTTCATTCTTCTAAAAGCAGCTTGGTACTAAGTTTTTTTTTCCCTGATCAATAAATATCCATGTTAAATAAATCTCTTTAAATCCAGCTTAACAACAAATGTTTGCAAGAGCACAGGGCCGTGCTGTGAAGCCACAACTTAGGTAGCAGTAGGTATTTTGAAAATTTTTAATGAAATATTCCTGTGGAGATGAAGTCTAGGTCTGACAGTAGGGCTAAATGTCACCTAATATTCATAAAAATAATCTGTAAATATTTAGTTAGGATCCTAAAAGAGGTTTAAAACCTGAAGACCTCTCTGGAGGCAGATAATCCCGAATTCCTCGAGGCTGGAGAACCCCAGTGACGTGAAAGCTCAGGCTTTCATCAGGCTTTCCATCCCCCTCAAACACCTTTCTAAGCATTTGCCCAGCCCCTTCTTAAAACATTTTCTATGTGGTAGGCACATTTCCACCAGACAAGAGAAAAAGTCCAAAAGGAAATTCTACAGTCTCAGGTATAAAACTTTCAAAACTGAACACTCCAGCTGACACTCTTGTTCCAACACAGACTGCTTTCTTTCAGGGCAGGTCCCTCAAAACAGAAACCTTGTAGTTTTGTCTCAACCTTAAACAAAGGCTGTCATTTTGGATGTTTCAAGGAAGCAATTTTGCAGAAATCAGAACTTCAGTACTACAAAATGATCAAAAATCAAATATGTAAAATACTTAAAACTGAATTCCGTGTATTTTACACAACTTCCCAAAAATCTTATTGATTGTGTAAGGCAGATACAGGGTAACAAAACACATTCAAAAATCTCTCTGCATGGATAATTATCTCACAGGATAATTTAAGAGACACAGATGCAATGCACTGCTCAGAGCTTCTTCTGAAAGGGCAACAATGCTGCAATAATGTAAATATTTATAGTGTACTACTAACAAAGAGACAAAAGTAGTAATACTGTATTAATTCACTTTCAAACTTAACTGTTTACACAGAGAGCAGTTATTTTTTCAGCATTTTCTTACACAATTGGAACACAAATCAAATTCAGCTCAGTTCCTTTTATGTAGATACTGTAACAAAATGGGGTGGATTTTGCACTGATTTAAATGCATGAGTTTGTCCATGACATAAATCCCTGAAACCAACACATAGACTTTGCTATTATGGCTATAAAAAAAAGCCCCATTGTGGCTCTATAGTCACACTTTTGGGCTAGTATAGGGACCAGCCTAACTTAGTACAACTACTTCTATGCAACTTCTATTTAGGTATTCACACAGCCATGCCTTCATTTAAAGAGCGTGAAAACCCTAGACAAGACAAGCTAGGCTTACCTGCCATATGGAACTGATAGAATTAAACAACAGGAGTTTTTACTCAAGACTTGAGGCTTAAAGATAATATTTTCAATCTGCCTATTCCCTGCACCTTTTCAGCCAGGCCTGACAAAAAGGGGATCAGCTCACAAGGGGAATAAATATTACCACAGACTTTGTGAGAGGATATTTGGTGATATGCACAACCAAAATGTGCATTTTTATGTTCAAAATAATATATGCTCTAGGACTTTAGACTTATCATAAGTACTTAAAAGGAAGCAGCTGTGATTACACAGCCAGTGACATTCAGACTCACGACACTCCCAACAGTCTGCTGATCACAACCCAGAGCTCTCCAGTCACAAAGAGAGACTTTTCCAACATTTGTCCTCATGGCAACTTTGTAAAAGTCAGCCAAAAATCACTCATCTTGAAAAGCAGTCCATAAATGAAGCCTGTGGCTTTGTAGGCACACAGCCCTCTCTGGCTCCCAGCTGGTTTTAGGTGCCCTGCTCTGTGTCTGTCACACTGGAGAGCTGAGCAAGTGTCATCTCACTAAACAAAGCACCTTTAAGTCAAATTTCAAGTTTTGCCTCTTGAAATGCTGCTGAACTGCTGCTCACACAAGATCATTCCAGGAACACCTCCCACTGGGCTCCAACAAAGGACTCCCAGACCATGGCTTGAAGTTCCCTGGACACAGGACTGCTGTTTTCTCCTGTTCTGACCCAAGCCTGTGCTCTTCTCCATGTGAGAGGGGAATAGACCCACTTTGGTCCATGTGCCTTTAGGGACAAGGGTATCCAGAAAGATCTCAGTGCTGTGAGGATCAGCAGCTGCTCTCCTGAGCACCCACAGTTCTTACATTACAAATGTTACCTCCCTTCCTTATCCTCTCCAACTTGTCTTGTTCCCAATACACATCCTGTCCTGCTTGATGAAATTTCACAGTTCCAATATTAAACTGTTTTTTTTTCTATACTAAATTGTGTTGAAGAAACTAGAGAATTTTGTCCCTCAACTTTTCAAAGTCACATTTGATACTAATAAAATCCAACATTCCTATTTATGGAGTATCCTTCTAAGTGCCAGATGTTTTAAGCACCTTACAGTTCCAGGCTGAAAACCCTTCTTAGCTTAAACATAGTAAATAACTTGCCCATAAAGTCAAATACTCCATTTTAAATATTAGCAGCTGGTACGACCAGCATATGTTGACTTTATTATGGATTATTCTCATGTGACACAAATAGCAAGAATTGAAGAGTTTAAAAGTAAAAGCTCCAAATTAATCTTTAAATGCTTTAACCAAATATCAAGGCTTTTTCTGCAGAAGTCTAAATAAAATCTTTATCTGTGCTTAGAAGCTCATGAAAATGTATTCAAAATGTACTCTCTGGATCTCTTACCATGGCAGATTGGAAGCTGCTAAAACAAATACAAGATCATCAGATCGGGCCAAGCCATCCATCTGCACCAGTAATTCTGTTTTCATCCGCCGACTTCCTTCATGTTCACCACTACCAAGATTCAGAGAAATATTTGCTCAGTGCATTAATCATCTTTATTTATACAGTGTCATTCACAGCAACTGAGCCCTTGTCACAGTTTTGCCCCAGTACAAAGCATGATTAAGCTCCATTAGCTAACATCTAAGCATTAAAGTCAGGCTTTCTAATAATTACTTAAATGGACTCTTTTCAGTGCATTAAAGTGAGGAGAATTCACTATAACGGAATCCAAAGAAAATATTTATCTGTTTTTTTCTTCATGTTAATCTCCATGCAAGACCAACATTTACTGCAAAATAGCTAGGGCTTCAATTGATTGACTGGTTGATTGATCTATAGCAGGGAATTTTTATAATGTGATAGTTGCGATTAAATAACTGGTGCACCTACCTCTTCAGGATACCATTTTTCTGTGAGTGAATGTGAAGTGGCTACAAGAAGATAAAACTACTACTGAATTCAACATTTTGCAAAATGTTCTATCAAAATAAAACAGAAAAATACACTATACTGATATGAATTAAGAAAGGGGCAGAGACCACACAGAAAGGATCCTTCTTAAAAAAGGGAGAACTTAAGCAAAGTACTAAGAACTCTGGCCCCAATACAGGTAATTTTTTTTGCAGAAAACCAGCTGGAACTCTTGGTTCCAGATGTGAAGCTCTTGGAAACTCCTGGATCAAGCCCAGGGAAAACAGCAGGACCTTAGATGGCAAGGGCTGCAGTTCAGATTTAATGACTTATTCCTGCAAAAGCATCCAAACATCAATGCCAAGTCAGTAATTAATAAGTACATGTAAAAGTAAGTACAGCATCTAGGATAAAAGTCCTTATTAGACTATATAACCCAGTGATGTTAATGAGAGCTTTTAAATGTACTAATGAAGGACAAATTTGGCTCATAATTTGCATCTATTAAGTGAGAATGACTACAAGTAGCAGCTTTACAATAGGGCATATTCTATTTACAAATAGTAAGCAAACAATACAGACATATGATATAATACATATAAAGTGATCATGTAATTCACTGTACATAAAATCCCCTGTAATGGGTTCCTAATGGTTGTAATAATATTTTTATATTTGTCTGGCTTCTTTCCCATCCCTAACCTTTTTAAATGTGTTTTTTAACTATAAACTGTCTTGAATATTGGATTCAAGTAACAACACAATCCCAATCCTGCAACAGGAAGTCCTGAGAATGCCACCAAAATCTGTCACTAATGAAAACACCATTCCACTGTGTACACTCCCTATTACTCTGCTATGCCTATGTTCACAGTGTCACAAAATAATGCTTCTTACTTTCCTCTAACTACAGCAGGTATGCTGTTTCCCTCACCACTGCCCTTTATTTCTATTTCAAATCCCTTTAAAGTACAGCACAACTGGTTATAAAGCCCTGCACCTCCTTCCCCCTTGCTGCCCCTTGCTAATTCTCACAGAAGCTGTCAGCTGTGACTGGCACAACCATGGAACCTCTCTCTTTTAATCCCAAAATGGTCCCACCAGTTACCCAGGAACAGTGCCTCTTTGACTCATAACTGACTCCAGCTCATCCAGGAAAATTGTGGAAGGAGCATGGTACCGGGCGAGCTCAAACAACACCTGTCAGAGAGAAGAGTAAATGTGAAGGAGAAACTAACACAAGAAGGTACTAAAGTGAACTGGCAAAGAAGATAAATTAACAGCACCCACATCCCAAGGGATATCTGCTAGAAAAAAGCTCTGGGCAAGCTGAGGGTTCCTGAATCCTCTCAAAATCTGAGAGGTTTTATAAAGGAGATATAAAGAACATAGCCTTGTAATCCTGTCTTTATGTGTAAATCTTTCTGTCTAAATCCTATCAGAGTACCCTGAGAATAATGGGATAGAAGAAAATGATCCATCAGAGGATTCTGGGAACTCCTAAATTGTTACTGAGATTAAACATGTGCCTTTTGTTGTTGTTCCATTTGTACTTTTTTTTTTAAAATAAGGATTTGAGGAAAAAAAATGCAGGTCAGCTAAAGCATAATGAAAGAAAATGCACTGATTCTTTTGATAAGAATCAAGCACTCATTTTTTTTTTTCCTGATCAAAACAAACATAAATTGCTTGAACAATCACAATTTTAAAAATGGACTGAAAGCTGAAACAAAAAATGTGGATCTGCTCTTTGGAGAACGAAGTTTCATCTAATTTTCCATAAACATGGAGAGGCCTGTGTTAGGAGTAAGAAATCACTGTCAGTTCTTCTTGAGTAAAGTGGTTTTGGAGTTTTTAGATAAGTATCACTATTAATATATATTAGTCCAGCACTTTTAAATCTGAACACTTGAAAAAAATAATATTTTAAAAGATACATATTATTTTCATCACTTTGAGCATGAAAAGCAGGGTTTAAGTCATTTGCCCAGAGCAACAAGTAGACCATGACCAGTATAAAATTTTACTAGAAATATAATATATAAAAACATAAAATCACAGAAATACAGTGAGCAAAATACTGAGCAAAATAGGATGAGAGGATATGCCTCTAAATGACCACAAACCCCTGTATACTTCCCTTTCACCAGCAACATGGGATTTTAGGATAAAAATTCACAAAATACTTTTCTTAGAGCTCTCCTGAGCCACAATCTTACTTCATTTTTGATTCTGCCATAAGTTTAATTTAGGGAAAAATGCCACAAATATCAATGCATGTGCTATAGCATGTTCACAAAAGCCTTCTCTATCATGGTAGCAGAAACCAGATTGTCCCCACATACTCCTGGCAGAAGAGAAAATTCCAGGAAGCTGTTGAGACAGATGTTAAGAGAATCAGTAAGATAGAAGAATGTCAGAAGAAAAATATGCAATTTTATAGGACATAGGAGGCAGGACGAGTGAGTGTGCTGCAGCCATTGCCCACACTTCAAGAGAGACAAACAATGCCATTTGCAGAGAACAGATTGCTGTGGTTATTGGTTTCCAAGAGCTCTGCATTTACCTGAAGTGCAGGCCAAGAGATGAGGGTAAGGCAGGTTAAGGGCTTGTGGGTTTCCACTGAGCTGGTGGATGTTATGGAGAGATTCAGATGGGCAAGGATGCTATACCTGAATCCCTGACTTTTTTTGTACCACAGCTGAACCATGCAGACTCTTTGCTAGTTTATACACAAGAATGCATTTATCCATTTGCCAGCAAATTACCTTCCTTGAAACAACATTACATCTGCATTTGACTGGAAGACCTTTCTGACAAGGGAGTTCTTTGCCCATTTTGCCATGAAGAACAATTAGGAATTTGGGAATCTAGATTACATTTTGCACAGTGCCTAGGGGCCAACCCTTGCAAAATGGATGTGAAGTGCTCTGAAGAGCACTAAGCACACACTGGTTTGGAACTCTGATTGACTTCTGATCAGGCAGTCAATGATCTTTGCTGCCTTCAGAACATCTGCTCCATCTTACATTACAGAACTGAAGTCTCACAGCAAGAATGCATTACAAGATTTCTGCAGAAGTTATGTTATTCCTGCTTTCAGAAGTAGGTATAATCGAAGTCATGTTTTGTCTAAATCAGGAAAGACTATGAGTATCAGAGGAACACTTGTTTCCAGTTCTGTGCTGAACCCAAGTTCTTCAAGGGGGAGTGTGATATTTGTTAAAGCATAATGAATGGGAAAGGAATTCTTACCCGGACAAGTTTTTCTGAATCACCCCTCCATTTGCTGACAATGGTGGATGCTGATATGTTGAAAAAGGTTGTATTGCATTCTGTGGCAACAGCCTTAGCAAGCAAAGTTTTTCCAGTACCTACAAACAACAGTGTTTGAGAAATTCACTCTCCAAAGAAATAAAATGTGAATGTTTGAATAAAATCCTACTACAAGTCAGGTAAAACCAATAAAAAACTCATAGAATGGTTTGGGTTGAAAGGGACCTTTAAATGCCATAGAGACCAACACCCTGCAATGACCAGACACATCTTCCACTGTCCCAGGGTGCTCCAAGCCTCATCCAGCCTGGCCTGGGACACTCCCAGGGATCCAGGGGCAGCCACAGCTGCTCTGGGCACCCTGTGCCAGGGCCTGCCCACCCTCCCAGCCAGCAATTCCCAATTCCCAATCTCCCATCTGTGCCTGCCCTCTGGCAGTGGGAGCCATTCCCTGTGTGCTGTCCCTGCCTGCCTTGTCCCCAGTCCCTGTGCAGCTCTCCTGGAGCCCCTTGAGGCCCTGGCAGGGGCTCTGAGCTCTCCCTGGAGCTTCTCTTGTGCAGGGGAACAGCCCCAGCTCTGCCAGGCTGGCTCCAGAGCAGGAGGCTTCAGCCCTCAGAACATTCTGTGTCCCTTTCAGGATTGTTTGGAGAAACTCAGGTAATACACAACTGCAAATGCAGATTCTCCGAATCCTGATGTAGTGCATGCTGAAATGGTAAGATGCCTTCTGTGGCAGAACACCCAAACATTCACAGGAACAAAGGGATTTCATTGCAGAGAGATGCTCTGCAACCTGACTCAGCTGGTTCTTGTGCCCTCTGCCCCCTTCCAGCCACATCCTGGTGTCAAAGAGGGGCAATGAGAGCAGGGAAGCTGCACTAACAAGGAAAACACCCAGCTAGAAGAAGGCAAAGCTTCCACCCCATTCCCAAAATAATCCTGAAAAGCAGAAGGAAGGACATTTTTCAGTATGGAGGTAAGTCCATGGCAGATTTATTAACATATCATAGGATCACGCCAAACTTGATTAAAATGGTCCAAGCTGAGTAAAAACAGAGATCTGAGACTTCATTCCCTGAATTGCTAGTGAAAGTGCTGTCTCTGGAAGATTTGGGTATAAAAACAGCCAAGGCTCACAAGGAAGGCCAGGTTTGAGTGTCAGAGATGAACAAAACCATCCAACATTCTCTTCTTTTAATTTATGTACAGAGCATGTTCTTTCTTAACAATCTGATCTAATTACCATTGATGATTTATCCATAGGACAAAACAAGACAAACACAAAGATGTGGCAAAAAGCTCTCCATACCTGGCGGTCCATAGAGCAATAATCCTTTCCAAGGGGACAGAATGCCAGTAAACAGTTCTGGATACTGTAGGAAAGTAATTCAGATATTTAAAATATATAATCTGAAACAAACTTCAAGGGATTGTAGTCCTTACTTTCACTGCTCCTAGCACATTCAAGAAACATAAGAAATTTGAAGAGAGGCATAAAACCACACCAAAACAATGTGACATGTATGATCTGAGTACTGAGAAAAATGCTGTTTTAAATGCAATTTATTATTTGAAATCTGATTCCAGTGTTTGTTTCTTTTTTTCAAGTGCAGTAGATGTGACATTCTCTTTTGTAAGTCATTTTTCATGGAATTAATATAGGTGAAATCCAGCACTTCTTACAATGCCAAAGGTGCCAAAGAATTGAACCTTTTACAATATTAATACTGAAAGGTAATTTTCCTGTAGAAGAATGCAGGTGCCATTTCAGATAGAACAGGAATAGTTCTGGCATTAAACAGGAACACCAACAGCTCTAACACAAATGGCCTACAAAATCACAGAAATACTGAGAACCCTAAATCACTGTAATTGTAAGGAAACAAGCTAACAAGCCCAACACTGGTTTTGCCAAAGCTATTTAGCACCTTACCTTTATGGGGTAAACAACTGCTTCCTTGACCAGCCTTTTAGCTGCATCCAGTCCTATAATATCATCCCACTTCACATTCGGCTTATGGAGATAAATGTCCTGCAACACACATCACATCTTGTTAGCAAAACTCCTTCTGCAGTCGGGTAATGACTCTGGCAAAGTAAAAGGATTGACTCAGGGATAAAATAGTGGTGCTGTTAAGTGATACAGGCTGTATTATTTAACCCTAGGTACCAAGGACCTCCCAGGAGGGAAGCATCCACAGTAATTACTTCCCCTCCAGGCCCGGGTTTCCCTAATGTAATCCTAGCAAATGTAGATGCTGAGCAGATCTTCTTCAGGTCTATTTTCTGTTAGTTTGGTGATACAAAGGTTTATCAACCCTAATATTTTGTCTTTACTCCTACAAGTATTGGATGTTTAAAAAAAGAAGTAATCATAGTGATACATTGGTTCAAGTTGACACCCATCAATGGACTTCAGTAATTCAAATTACATCTGAATCTTTCAGCTGAAACACCTTTTGACACTCATTCTTCAGTGAATTTTTCTTCCCTCTTTTAAACATGCTTATTTTATAGTCACAAGTTCCACAGCTCACTCATGTCCAATGTAAATATATTTTGTTCTTTTTTTAAACTCGATGCTCAGTAACTTTATGCTTGCACCTATTACTTATGTTATTACCTATTATAATGTCAATAAATATTACTTATGTTATTTCTTGTGTTGTAAGTACAGTGAAGAATTTCTATTTACTCCACTGTGTGCAAGATTTTATATGCTGCAAGAAAAGCTGTGAGAAACTGCAACAGGAAGAAATTTTTCCCCTACGAGTCTATCAAAAGATAGATGGTAATTAGTCTATGCCCTGAAACACTCACTAAATTAATTTAATTTAATTCATCAAACTTTTCAAATCTTCTATGAATCTTTCAATTTGCCTTCATAATATTTTGTGGCTTTGTGTTCCAGGGGCTAATTGTTCTGCAAAAAAATATTGCATCCTCAGAACAAATACTCAGGATAAATTCTGCTTTCCAACAAAAATAGTCCACACAGACTGAAGAAAAATTATGTGGTTGTATCCAAGGGGAAAAGTTAATACAATTAGAAAAAATTATTTATATAAAGTAGATTACACTTTCCCTGTCTATTAACAGTGAATTAAGATGAATCAGATTTCTGCTATTAAGTAGAGACTTACATAACTGTTTCCAAATTAAATTAGATTGTGTTATGAAATAGATATAACATGCTATTTATTTGTATTGATTTATACAGTGTTGATTACCATAGCAACTAGGAACATACCATAATGGAGCACAATTCAAAAAACACACCATAACAAATGGAAAGCTATCTTTTATTGCTTTTTTTGGTAATGTAGCAGCAAGAACAACATTATTTTAAAGGTCTACCATAAATAAAAGACCAGACAGGAATTGAAACAAATGAGAATTTTCTTAATTTAAGGCTGGAAACTTCCTAAGACATTTCTTAAGTTCTACTAAACATCAAATACAAAACTTGCGGACCAAGAATTTTGGCCATACACAGATATAAAAATCTGTGCAAAAATCTTCCAGGCTTTTTAGAAAGATGATTACAAGCAGATTTATTCAAGCTGATACCACTCATTATATTTATATCCAGAAAGTCACAACACTACCAAACACTGTGGTAGTGAATTATTTTGGATGAATGACTCATCCAAAAGTGGTGGATGCTAAGCATTTTTGTGTGCTGCAGCCACGGATCCCCAGCAGACCAGGGCTTGTTCGTTGGGCTTTGCTTCAACCCAGGAGTGAAATAAAATGCTGCTGACAATGCTGTGGTTCCTTCCAGGGGTCATGCTGCCCAATCTGGAAGAATCCCCAAGTCTGCCCTGGGATATGGTGTATTATTGATGTTGCTCTGGCAGTGCTGGGATGAGGGCACTGCTTGCAGAGCCCACAGTTACAGCATCTCTCCACTGCACCACGTGAGAATGCACAGGGAGTGCAGATCGTGCAGGCTGCACAAAGCAAGGCACAGGACAAGTACTGGACCAGTGGCCCCTGGGCTGTCCCAGACAGGGTGTGACACAGCCCCAGGCAGTGCCCGTCCCTGTGCTGGCACTGCTGAGACACCTCCAGTGCTGGGGACAGCTCTGGCCCCTCAGGACGAGAGAGACACGGAGGGGCTGCAGCGTGTCCAGGGCAGGGAATGGAGCTGGGAAGGGGCTGAACCCCAGGAGCAGCTGAGGGAGCTGGGAAGGGGCTGAGCCTGGAGAAAAGGAGGCTCAGGGGGACCTTGTGGCTCTGCACAGCTCCTGACAGGAGGGGACAGCGGGGGGATCGGGCTCTGCTCCAGGAACAGGGACAGGAGGAGAGGGAACGGCCTCAGGCTGGGCCAGGGAAGGCTCAGGGTGGACATCAGAAGCAATTCCTTCATGGAAAGGTTTTTCAAGCCTTGGCACAGGCTGCCTAGGGCAGTGGTGGAATCCTCATCCCTGGGGTTTAAAAGTGATATTTATGTGGCATCTGGGGACATGGGTTAGTGGTGGCCTTGGCAGTGCTGTCAGAATGGTTTGACCTGATGACCTGAGATGGCTTTTCCAACATAAATGATTCTCTGATTCTAAACCATGCAGGAATACCATAGTTTAATAGTAATTTTGGTAGATGCTATCTAGTAGATACATTCAGAATTCAGATATTGCTGTGATACTGGCACACCATCCACACTGACTACAGCCCTATGCCTGGAATGGAAACTTCACCTGAAGGTGGAATCAAGGCTTTTCCCACTGCCTGATCACAGCTAGATAAAACACTAGATAATAGTTGGTTTTAGCTAATATATTTAGATCTCTCCACTGAAGTATTGCACTTTCTTTTGTAGCAAAGAGGAATGCCGTGACAGTCTGCACAACATGATTAAATTACCTGTTCCCCATTAGAAAGAAATGGACTTAATTATTTCCACTCATTGTACATCAGAAAGAAACATCATTACATGTAAAGAAATTACTTGTTGGGGAGCTATGTGGAGGGAAAATAATCTGCAAATTCAAGAATGAGCACTATCAGTGACAGTAAAAAGACAAATAGCATTCCCAGATGACAAAGATAACTAACATCTCTCTACAACTGACATGAAGATCTGTTCTTACTTTGCTTACAACCACTGCAAGTTCTCTCATCTCACCAGTCATGCCAGTAAAAGCACTAAGAGGTTTCAATAATCGTTCCTAAAAGAGAAAAACATAAGCTCCTGTCAGACTGCAAGTATTTTTATTTTTTATTATGTATATTTTTAAAAACTGATGCATCATAGTAATATCAACTGTTAAAGTTGCAGAAATATGTGTAATAATACAAATTTTAAAGTAAACCATATTTGCAGTGTCATGTTTTCCTCTGACAGAATCTAACCCTAATCAACATTAAAATAAGCAGCTTTCTTATTGCATTTATAGTCCTAAATATGCCGTACATAGATTAAAAGGAATGAAAAATATAACCATAGGTTCCTGTTTTGCAACATTTTCTTTTTGGATAGTTTCTTCCAGTCTAGGCAGACAAGCACCATGCAAGCTGGATGCACTATATAAGTTCTGGCTTGTGTCTGGAGTGTTTACAGAAACCTTATCTCAACCATCAAAATTCTGTCGTCTCAGCTGAGGCAAATGCTAGAGACTGAAAGGAACCAGGATTTCACCCCCAGAACTTCAGCAGGTGTCTGCAATTTTTTTTCATCTTAAGGCCTCATTTTTATTTGTTGCCTGCTTTCATGTAAACATAAACAACTGTCATTAAATTACACCACTATCAAGTATGGCTGTCCCTTCAAGGAGGAAGTACACCTCTCAGAAATCCAAGGCCTTTTTTAGCACTTGGGAACAAAAACAAGCTTGTTGCAGTATTTTGTTTTGTTCCTGGTTGTGCAAAACTTAATTTTTTCTGTTCACGGAAATATGAACACAACACTTACTGATGGATCTGGATCACAATTAAGGCTATTCAAGGGAATTCCATCTGGTGACACTCTGACAGCATCCTGAATCATCTTGCGGAAGTCAATTATTTGGCCCTAAAGGAGAAAAAAATGTTGCTGTAGACACAATGGTAACACTACTCTTAAAAATACACTGGACTAAATTTTGCTTGCAATTACAACAGTGTGTTTCCTTTCTGCATATACAGTCCTAATTATGGCAAAAATTTATCCCAAAAACCATGGTAGCAATAGGGATAGAACTCAGTCAATTCAATAACAGAACTGCAGAGCCTTTCATTACCTCATTCAGGAATTCAAAACTTACCTTCAGTCATAGTTATTTATTACCAGGCTTTAAAAAAAGAAATATTCCTCTCTGAGTATGTCTGAAATAGTATTTAATGCAAAAAGTCCCTCCTATGCAAAGGAGGTACTTTTAATATAAAATTATAAAACTGATTCTTCAGCTGACTATACAGAAACATTTTTATATAAAAATAGACTAAAAACCCTTCCATTTGATATTTTTGAAAACCTCTGTGATTTTTTTTTCTCCACATAGGTATTTTTCTGAGAAACCACATACCAGGTTTCCACCAACCTTTCCTGGGTGAGAACTGTCTCCTCCAGTTTTGCTGATTCCTGAGATGTTTAAGCCAAAATCAGATTGATCCAGAGCATCTGCACCATCACTATCCTAAAGAAAAATGCCTTTTAAAACAGACGTGTTGCCAACTAAATCAATTGAAGGTATTACATTATATGTATCATTCCCTCTCTTCACACAGGCCCCGATGAAGTTCCAAGAGAAATACTGATCATTTAAACATCACTGTAGATTCAACTGGACTTCACCTGACTGGTGACAGCAGTGAAAGCCAAGGCTCTGGAGCTCAGCAGTGAAGTTATTCCATGTACTGAGCACAAAACTGCATTTTACATAAGAAGCAACTCTTATGAAGAGTGGAAATGACAGGTCAAGTAAAAGGCACAGCATGTCAACTCAGAAATAAGGAGCTATTCTAGGAGCTATTTTAGTAACTTCACAGCAATTATTGCTGTAAAATCCAAAAGGCAAAGTTCTGGGGTATTTTTAGGGGTAGCAATAGGTCAGAGAAGAGTTCCTCTTGATGCAGAAATATAGCCAGGCCCTTAAAAAAAAAGGCTGCAATTGACACAGTGCTTGCCCACCAAATTCCTGATCCTGTCCACCCTCTGTAAAGGGATGATAATAATGTAGATTTCACAGCAATCTCAACAAAATGAGATTCTCAAACCTAAACATTACAGACCCAAAGTATTCCCCCAGTCTCAAACCACTTATGCACTGTGAAGATGCTTACAACTGATACTACTTCATTCTTTACTTGTTTGTTTTGTTTTCTGGCACTAAAGGATAAATATATTGGTATTCATGGAAAAAAACCTCTGATTGCTTTCAATCACAGTTTCAGTCAGAGTATAGGTTGGATTATATGCCTCCTTTTCCTCTAATTTTTGCCTGTGACTGCCCCCAAACTCATGGCCAGAATTTCTCTCAAAGTCCTGCACCTATAATCCTTCACTGACAAAATCAGTAAAACCCATTAGTTGCCCAATTATTAATTGTCTAAGTCCCACCCTCTTGTTGCTTACAGACTCCCCTAAAAAAATCCCATTAATTTCAACTGTACTGCTGCCAAGATAAAACATGTTTAAACCTGGGTGGGGCTCTCCTTGGTGGAGGATTTAGGTTCTGCTGTACACCCAGATGAAGTTTTTGATACTGATCGTTGCACTGTCTGTTGTTTGACCCTTGGTATATTCTGAGAGGAAGCTGCTGTCCTAGAAAAAAGAAAAAAAAATGCAAGACTTTCATTACCTTTTTTATTTTTTTCAAAATACCAGAAGACTAAAACCCAAAACTTTCAAATAAAGCTGTTTTAGGCTAACTTTGCTTCCACTGAAGTTATGGTGTTAATTTCAATCACAGTAGAGTTCAATGCTTACTTTTTTCAAACACCCCACCCCACCTTACCCACACTGCGGAAGCTCTGTAAATTGTCTACCTCTCCATTTGTCTAGTTTCCCCTGGCACATACAGAAAAAATGTACCACACAGTCAGGAGAATGGCTCTAGGCTTTGGTACTCCTCTGGTATCACAGCATTATTTTAACCATTGTGTATGTTTGCTTTTACTAGGAAAATTTTCTGCCCAGAAAAACACCCCACACATATATCTCACCTTCTTGCTCTTCCTCCACTTCTCAGCTGTTGTTTATTTTCTGCTGAGGCAAAATTAATATTAAAATAGAAAATAATTAAAGATATAAAAGAGGGCAATTTGAACAATTTTTTCTCTTTAAAAATATTTTTAAGCACATGATAATGACCTTGGAAATAATAATGCATAAACAGGAACAGCATGATTATAAGCACTGCAAGCTTGCAAAAAACAAACGGAAAACAAACTGGTGTTGGTGAGAATGTTTTTGCTTCAAACTTTTTACATTTTAGCTCATTCAGTCTTTGGTTTCTCTACTTTCATTTTAAGACCAGTATCATGTTCACAGTAAAACAGACACCACCAAAAATTAGATTAAGTACAATAATTTAATATATCACACAGAATGCTTATTTAATGCTAATAACTTTTTCATTGCTGAATTGGGAAATATTAATTTGCCTTACTCCTCTGAAGAGGAATCAAGTTCAACATAACAAGACAGAATAAATGTCACATTGCAATAGGGGTTATCAAACTATATTATCTTTCGCATTTATATAATTTTAAACAATTTCCGTCAAAGGAGAGCTTTTTTTTTTCACAAAATGTCAAACTCACAAAGCCGAGATGTGAACTCATACAGCCTAGGGTTTGTATGCTACCAGCATGCCCCTGTTGGTGTTGCTCCAAAACACCTCTTTTCAGCGTTCTCAGTACAATGCTCTTCCACTCATGATTCTCACACACTTGCACAAAATAACCCTTCCCAAACAGCTCTTTCCCTGATGGAGCTTGGAAACATGTTGTGTTTAGGGGCAGCAGAGCCCATGGAGCAACCTGTACTCTTGTGGGTATATCTACAACTTCTCCAACTGGAATTCAGCATGGAAATGACCAACCTTTTATTGTAGGACTCACCAAGAGTGCTGCAAAGAATTCAACAAGAAGGAGCACCACACCCAGGATTTTATTTAGATATCCAAGTCTGGCAACAGGCACAATTTAGGGCATGGTGAAAACTACACGCAGTGCAGGAGAAGAAGTTGCTTATGCTTTAGGGAAAAAGGATGATGCCTCCCTACCAGCACAGTCACAAATCTGGTCGTAGGTAATAGCAGACTGCTTCATGCCTGAGAAGCTTTACTGACCAAAAAATGCATAATGAGAGCTTTTAAGTGTCCAAGAGTGGCTTTTTGCAAATTCCTTTTTACTTAGTCTTGCCTACTGCTCAGTTTGACTACAATGGGAAAATATGCTTTATAATATATTTTCACTCTTGTCTCATAACAAATACTTTTTGTTTTGTCCTGCGGGGCTTTTCTTCTTCTTTGTAACACCACAAATCATAGGTATTAGATGTACTTGCCTTTTTCAAGCAAATAATTACTCTTTAAGCTGGAAAACATCTCTAAGACCATTCTGTCCAATCACTTCCCCATCCCTGCAGTGGCCACGACTGACCCACATCCCCTAGTGCCACATCCACATGTGTTTTGAACCCTTTCAGGGATATTGCTCCACCACTTCCTTGAGCAGCCTGTGCCAGGGTTTGACAACCCTTCCCATGAAGAAATTTTTCCTAATGCGTAATCCAAACCTAGATCCTTCAAGCTCTTATTCTCATACAGTTGTTATTACAGCTTCTCCAAGTTATATTTTGTGAAGAAAGTGGATAAATATATCTTTGCCATAATGCTTTGTGGTTAGCTGACATTTTCTGGTACCAAAGCAGATTTCAAAAGACAGAAAAATTCCACCTTCCAGTTCCTTCATATAAGGAAAGAAAGGAAAACAGAAGGGCTCAAAACTGTCTCTCAGTTCTGGTGCCTTGTGTGCTAGAACTTCAGATCTGTAACTGTAAGGGTTGGAATATTAAATGCTGACATACATGACATACATGAGCATAGCAAGGAAATACACATTTTAGACTTTGGAAACAACAGCTTTCTTTTTGGAACAGAGCCACATACCAGTGTCCAGGACTTTTTTGGTAATTTTAGGATACTTTTGAAATTTTACAAAATAGTAGCTTTCATATTCCATCAAAATTGTCTCAAGATCAATGTTGTCACAAACTTCAAAGCCACGTAAACCTAATTTTGTCTCTTGTTCCAAAGCATTTGCAGCATCAACATATCTGGCAATTTAAAAACAAAACAAACAAAGATCAAAAAACTGAGAGTCATTATCTTACTCTGATTTCTGAGAGAAGAAGCAAACAATAGCACTAGTAAACAAATGTTATCTTTAACCTGTCCAAAGTCCTATTTTTATAGAAGTATAAACTCTATTTTAATAAGCTTTTTTGGTTGATCTAAAATATTTTTAAATTATATAGGGAATTTTTATTTCAGAAACTGAAACAATTTAGCAAAGCAAACTGTGAGGATACCTCATGGTAGTTTACCACTTCCTCACATCAACCCAAAGGCCCACACTGTCCACTCAGCCAACAGAGGACAGGAAGATGCAGTAAACAGGTCAGGTGCACACAATCCCACAAGGGTAGAGCACTATTATTTAGAAAACATACCCTTCCTCCATTAAATAATGCAAAATTAGAATGAGGAGATTTTTCCGACGAGCTTCTGTTCGCATCTCCTCCTGTGAATTAAGACAGAACTCTAGATCAAATGTAATATTCTTTTTATTGCTGTTAACAACATCTAAATGTAGCCTCTGGAAACAAACAAATTAACACAACAGCATGTAAGAACTGTAAAACAACTCACTGTTAATAAAAACAAGGAAAGTGGTTTTCAATCTAATTTTTCTTACACATTATCAGCACTACTGGATGGGTAGAAACATTTTGCTAGAGAAGAGGAAATTACTTTCGGGTTGGACAAATAACTTCTCTTACTATGGTTATGGCTGCCACTGCTGTGAATTTCAGGGCAGGACTCTTGCAGACCTCAATGCTTCAGGGACTGTGCAAGGAAACCTTGTGCACCATCCTGTCTCTGTCCTTCCCTTGTAACCAGAAACCTGTCCTCTAAGTGCCTGGAGAGGGGGGGTGGTGAGCAGGTCTGGGGTCTGCATGACTCTGCTACAAAAACCAGCTGTAACCCTTGCTGACACCTCCCATTTCACAGGCCTTGATGTATAAAGACAATGAATGAAACACAGACACTGGAAAAAATAGTGGATTGGAGTAACACAAAACTTGCATGATTTTCACACAAGACTGACCAAAATCAGGACTCAACATGAAAAAATTCAATATGGAGTCAGTCCCATGGATGTCTTGGTACAGACTGGAAATCCCAAAGTCATTTATAAATGGTTCAGCAACAAAAACAAAGCATCATAAAACATCCTTTTCTTCATTCAGTGAAGCATCATCTGAGAGAATATCAGATGCAATACCAAGGAGAAGGCAGAGTGAAAACAGAGTCATGCAAGATGATAGAATAAAGCCTTACTCTGATGAAACATGCCATTTATGCTCAGTGTCAGCACAAAACTTCCGAGATTTTTGGGTCATAACAGAAGGTTCTACAATGAAAGCTGTAGAAATCAGCACATTGCCTTTGGTCTGCTTCACTGGGACTTGAAACTGTGACCACGGGGAAAGTAGATATGGCCAAACACACATTTAGGTAAATGAATGACTCCCCTTCTCTTTTAGGTTGGGAGGCATTGAGAGTGGTACATGATCCTCATGTGTCCCCTCCAACTTGAGGTATTGTGTCTTTCCTATGATTCTGTGATTGCTTGTGAGGATCCAGTGTGAACAGGAAAGAGTGTCACTTAATGGATGGGCAAAGAGCAACGATTTCTGTTGACTGCACAGCACACACACCCCTGATCACACTGCACAGTAGAGCTACACAGGCTCCCACTTCCATCCCCAGTTTCCCTCCTTTCTATCCCAACAGAGCAGCATCCTCATCCACCCCCAAGGAAAAGCCCAGCCCAAGTGTCACCCGCTGCCTGCAGGTGACAAATGCAGATTTCTGTCCTCTTCATACTGCAGACAGAGCCCCACCACCTGTAGCAAGGACTTGGGCTGCTCTCTGCCTGTGCCTGGAACACAAAGATGCCAAGGAACTACTACTGACCAAGGCTGATGTTTTTAACCCCCACAAGATGTGCAAAATAAATATACATACATAACGACCATTGCTCTATTCTTTCTGGTCTCTTGGAAGACAGAGCAACCATAGCAGACTTCTGATAGTAGAGGATAACTTATTCCAGAAATCAAAGGTGTTTTTTGGGTGGTACAAAACGAATTTACCTCTTTACACACCATTCATTTGCTAGGTTAGACCTCCCTCTGCTCTGTACACAGCACCGGGTATCACGTGGCATTCCACAGCTAATTTCAACACTTGAGATAGCATCATCAGCTGTTTTATTTTAAAATAAAATGTGCCAGCTTGTGAAATGTACTGGGTAGAACAAGGAAAAAGTATCCCAGTCCAGCAGGTATTTCCTGGGACGTTTGCTTCAGTCGTGGGGCCATCTAGTGTCACGACTAAGGAAGAGCTGGCGTTTGCTCTACTTTTCCTGCAAATTCAAAATGTATTGGCATTTCACATATTGCAAATAAGAATCGTAGAATGTTCATTCTGGTTTAAAATGAAGACTAAAAGTGGCTAGGGAAAAAATCATAACCCTCTTCTACCTTTACTACCTTTGATACCCTCTTGAGAAAATGTTTCCAAAAGGAAGTTACAATACCACTACAGTGGTGGTACAAAGATAATTTTTCTGAACGATTTTGGGGAGAAAGGAGTGCTGTGTAAATATTTTCTAGATTGGTAACTCTTGAATGAAGCAGACTGGTTCCTGGGAGGTGCTGCAACAAGAAATTAACTAATTCTGAGAATTGCCATGAGCAAAGAGAGAAAACACCCACTCTGAAATGAAAGAGTCTTTCCCTTATTAATCTTTTGATATGCTGGTGCTTGGAAAACAGATTTTGAATTGTTGTCCTTTTACCATTTCTCCTGGATGACCTGAAACTTCTGAAACACATTTGGAGATGAAAGAAGCAAGCTGGAGTCATCAGTTGCTGAGAATCCCACCTGTACATCCTTTGACATGCAACTGCTCCTGAAGGCTTATGTTGAGAAAGATTAACTGTTGTGTTTGCTAATGTATCAAAGGGCAAGGTTACAGATACCTCTGAATATTTAAAACACAGTATGCAAACACGGTGGCTGCCACAGAAGACAAACACATCAAGTGTTTCATGTAATAAACATGGATATTCTGACAAGAGAGGAATTGCTTCTGCTTGATGGACTGACAGAGTTCATGATCGATGGTTGGAACTTTCCTCAAAAAGAATTTGTGTTCTAGCATGTCATCTGCTGCTGTTCATCTCCTTTTGTTACTTCTGCTATCCCTAAAGCATTTTAAGTTCTAGTATAAATAGTGATACAGTGTTTGGCAGCATCTCAATTTAAGTACAGACTTGCTTTGGGGGTAGGATAACATTGTGTCTACGTGAGAGCCACCTACTTCAACCTTGATATAGCAATGTTCTGGTTGTGCTGACCAAACAGAAGGAAAAACAAACCTTTGGACCCCAAAAGAGCTCCATCTAAAAATGAGAATAGAGTTTAGATTGAGAGGGTAATTCTGTCTTTAACCTTTGTTAAGAAGAATGCAAACAGCAATGGCTGATTTTGAGAAGTCAGAGGTGTCCAAACAAATTTAACCAATCTGTTAATCACTTGATCAACTGGCAATGTTTATTAGGTTGGACCTGAGAAACAGAACCAAGGTATGTCTGGTAGCTCAGTTCTGCGAGTGTTCTTCATCATGCAACTGTTACCAAGTCACAAATCTGATGAACCTGTAGCACACGGATCATTGCCTGACCAGCCCCACCAATCCCTTTCCTGCATTTCATCATTATTTTAGCTATTATTTTAACAGATTATTATTTCACTGTTATTTTAGCACACACTCTTTCCACGAGGCAGACGAGCCTCTGTCTGTGTCAGTGCCACCAGCAGCTTTATCTGTCCCCTTAAAAGAGCTCTGTGCCAGCCCTGGTCTGCTGTCCTGAGCTCCAGTTTGTCCTCTAGGACTGACCCACTGCACTTATGTCCAAAAAAAAGCTGCCTGCCACAGTCCAGGCAGATATTAACACAGCCCAGGGCTTCTGCTGTGCTTAGAGAAAAAATGACAAATCTAACATAACATTAAAAAATCAGGAGTTCTTACAAGTGCAAAGTTACTTAAAATTCAGTTTAGCTTTATAGTGATCTAGCCTTCCTGTTTAATTAGTATTTAGAATTGCATGTTGTTTATAGCCACTGGTATTTCAATAGATGTTTAAATGTTTAAAGTTTAATAAGCTTCCATTCGTAAAAGAACAGAAAACATATGTAATTAAATTTTCAATTACTATAGGGGATTCTGGGGTCCATGAAATTAATAAAACCTTAAGGCACTTAAATGTGATCTTGTTTTAAAACCTAAATAGTTGAGCATTTAACTAATTAGCTTCAACACTTAGTGTTATTTTCTTTATTTCTAGCTTAACAAAAGAGTTGCACATATTCCTTTCTTTGAGTCATTTTGAATTAAACTCTAATAGAGTTGTGCATCTTTAGGTGCAATTGTTTGTTTAGTCATTTCCATACCTTTCACTGGAATGCATTTACATTCTAAATCACCCAAGTCTCTTGTGCAATTTCCTGAAATTAATGAACCTACTAAAAGATTAATTTAACTCAGTAACATTTCATTATCATTTGACCCTATATATTCTGCATGAATTTTGCATGTTTGTTGGGATGAAAAATAAAGAGCTACAAAAGTAAGTCACCATCTGGGGAGCTTGGGAATAAGAACTGTTCTGCTTTAGTGTATGCACTCTAAGGGCATCCACCTGGAGCAGTCAGGATGTGTTCAGAACGATCCCTGATTAGGAATTCGGACAAGGGGCAGCCAGCTGTCTGTGCAATCACAGGGAAAGCACTAATCATAATACACACACAGAGCCCCTTCCCTCTTCGGGTTTGGGATACCAGGATGCTGACAAGTATGGAGTTCCTCAAAATCAAGCTGGCACTTTGTGCCAGGACAGAGAGGCTTGATGGGCTCACCTAGTTTTCCTCCTCCTTCCACCATCCTGTATCCCCACAGCTTTCCATTCCACATAGCCCTTTGGATATTTGCACCCTTGACAGACTTTTCAGAAGGCTGAATGTTCAGTTCTTGTCTGGCTTGCTGACCGTACTTTTTGAGAAACACAAGCAGAGAATGGAACTGGTGAGTTTTAAACAATGTATAACTTGGCTGCCATTGAATAGAATTTCCCAGGACAAAGAAAGGGCACTTTGCCCTCCTCTCTCCTCCAAATAATACGAGGCTGCTGCAAACAAGAGAGTTGCCAAAGTTTTCAAGGATTACAATGAGCTTTCATAATTAAAGACATACAGGAAGCTCACCATAGAACTTCTGACAGGAAACAAGAAGGAAAAAATTGGCTTGGCAGCTTCAGGTAGTTTTTCAAGTCACTAATTAAAAAAAGAGGCTCCAAACTTCCGTTCCTCTGTGAAACAAATGACTCCCTCGCCTCTATACCCTAAATATAGACTGTTACCTTCAAAAGGCTATGGAGAAGCCAGTTTACCAAAAGCACATCAAACCAAATCCTGCGGCACAGCTGACAGAACTCCTGAGCTCCAGTTCTCAGTCCCACAAATGTTTCTGCACTCAGTGTGCAGCACCACTTTGGGACAAAGGCCATGCAAATCCCCACTGGTGATGTTAAAATTCAGGTCCCCTTTTCTTCTCTCCTAATGGATGTGGTATGTTTCAATACCACACCTTCAGGCTCCATTTGCAGTGGCCCAGGTCTGAATTCACTTTAGGGCTCAGGAGACTGTGCTAGAGGATCCCATTCCTGGGTAAATATTTCTATCCTATTAACACTTCCTAAGGAGAGGAAATAGAGGGCAGGCACCAATCTCTTCTCTCTGGTGACCAGTGACAGCACACAAGGTAATTTCATGGAACTGTGGCAGGGGAGTTTTAGGCTAGATATCGGGAAAAGGTTCTTCCCCCAGAAGGTGGTCAGGCACTCAAGGAGTAGTCCAAGGCTGCCAGAGCTCCAGGAGTGTTTTGACAACGCTCTCAAAAGCATGGAGTTTTGGGGCTGTGCTGTGCAAGGCCAAGAGCAAGAACATGATTATACTTGTGGGTACCTTCCAGCCCAGAACATTCTATGATTCTACAGGAGGTTGATGTAACACCTAAAGCTGTCTCAAGTCTCCTTCCAAACACCTCTTTTGTGAAGAATCCTGCACTTTTCACTCTCAAGTAGGAAGAGGGATTGGTGTATGCACGCAAAGCACCCAACAGTCTTATGGGAAGGCTTTTATCATCCCTGCAGCCTCTCTCCCTCTGGTGTAATTTAACCAGCAGATGGAAGCAGAAGAACAGGTTATGAAATTCAGCAAAATCTTGCTGTTTCTCGGTTTTCTAGAGCAAGAACCATAGAATCATTGAGTTACAGGATGGTTTGGGTTGGAAGTGACCTGAAGACCATCCAGTTCCAAGGCCTGCCATGGTCAGGGTCACCTTCCACTATCCCATATTGCTCCAAGCCCCGTCCAACGCGACCTGGGATGGGGCAATACAGCCGTGACTTTTAGAAACAAGAACGAATGGAGGAAGAAATACGGATTGCGTCCTTTGGCCGTGCCTACTGCTCCAGAACTATGCAGAGAGGGCTGTGAGGCATCCACGCCTGGCCCTGCCCACCATGCCCAGCCCCGTCCCGGCCGCCATGACAACACCAACACCCCCGCGCGCATGCGCAGAGGCCCCCCGCGCTCCCCGTTGACAAGGCAACCGCGTCGCGGAGCCGCGAGCTCCGCCGGTTCTCACCGCTTCCCGAGCCTGGTGGGTGGCTCTCAGCGCCTGGCAGGCGAGCTCCATGGTGGCAAGCGGTGCCGCTGGGAATGTTACCGGGAATGCCGCCCGGAATAACGCACCGAGCGCCCGGACCCGCGCCCCGCCGACCCCCGAGGGGGACGGGCGCGCCCCGCCTCACCAGTGCAGCCAATCGGAACGTCGGAATGCGAATGATTGACTGGAGATCTGCCCAATCACGAGTAGAGGAGCGTGGGTGAAAGGCGGCGCTGGCCAATGGGCGCCGGGCTCGCCTGGCTGGTGCGGGGCGGTTGGGCGGGGGCCTTGGGCTGAGGGGATGGAGGGGTCCGGCCTCGAAACAATCCAAAACTACCCAAAACCAACCCAAAATGACCCAAAACCAATCCAAAACGACCCAAACCCAACCCAAAACAAGCCAAAGCAACCTAAACCAAGCCAAATGAACCCAAAATATGCCAGTCCAAGCCAAACCAACCCCAAAAAAGCCAAACCAACCCAAACCATGCCAATCCAACCAAACCCCACCACAACTAAAACAAATCGAGCCAAAACAACCCGAATGAGCGCACCCAGCTTACTGCGTTGTTAAACCTGCCCTGCTCACCCACAGGCTGAGGTGTGCCCGAGAAGCAGCAAGGTGAAGCTGCCTTTCGCGTCAAGGATGCGCCATGGGCATTAAAATGGAGACCAGCACGGTGAGGGAGCAGAGCGCTGTGAGAGGAGCTCTCCTGGGAGCACAACTTGGCTGGCTGATTGCTGCAGCCTCCTGGGGTTCAGGGTGTGAATTATTCGACAGGTGAATTGTGCCTGTTGGATGTGGTCCAGCTTCAGTGCAGCTGGAGAAGAGCCCATGATCGGGTAAGACAAAACGTAAAGCTCAGTATCAGGACCTCTACCAAAACTCCTCTTTCGTGAGGATTGCTATGCTTTTCTCGCACAGTGGGAAGAGGAATTGATAGTCACATGCACAGCTTTGTGGGCAGGGCTTTTATTATCCCTGTTCCCAAATCCAACAGCTGCTCAGTTCTCAGGGCAATGACCAGGTTTTCACATCATGCAATACAACCTGGTCTAATGAAGAGGCAAGGGGATGGAACTGGATGAGTTTTAAGGTCCCTTTGAACCCAAAACATTCTGGGATTCTATACCATACTTGCTTAGCGTATCATCCTCAAAACCATGCTTTTTCCAGACATCTAGATCTTCTTCCAAAAATACTCCTCAGTATATGCGTCAATACTCTATTATGGCTTTGTCCTTTTGGTGTCACTCTGTTCCCACTGTGGAATGTTTCCCCAGCCCTTTTCTAAAACGTTCCCAACCTGGTACATGCCAACACAGGCTTCAATGTGTGTTCACATCTCAGGTAGCTGTGATGCAGATGGTTATACGTTCATCCTGTCAAGGGTGCAATTCAATACACATTTTTTATTACATTTTATTACATTTTACTCCCATAAAACATGGAGTTTTTTCAAAGTAGGTCAGATTAATGTTTTTCTAACTAACTTAGGTCCCCTCCTATTAGAATGTATGCTTAATTTTGTGGCCTGAATGTGGTAGTAGAGTGGTGATGCATTTGTAATTCTATTACCGTGGGCTTCTTTTTTTATGCCTCTGAAAGAGAAATTCCTGCAATTGAAGTTAGAATTCAAGCCATCCCAAGTTCATCACTGTTGGGAGAATAGCCTGGGTTCAGGTCTGTGCTTGACTGGAGAGTTTTCCACCAGTAGTGTTAAAGGGGTAATGCTATCTTAATATGTGGTTTCCTATAGTTTTGATGGATAAAGTGACTTTTCAAATCCTTTGAAAAAAATTGAGGGTAATTTTCACAAAAACTCTCCATAGAGGCAAATGCTCACACACTGTCAGGGAGGCTGCGTTCAAGACTCTGGAATCTACGCCTATGTCAATAGACATAATTTAATAAAAATAATAATGATCAAGTAAGCAACTTCATAGCAAAATGTAAAAATTTTGCTGTTGTTCTTATTACCAAAATACAGGTGTATCACTGTAGTATAATAGAATGGGCAGGAAAAATTAATATTTCACTACCAAAACTGATAAGAATATATATATATATATATATATATATATATAAATACATTAGGTTTCTAATTTAGATTTTCCTAAACTTTAATATAGCTATTGTCAATGCAGTTTTCTATAACTACATTCATCATGTCCCTTTGTTGCCTTTGTCCCAGGCTGGAAATGAAACTCGAGATAATTTTAGTAAGGAGGTAACATAAAAGAAGATCTTTAATGAAGACACTCAGGAACAGTTATGGAAAGACGTCCACAGAAGTCCACTCCCCCCCCAGGGTTGAGTACATTTTTATAGGTTTTAGAAAATTAGCATAATTGATAAAGGCGCCAGTTAGGAGGACAAATGGTGATGCAATTCCCCCCAGGTCAAGCCCCTTCTCTGCAGTCCCTCCTTCAGCACCAGTTGTACTTTGTCCATGAAAATGTGTCTTCAAGGGCTGTTCCCAGCCTTGGCTCCCAGGAAGAACCAAGACAGCACTGGAGCCTTGTATCCCCCGGGGCTTGGAGCTCTGGAATTTGTTGTGTATTTCTGCTTAGGGAAAGGCCATGGAAAAGTACTGGGAAAACTAGCTATTAATACAATAAGTGACAGAGTTACAAATATATGTGTGAAGAATACAGAGAGCATATAAAATTTAAAAGGGCGAAACCCAAACAGCATCACTTTGACAGATTACATCCAAACTCTGTTTTGTCAAACAGCTGCATAGAAAATGCGGATACAATGCAGGCAACATAACTTATTTCTTTACAATAAGCAGAATCAGAGAACCACAGGATAATTGGGTTGGAAGGGACTTTGAAGACCATCCAGTTCCAGTGCCCTGCCTCAGACAGAGACACCTTCCACTAGACCAGGTTTCTCCAAGCCCTGTGCAACCTAAGTATCCAACTTAGAATATTTTGTCTTATAGCCAGAGCACACATATTTTTTGTCAGCAGCATGATTAAGCGTGTCTTTCAGTCTCTCTGCTTTGACAGGTCTAGACCTCACACAAGAGGTCTGACAACCACTTAAATATTTTTGCCATTCACTCCTAATGTTACCTTAAAAAGGACATGACTGTGGGATATGAGAGATGATGGAGAAGCTTAAGGCTGACCTCATAAAACTCTTCCCTTTAAACACAGGACACACAAAACAAATCTACTTTACACCCAAGTCGCCCCAGCCCCATCCTTGCCTGCCTGTGGTCTATTAGCAGCTGGTTAAGCAGCACAGGAGGGGTTTGATGAGGTGTAATTCCGATAAAAGCAATTGTTGCAATCCTTCGAGCATCTGCAGAGTGGTTTTGTTTGTTGTTTTGGGCCTTTTTTTTTTTTTTAACTGTAGTGTTTGTGGAAGACTGGGAGGGTTTATTTGGATGTTCAGATGTCTTTCCGTAGTTAACACAGCTGTGGGAACAGGCAGTGCTTATACAGACATACTGTTCATAGCACTAGAAAGATTACTAGAAAAGGCTGAAACCAGATGGGTTTTTTTCCCTAACAAGCCTCAATTTAGAGGGCAGGTTGCTTAGCACCTAGAGGCTCGTTAAGTGCCCTAATTAGAGCCTACTGGGGAAGATAAAAACCCAGCAACTAACTCAGTGATTTCTGGGAGATAGGAGTATGTAGTGGCTGCTCTGGGGAAGGTCTCATCCTCCAATGGCTGATTCTGGGCCGAGATTTAACACTAATATTGAAAATTCAAAAAATGCCCAAGGAAAGAGCCTAGGAGATGGTTCAGGAGATGCAGCAGCAGGTTTAGTGAGAAGAAAGAGGAGAAGAAGAAAGGGGTTTCGGAGATGGAGGTCCAAGAAGAAGCAGAAGTTTTATATGCCAGAAGAATTTCTGACATTTGAGGTAAGTTTAGTGGAAAAAGAAATATTGGAAATGTTGAAATTTAGCAAAGATGACTTGGTAGCTGTGGAGTATAAGCCTGGAGTTGATGTGTTTGTGAGAAGTTATTATAAAACAGCAGGATTTTAAAGAACTAGAGCAGGGAGATTAATTAAAAGGGAGATTAATTCTAGTTACTGGAAAAACAGAAGAGGGAGATTTGAAAGAAATTTTTGTGGGGAGATAATGGAATGTGTAGTACAAAGACTGTGCGGGAAAGATAGAGGAACACTTCAGTAAAATATTGTGGAAAGCTATTACATAAACTCTTATTATCTTATGTATATGAGATATATAAAAATAGCATTTGCTCCTATCCCTGCAGATATTGGGGATAAGATGAATGGAAATGTTGAAAGATGTGGTTATGAAGTGAGAGGTGAGTTGTACACTAGAAAAGAACCACCTGGCTCTGATGTGAGCTTGAACACTGATGTCCTTCCTGGTGTGTTTGAAGGAAGGAACACTAGAGGGTTTGTTAAAGGAACAAAAGAAGGCTTTGGTCTGGTCATGCTTTAATGATCTAAGAGAGTCTAACCTGCAGCTTGCCCCTTTAGTTTGGTATTGGAGGGAAAAATAAGCATTTGATGGACTTAGGAGTTGAACTCATGCAGTGGTGTGGCAGATGGCATGTTTTATTAGCCTGTCAATTATTGGTTTTGACTAACAGAAGGGGTTTGAAATTAATGAAGTCCTTATGTTTAAATCTTCAGGGGAAAGGGGTGTCATAAGACCAAGCACAAAAGCTGTTAGTGCAGAGGACTAGGTATTTGTGCCTGCAGTGGAAAACTTTGGCACATTTAAGGGTTTATCTTGGAGTAAACAGTAAATAAAAAGGAAAGCCTGTCTTAGCAAGCTGTTGCAAAAGTGCAACTAATGATGTTAGTTATTGAGTTCCTTGGAATCCAGGTCTTACAGTGGCATTAAGTGCCCATAGGTAGCGTGTATGGCAGGGATCAATATCCTGTAGAAAAGGTTCCCTAAAATTGCCTGCCAGCATCCCTCCTTGCAGAGCCTGCTGCTGACGTGGCCTGTCCCTTGGCCCATACGTTACTGTTGAAGTTGCTGCTCTGGATGTGTCAGTCGTACAAAACAAGCTGCCTTTTGGTTAATATGAGCAAATATGTTTTGCATTCCAGGCCTCTTTTATTTTTTTTATCTTCTTGTTTGGGTTATGCTGGCTGCTCGCCTGTTTGTTGGCTGAGTCTTTCCTATTTTTTATTGCAATAAATCGGTAGTTTGCTTTTACAGCCAAGTTGCTGATGAAACTGAATATTGTGAGTAGGTAATTATTGTGACTAGGTAATGATCTCTGGCTGCTTTTGAAAACAATATTCTCGGCTGCACCTCGATGTTTATTTTCCATAAATGTCCTAACATTTACATTCCTTACAGCTGGAAACCCATTATCCAGTTTTTGAGGCTTACTGCTGATGACATTTTCCCTTCATTTTTTATTAATAAAACATGCTACATCATCATTATAACACGAATTATGAGTGCTGTTGATTGGGTGGATAAACTGGGCTGTAAAATCACAAGCTTTCTATTTAATCCACTTCAATTGCAAACTGGAATATGTTCTATTTATTTTATTCTATGATTTCCTAGTTTGGTTGTTTTTTTATTTTTGTTTGGTTGGTTTTTAGTAGAACAACTTAGTTAAATAGCAGAGTATTAATTCTGGAGGGGAAGAAACATGGCAGGTGTGACCAGATCTGGGCTCCTCAGTACAGGAAAGACAAGGAGTTAATGCAGAATGTCCAGTGGAGGACACAAGGATTATGAAGGGTCTAGAGTAGCCCTTGTGATGAGAGATTGCAAAAACTGGGTATGATTAGCCTAGAGGAGACTGAGAGGGGATCTCAATAATGCAGATAAAATCTCAAAGGATCTAGAGGATAGTGCTGGACTCTTTCAGTGGTGTCCAGCAACCGAATGAGGAGCAATGGCCAAAACTGAAATACAAGAAGTTTCACTTCAGCATGAGGAAGAACATTATGTTGAAGATGGCACAGCTCTGGTAGAGAGGTTCCAGGGTTCCAGGAGTGTCCCTCTGCGAGACATTTGAAACCCACCTGGAGTTCCAGTATGACCTGCTCAGTGTGACCCTGCCTTGTCAGGTCTAGGTGATCTCCAGAGATATATCTATTTTGTCATTCTGTAATCCCTCTGGAATCTTTTCCAGGGCCATTTGAATTCTTCGCACCCTGCAGCTGCTGCACGAACACCGTGTAATTGGGACCGGTATCTATGGACATGTGTGTGTGCACATGGACAAGTTTTCCATCACAGTTCCCAGTCTGTCCCACTGTGGGGCAGTTTCCTTTCAGGGCTCCCGGTGTGTGTACCACTCCAGCCCGGTTTCCCCATTGTTCCCAGTGTGTCTGTACCACTCCAGCCCAGTTTCCGCATTGTTCCCACTGTGTCTGTACCACTCCAGCCCAGTTTCCCCCCTGGGTTCCCAGTATGTCTGTACCACTCCAACCCGGTTTCCCCCATTGTTCCCAGTGTGTCTGTACCGCTCCAGCCCGGTTTCCCCCAGGGTTCCCGGTGTGTCTGTACCGCTCCAGCCCGGTTTCCCCCAGGGTTCCCGGTGTGTCTGTACCACTCCAGCCCGGTTTCCCCCAGGATTCCGGGTGTGTCTGTAGCGCTCCAGCCCGGTTTCCCCCAGGGTTCCCGGTGTGTGTACCGCTCCAGCCCGGTTTCCCCCAGGGTTCCCGGTGTGTCTGTACCGCTCCAGCCCGGTTTCCCCCAGGATTCCCGGTGTGTGTACCGCTCCAGCCCGGTTTCCCCCAGGGTTCCCGGTGTGTCTGTACCGCTCCAGCCCGGTTTCCCCCAGGATTCCCGGTGTGTCTGTACCGCTCCAGCCCGGTTTCCCCCAGGGTTCCCGGTGTGTCTGTACCGCTCCAGCCCGGTTTCCCCCAGGGTTCCCGGTGTGTGTGTACCGCTCCAGCCCGGTTTCCCCCAGGATTCCCGGTGTGTGTGTACCGCTCCAGCCCAGTTTCCCCATTGTTCCCGGTGTGTGTACCACTCCAGCCCGGTTTCCCCCAGGATTCCCAGTGTGTCTGTACCGCTCCAGCCCGGTTTCCCCCCAGGGTTCCCGGTGTGTGTGTACCGCTCCAGCCCAGTTTCCCCCAGGGTTCCCGGTGTGTCTGTACCGCTCCAGCCCGGTTTCCCCCAGGATTCCCGGTGTGTCTGTACCACTCCAGCCCGGTTTCCCCCAGGATTCCCGGTGTGTCTGTACCACTCCAGCCCAGATTCCCCCAGGGTTCCCGGTGTGTGTGTACCGATCCAGCCCAGATTCCCCCAGGGTTCCCGGTGTGTCTGTACCGCTCCAGCCCGGTTTCCCCCAGGATTCCCGGTGTGTGTGCCGCTCCAGCCCGGTTTCCCTCAGGATTCCCGGTGTGTCTGTACCGCTCCAGCCCAGATTCCCCCAGGATTCCCGGTGTGTGTACCGCTCCAGCCCGGTTTCCCCCAGGGTTCCCGGTGTGTCTGTACCGCTCCAGCCCGGTTTCCCCCAGGATTCCTGGTGTGTCTGTACCGCTCCAGCCCGGTTTCCCCCAGGATTCCCGGTGTGTCTGTACCGCTCCAGCCCGGTTTCCCCCAGGGTTCCCGGTGTGTGTGTACCGCTCCAGCCCGGTTTCCCCCAGGGTTCCCGGTGTGTCTGTACCGCTCCAGCCCGGTTTCCCCCAGGGTTCCCGGTGTGTGTGTACCGCTCCAGCCCAGTTTCCCCCAGGGTTCCCGGTGTGTGTACCACTCCAGCCCGGTTTCCCCCAGGATTCCCGGTGTGTCTGTACCGCTCCAGCCCGGTTTCCCCCCAGGGTTCCCGGTGTGTGTGTACCGCTCCAGCCCAGTTTCCCCATTGTTCCCAGTGTGTCTGTACCGCTCCAGCCCGGTTTCCCCCAGGGTTCCCGGTGTGTGTGCCGCTCTAGCCCGGTTTCCCCCAGGATTCCCGGTGTGTCCGTACCGCTCCAGCCCAGATTCCCCCAGGATTCCCGGTGTGTGTGTACCGCTCCAGCCCGGTTTCCCCCAGGATTCCCGGTGTGTGTACCGCTCCAGCCCGGTTTCCCCCAGGATTCCCGGTGTGTGTACCGCTCCAGCCCGGTTTCCCCCAGGGTTCCCGGTGTGTGTGCCGCTCCAGCCCGGTTTCCCCCAGGATTCCCGGTGTGTCTGTACCGCTCCAGCCCGGTTTCCCCCAGGGTTCCCGGTGTGTGTGTGCCGCTCCAGCCCGGTTTCCCCCAGGATTCCCGGTGTGTGTGTGCCGCTCCAGCCCGGTTTCCCCCAGGGTTCCCGGTGTGTGTACCGCTCCAGCCCGGTTTCCCCCAGGATTCCCGGTGTGTGTGCCGCTCCAGCCCGGTTTCCCCGCAGCTCCCCTCGCCCCGCCCCGCCGCCCTTCCCGCCGGACCGCCCTCCCCGTCACGTGCCGGGAGCGCGCTCCGGGTGCACGATGATGGTGGCGGCGGCGCCCGGCGGCGGCGGGTAGAAAATGGCGGATTTCGAGGAGCTGCGGGTGAGGAGGAAGGAGGGAGGGAGGTGGCGGCGGGAGCAAGATGTCGGTGCTGGGGCGTCCGCGCCGTCTGCTCGGGGTGACGGGGAGGGAGGGAAGGAGCGGGCCCGCCCCGACTAGCCGGGGGTCGGCGGGTTCTGCCTGGGGAGACCCTCCCTGTCAGTGCGCGGTTCCCCGTCCCCGCCGCGCGGGCTGTGCTGCCGCTGCCGCCGGGGCGGTTCTTCGCTCGCCTCCCGACATTTTAAAATCCATCTCGGCGCTACCGAGCGGCCCCAGGGCTCGGGCGGCTCCTGCTGGGCCCCGCGCTCCGTGCGGCTGAAGGGAGGGCGGTGAAGAACCACCACTGTTAAAAATGCTGATAGTTGTGGAATCTCTGGAAATCCGTGGACCGCTTTCCAGCCGGGAAAGCTGTGCTTGCCTAGCGTGAAACCCAGTGCCGCTTTTCAGACTTTTTGTCTTCGTGTTCATTATCTTTCATATTGTGGTGGGCTCTCTCTAGCAGATTTGTCGGCGTGGGTGTGTGCGTGCGTGTCCTTTCATTTTGTTAAGGTGTGTACACAAAGAACTGACTGCACAGTCGGTGCTTATTCTCCTATTTCCTGAATATATATCCGCTCTTAAGCTTTGTGCGGAAGGAGGAGGTTATCTTTCACCAGCGTCCACAGCTGCAGGAGTGGAATTCTTCGTGAGAATTCTGCGTGCAGGCCGCTCCCCCCGACCTGGACTTTGTTAAATGAGGGATTAAAGCCGGGTAAATAGGAGCTACTATGAGCTGGGTTTTAGTGGAGAGGAAGAGCTGGTGTCGGTGTGACCAGTGGGAAACGCTGCAATGGCCAGAATTTCCCATGCTGAGCCTTCTTCCAGCGCTAATACTGGTAGTGCAACTGAGGAGCTCACTTATATAAATATAGTGGAAAGAACTGTGTTTCTTTGTCTGAAGACAGCAGTGCTCTGTCTCAGTTTTAGGTTTAGGAATTGTTGGCTTATTTTTTTGTGCGTGAGCCTTGTGTTGCTGTGGGTTTTTCCCCCCCTTGGAATGTGTTTACACATTTTTTTGCTCGGTGTCCTCACTCATTCTCAGCCCTCATTCCAAGGTGTCTCAAAGGGTTTGGCTGAAGCCCCTGTGTAAACTTTGTGACAGTGGTGACTCTTCTTTTATCTCTTCCTCTCCAGTCTTGAGGTGGAGTTGTGATCTGTTTCTCCCGGAACGCTGTCATTGGTTTTCTAGATATCGATAAGTATTGATAATCTCCCTCTGGGCATTAGGTTCCTGAATACCTTTAAAATTGACAAGAAACTGAAGTGCATGGATAGATGTAATGCAGGAAGCATGGAGAGAAAAGGAAGCTGTGTTTCAGGCCGACTGCAGAGCTGCCCTTTCATCATTCAAGAAATGCCACTAGTTTAAAAAAAAAAAGTCTAAAGACATATCTGTTGATATTCCCATTCATCTTATTTGTAAACAGGAGTGCTTGTGAGATGAATCCGTTAGCCTGGAGCTTCTTTAAATGTTCAGTATCTGTCTGATAATAATTCATGGACTGTTGTGGGAAAGCTCTAGGTAATTTTTGGAAGAGAGTGTAATTGCCTTATGTCTGCAAGGCCATGGCTGAATTTTTCCTTTTTTCTTTTCACATTTGAGGATGCATTTGAATGTGTCTGCTTGAATATCAGATAGTTGGTTTTGAGGCTGAAATTTTTTTTCAGACTACCAAATCTTCCTGCTTTTGACCAAAAATGAGAGAGATTCCCCCACCCCCGGTAGATTTTGTGAATTGACCTTTAGGTGTGATCTGAAATGGCTGCCTTATAGATTAACCGACTGAATGTTTTTATAGCAGTATTGTTTGCTGCTCTCCTGATGATTGCAGTTTCCTGTAGCATGTCATCTCTACCTGCTATATAAAAGACCACTTGGGCCATTTTGAGAGCAGAATTTATTTTAGTAATTTGTTAAAGACTGTCTAAAGGTAGGAGATCAGAGTCCTCTCTTAAACACTGTTTCCTGAGGGAAGCATGCAGGCGCAGCATTTTTTTTTTTTTTTTCAGGGCAAAGGAACATTTTAATATTTGTTAGGACTATCCCTGGCATCTTCTGGATCTTCACAGTAAAAGTTCTGTGGAGTTGGGACTCCAGGGTTATAACTGAGAGGCTGTAGTGAAAGAAGCCAGACTTCAAGAAACCTGCTGTTACATCAGGCCTTTTGGAAATCTTCAGTTTTGTTAAAGGATTTGCTACTTTTCAAGATACTGGTGAAAATGTCTGGTCTAAGGTTTACTCTTCCAGAGCATGTGATTACTGGTTTCTGGAGCATTAGGGAGTGGCTGAGAATATGTTTTGCCTTTCACGGGAGCACAACAGTGTCTAGTTATGGTTCATTTTGAGATACCATTTCCAGAACTGCTGTTCACAGATGTGTTTTTAAACCTGGCTCGTACCTCTATCCATAATCCCCTCTCCAGAGCAACCCAGTAAATGATGAAGGAATTACTCAGGCACAGGCGGATGTGGAAGAGAATCATCAGTCTGGTGTGGAGGCCAGAGATGACGAGTAGACACATTTTTGAATAGAATTGGCCCAGAAATGGGGAATTACAGCTCCTTGTGAGCACCATCTGTGAGACAACAATTCCAGCTCCCAACAGATTCTGAACTCACCAAGATTTAGCTTGAAGCTTGTTGAATCTCAACAAAATACTGCAGATAAGAGGATCAGTTACATATTATTATTTCATATTCTTGGGTCCATTGTGTTTCTGCTGGCGTCCTGACTCTAAAATGGAAACAAATAATGTGGAGTGCATGCAGTCTTTGAAACAGATCTCTAGTGTAGGTGACAGCATCAGTCTTGTAGTTCGTGTTTAGTCACGTTTTGAAGTAATTTGTTAGTGTCATCTTTGTGGGGCAAAAAAGAAGGCTCTTTGTATGCAAATGACTCTGCCTGTGCCAAAACTAATCTGTGACACTTGTGAGCAGTTTCATAGCTATTGTGGAAAAGAACTTACTTGGTTGAGAAGAGGTGGAGACATGCTAATATATCCTTTCTGGTGGGAGACATTGCACAAAATTTACTGGGAAATCATGTTTATAAATGCTGGAAGTAGGTTCCACTTTTACTTTTTGTTCTTGCACATCTAATCGTGAAGTCACATGATTCAAATGGGAGGAGAAATGTTGTTTGGATGCCATATTAAAATACAGAAGTTGAAGTCTCATTCTTTTATACTTGGGCTCTCTTGTTAATACCAGCCTTGGTGCCTTTCCACTTCACTTGCTTTATTTTTACAGCCTGGAAGAACAGTGTAAGTGACGGCCTCACATTTACCAGGTGAAGCAGTGCTTAGTATTAAATTGCTAACAAGAAAACGCTGAGAGCTGTTTTCATGTGTCCTCCCCAAGGTCACTGACAAATACTGTTTTACTTTATATGTGTTAATATAATTTTATTGTCGTGCTGACCAGTGTATGTTTTTGATGTAGAAATCAAGTTCCACATCATGGTCTGGGCTAAACTTAAGATGGTGAACAGAGTAGATATGAGAAGTTGCTGTTGGTGCTGTCATGATCCTTAGGCTGCAGTTAAATTGAGTGTATTAAATAACATAAATGCTGATAAAATACTACTAATAGCCTACGATAATGTGCTGTTGCCTTGTATTTGCACAAAATTCCTATGTGCTCCATAGGTTCACAGTCACTATTCTAGATCGTTGGGGTTTATTGAGATGCCTTGAAAGTTTGTTTATGTAAAATCATTAACAATTAACTGATTGTGCTGAGATACAGTGTTTGGGAGAGGAAGAAGATCATGAGCTTTTAGGTACTCTAAAAAAGGAGCTGCAGTGAAATGGCCAAGCTTTGTTTTGAATGCCTTAAATATTTGTGTTTGTTTAACTTAGGATTTTTGTTACTAAGTGCATGCAACTTTGGAGCTGATTCTTAATTAAGAAGCCAGGCTAGAGTCTGTGCAGAGGAAAATCTCCATTATACTGAGGATCTGGTGGTTATGATTTGCATTGACTATGGTTTTTTTTAAAGCTGCTTTTGCTGTCGTGTACTACTGACACAGATTTCAATAATGGCATCTTAATTTTTCCCTGTGGCTTGCATTTCTTTATCTATGGTTATATCAGTTTGAGAAAACATTTCCACTCAGCAGAGAAGTCTTCAACCATCCCAGGACACAGGTTGTTTTTCCTTACCATCATTACCCATTTCTAGCCTGCCGTAAGTCAACATGGACACAAATCTGCTGCAGAAGATATCACAAACGTACTACTGAATGTCCATGAAAGGGCTTAAAGTCAGGAGTGAGGATTTATTTGTGGAACCTGTCCTTGGCGTGTCTCTTTGTACAGAGCATTCAGACACTGTGGGGATTATCTGAAAGCCAGTGGGGCTGAAGCAGAGCTCTTAGGGGCAGGCTGACCAGTAGTTCTGAGTAGGCTGGATTGCTTCTGCAGTGCAAGTGTCCAGTTGGCCACTCAAGCAGTGCTTGCATTAAAGGCACAATTGCTGCTGCTTATTGTAGGCATACATCAAGAATGAAACAAATTTAACAGGCATTTTCAGTTACCTTCCACTGAAATAAATAAATTTTAAAATATATATATATAAAAAGAGAAAGAGCGATGTAGAGTGACTGTTAATATTGCAGGGAAGTGTGAAGAATCACAGAGCTCTTGTTTGGAGAGATGTTTGATCCCTTTCCTTTGCTTTGAAACATGCCTGTCCCTTACTTTCAGTGGCATGTCAGCATTTCCTGGGCTCTTTAGCATCATCATGCCAGGGAAATTAATGCCATTCCAGATACACCTACGGCTTAATGCTTTAGAACAGTGCTTCTGCTGATGAATCATGGTTGCTAAAGTTTAACTCTGAGAAACAAAAAAGCCTATGAAGGTTCTTATAACCTTTAAGTATGAATTTCAGGGGGAGAAATATTTCTGGAATATAAAAGTGCTTGAATTACGCAGTCTGATTCCCTTAGCGTTCTGTCAAAGTGCTTTGTGTTCATGGAGTAATGTTAAAACTAAAATGGCTTTGGTTTTGTGTTAAAAAAGCTTTTTCTATTGGGCTGTGCAGCTGTAAAGAACTTCTCTTAACAGAAAATGTCATGTACATGACACAACTTGAATGTCTAATCGTAATTGAGTGATGTGAAAAGCATATTAATAATGAGGCTGCAGTCTTCTGCAATATGTTGGAAAACCAAAAGAAAGGAACTTGATAAGGGTTTGTTGGAGGCAGTGTCTGCCTTGTACAAGCTGTTCTCACACCTACATCCCTATAAGAGTTTATTGATTATAATGAATGTCCACTCTGTATTTGTAAACTGAGTAGGAAGATAAGTACAGAATCATAGGTGTGGTTTGGGTGAAACCTTAAAGCTTCACTGCCATGGGCAGGACATGGCCACTGTCCCAGGCTGCTCCAAGCCCCATCCAGACTGTCCTTGGACACTCCCAGGGATCCAGGGACAGCCACAGCTGCTCTGGGAACCCTGTGCCAGGGCCTGCCAGAGGGAGGGAGCACTGCCCCCACAGTATCCCATCCATCCCTGCCCTCTGGCAGCAGAAGCCATTCCCTGTGTCCTGTCCCTCCATGCCTTGTCCCAAGTCCCTCCCCAGCTCTGCTGGAGCCCCTTTAGGCACTGGCAGATGTGTTTTCATATACATGTTCATTGTTGCCTTAAAGGGAAAGTAGAAACAGGTTTAGAGGGAAAGTGTTGTAAAAGCTATTGTTTAGCTACTCCTGTAAACCTCTCCTTTTGCAAGTGTTCTTTCTAAAACCCGTGTAAGATTTTTACACTGGTGGACAAACAGTGTATATTTTTATACTTGCAAGCATTTTCCATGTAGGTGTTAATTTAAAATTTTGATGACTATGGTATTGAAGCCAGGCTATGTCTTCTAGTAGAATGAGATCCATCTTGTAACAAAGTGCTAGTTTGTGAATTTTTTTTGTATGAAATGTTAGCTGTGTTGAGGCGTGACTGACTGCACATTTCACCTTGATTAACTTGCAGGAATGCACCAAAGGCAGCAGGCAGGGTAGTAGACAGTATTTTGCAATACATGCTGTTTCCATAATCTCCATGTAAAGGATTATTTTACTCATTTGCATTGTGATTATGGAATCCAGCATCATGCTTACTGCCTGCATCTGAAATAAAGAAGCTGGCATTGCTATCAAGCTTAGGCAGTTATCTACAGAACCATGCGACAAGATGATTTTGTAAATTCATGAATACTAGTATTATCTTTTCACACAGATTCTCTTTTCTGTCATAAACTGTTACTTTATTCCAAGCCATTTTTTGTGAACGGTGAAACACTTTCTTTTAATCACTCTGTTTGACTGAGTGCAAGGAAAAGTAGAAGGGGGATGCCAGGTAGACACTAACATTCTCCATCTTGTTTTGTTGAGGGAAGTTGCTGGGATGAAATTAAGGTGACGTCTGCTGTTGGCCTCTTCAGAAGTTTGGGTGAGCCACTCAGTAGCTCCCATGACTTTTTGCTGGCTGCTGTGTCCATGGTGCATTTATAAACAGGGTGTTGGGGGAATACTTGTGTGAAGGCTGCTGTGTTATCTCTGCTCAGAACAGCTTCTTGATAGAAGAGTCACTGGATCCAAATGGGTTGTCTGGAAATATTGAAAATCAGGGGCTGAAATGCAATAACCTTGTCCCATCAATGATGAGGAAAGGGTGTGTCAGGTGAGGTTTCTACCATAGTGTTTTAGATGGTCATTTTGATTTGCATAAATAATGTGGCCATTGAGAAGGCAGGTCCTGGCTACTTGCTCCTGCTGTGTTTCAATGGCACGAGAAATAGCCATTGGCTTGGACTTGAGACAGCACGTGCCTGGGCGTGAGCCAGCGTGTGCACAGGTGGATAAAGTGCCCGTGGTGTCCCAGCCAGGGTGTGACACAGCCCCAGGGCAGTGCCCGTCCCTGTGCTGGCACTGCTGAGACACCTCCAGTGCTGGGGACAGCTCAGGACAAGAGAGACACGGAGGGGCTGCAGCGTGTCCAGGGCAGGGAACAGAGCTGGGAAGGGGCTGAGCCCCAGGAGCGGCTGAGGGACCGGAGTGGGGGCAGCGGGGGGTTGGACTCTGCTCTCAGGTAGCAAGAGATGGGACAAGACAAAATGGCTTCAAGTTGTTCTAGAGGAGGTCTAGATTTGATACTGGGAAAAAATTCTTGACCAAGGCTGTTGTCCCACCCTGCACAAGTTGTTCCGGGCAGTGGAGGAGTCCTCACCCTTGGAGAGATTTGAATGTCATGTGGATGTAGCATTTAGAGACATGGATTAGTGGTGGCCTTGGCAGTGCTGGAGCAATGGTTGGTCTTCATTATCTTGGAGGTCTTTTCTAACCTAAATGATTCTGTGATTTTAAGTTCAGTTTTGATCTGAAATAATTCCCTGGTCTTACTGCCAAAACCATTTTCACAATATTAAAAAGAGAATAGGGAACAAGCCATGGAAACAGGGAGGATTTTGACTTTTCTTGGTGACTGACTCTGTGTTTGGGCAAAAATTGTGTTAAAACTTCAGCTGAGATCAGATCTGTGTCAGAACACAAGTGTTTACTCTGTGTAGTAAGGTCTTGGATGATAAAGTCCAAACAACTGTGTTTTGAATTGTGTCCCTTTTGAAATCAATGCCAAAAGCTGAGTAAGAGTCCAGATGCACTTCTGAACTGTTGGTAAAAATACATATGATCCCTGATGTCCACTATTTCATAGCTTCTGTTAGCACCTTCATTCCTTGAGTCTGGAGTTACCATGCTGCAGCAGCACAGATTGAAGGCAGGTCTTCTTTCACCTTTAAAAACTTTACCTCCTTGCTATGGTGAAAGAGTCTCCCAGAAATTGGGAGGAAGTTGGCTAGAAGTACTCTGGACAACTTTATACCTCTGGAATGGAGGTATAAAGTGCTCACAAAACTGTGAGATGATGCATCCGTGCAAGTTAATTCTTACAAGCAGTGAGGCACAAGATTGTTTCCTTTTGTATAGTGGGCTTTTCTTTTTTTTTTTAATTTACATTTTCAGAAACAGTAGTATTCTAATTTTTTTAACTTCACAGTTCAATCCTCAGTCTTCCAAAACTAACCTGATAACCAAGTAAATAGTATTGTTTGTTTTGAAGATACCTTTGTGACTCTTGATACGAGAATGTGATCTGAAAAGGACAGGAGGTGCTTTGTGGCATTTGAAGAATAAATTATGTTTGTGTATCATACTGTATGCCACAGTTTACAGTAGGTAATATAGCTTTTAAGAACTGTCCTCCTTGCTGTGCATATCTTTCAGCAATGAAATATGCCTATCTCTCTTTATGCTTGCCTTTAACAGTGTCCAAAATAAAGGGAGTTTCACAATAAACTATTCAGAAAATAAAAAATAAAATAAGGAAGTGCTTAAAGTGTGTTGGGAGACAGGTGATAATACTGATTCACTTGATTTTTTTTTTTGTTTGATATTTTGTTCCACAAAGTGAGACAGATTCTTTGTGGTACAGCTTGTGCTTGTGAATTTAAGATTTTGTTGCTACTATTGTTTGAGCATGGAAACAAATCTTTCATGGGCAAACTCAACCTGCATCCTGGACACTTTGTTTCTTCATTTTAAACTAACTGTAAGTTTGTGTTCTGTGAAGGTGTGGGCAGCACCCATAACCAAGTGACAAGTTGTCAGATTAGAGATGAAAGAGGCCGCATCATACTCCTGGAAAGGCCTCCTTGGGGTGCTGTTGGCTCACCTGTGCTTTCCTCTCTTTCCTTTTTAGAATATGGTATCAAGTTTTCGTGTTTCTGAACTGCAAGTGCTGCTGGGATTTGCTGGACGTAATAAAAGTGGGCGCAAACATGACCTCCTGATGAGGGCACTGCACTTACTGAAGAGCGGCTGCAGCCCAGCAGTTCAGATCAAAATCCGAGAACTCTACAGGCGTCGGTACCCAAGGACGATTGAGGGGCTGTCGGATTTATCGGCTATAAAACCTGCAGCATTCAACTTGGACAGCAGTTCCTCTCCAGTCGAGCCTGACTTGGCTGTCGCGGGCATTCACCCACTCCCTTCCACTTCAGTCACGCCCCAGTCGCCATCCTCACCTGTCAGTTCTGTGCTCCTCCAAGACACTAAGCCCCACTTTGAGATGCAGCAGCCATCCCCTCCGATTCCCCCTGTTCATCCTGATGTTCAGCTGAAAAGCTTACCTTTCTACGATGTGCTCGACGTGCTCATTAAACCCACGAGTCTAGGTAAGTGTTTAATACCTCTGCAGCTTGCTTAACTCATTAAATACGCTTTGCTTCTGACAATACTGAGCCCAGACTTCAGTGAGTTTTTTGACCTGGGACAAATGGAAACTCCTTTCCTTTTATGTCTTTGCCTTTTCCTTTTCTTTACCATTTTCCCCAAAAGTGCAAAACCACACTTGAGAAGATAGAGTTTTCTGTTATAAAAGTAATACGATTAAAGATTTTTCCCTTTTCAATATTAAGAAGAAGAGTAGGGTTATTCAGCTGGAAGGTACCTACTATGATCTTCCAACTGTCTGACCAAAAGTTAGAGAATAATAGTTAAGGACATTGTCCAGATTCCTCTTATACACGGACAGCTGAAAGCGTTGACTGCTTTTCTTTGAGCTTTGTTGTGGTGTTTGGCCACCCTCCTGGTTACAAAATGTTTCCTAATACCTAGTCTGAACCTCCACTTTTTGGCTGAAAGTTTTGGACCTGAAATTTCTGCCTAGTGCAAATGAGGATCGTTTTGTCAGGAGTAGCAGAGAGAAGGGATTTCAGAGTCAGTAATTGACAGTTTGCAGCAGGGTAAAAAGGAGTTCGTTGGTTTGCTACTTCACCCTTATCTCACTTGCAACAATTCTGCAGGCTCTGAGATCTGGCACTGAAATAGATACTTTGTGCTGTGATGTTGTGCTCAGAGTGGTGAAGTTTCTCAGCCTGAAAGTTGTTGCAATACTGTGTGTTATAATATGGAGTGGACATTGTCTTCCAAATAGCCTGAAATCAGGTTTATCTTGCCAAGTGCCTCAGTCTTGAATATTTTTAATTATTTGGAGCTACATCTTCTGTCTTGAAGTTCAGTCTGGCTTAAATTACATGTTCCGTAACTATTTAGTAATATGTTTATAAAATAGTTTGCATCCTCTTAAGCAATTTCATTTTTTAACTGATCATGAAGTCTTTTAGGCTGTGACTCGTAACTCATTGAGGGATGACTGATCATCTGCCATCCTCCTGTACCTAAAACTTTACCAACAAACTTTACCAGAAAACTTCACCAACAAACAGTAATTACAGCTAAGTCAGACAGCTAGGAGTATAGTCCACCTCATTGCTTCATGCTTGAGAGGGGATGAGTGTGGTATTCCTTTGCAATAATATGAGAGCACAAATGTAAGTGTGGGCTTTAGTTTTAACCCACACCAAATTAAGTAATAAAATACTTCCACTGTCTTTTACATGCGTTCAAGTAGTATTCTTAAATATCAAATGTGGTGTGTGTGTGCATACATGCACACTTTATCTGCTTGGAATTGCTTGAGGTACTTGGTGTGTGTGCTCCACCTGGCTTCCATTTCATCTTTGCCTCCTTTTTATGTGTTTTTTTATTTTCTGGGTATAGGAACCATTTCCACTGAATGTCACAGTGCACAAGACAGTCCAACTCTTCCAAATTTGCTTGTTTAGTTGTGCTATTTTTGCATTTGTCCTCCCTGTTGCTTATTTTAAATTGGACATGCACAATCTGCCTTTATTTCAGGTCAAAACTTTTAACTTCAATTTTAAAGGAAGTAGGAAAGTGACATATGTCTACTGTGGCCTTTACATACAGAAATATTGCCAATTCCCGTCACTGACAGACAAGTTATATTCTGGTGTGAACATTGTATTTATTTTTTTTGTCAGATGCCACTAAAGGGTAACTCCAGACATGAAGTCTAGCTGGCTTTTCTGGCTTGAGGGGTCCCTCCCTTCCTCCCCAAAGATTCCGTTACCTGTAGCTGTTTGTTAATTTTCCAGCTATCCATTAATAATTTCTGGTGCACATGTTCTTCCTGTGGTACCTTACTGTAGTTGTTGGCATCTCTGTGGCATTCCTTCTGTCAGATATCCAGTGAAATATTTTGTTGTGTATTTGTTCGAACCTTCCTCCTTTGGGAGAAAGGATTGTAACAGTTTGCCAAGCTGCTTTAGTACTGAAGTGTGATGTGATATTAAACCATCTGAAGGTAATTTAATGAAAGATTCATTCCATTGCTTTTTTTGTTAACAGTTGCATGCAGTTCAACCACCATTCGAGTGACTTAATTCCTTGTTCCAGACATAAACTGCAGATCCTGTTTTAATCAATGGCTTTAATCACCATGGTTCAACCTCTTTTGTGTCTTTTTTCTTCTTCTAGTACAGAGCAGTATTCAGAGGTTCCAGGAGAAGTTTTTTATCTTTGCTTTAACACCTCAGCAGGTCAGAGAAATCTGTATTTCCAGGTAAGAAGTAAGAATGTGGTATGGTGTAGGTAAATTTCTACAGAATTTCAGGAGAAAGTGTGAGGCTTTCATTCACCATGTGCATCACTTACTCTGCAGATGCAGAGTGATAATCCTCACTGAAGTTACTCTTGAGTTTATATCTGTTCTGTTTCCTTCAGGAACAACTGTGCACAGAATTTGTGTGCATTTTGTGAAAATCATACCCTGTTAAAGAATTAGCAATTACTCAGTTCCAGATAATTGTTGTTGTTCAGAGAGGTGCAAAGCTTCCCCACATTTCTCTTGGCTGCAGGAATGGAAGCCTGCTTTTCTTTTTTTCCCAGGGTTGATGTTGTAAACTATGAAAATCCGTAGGTGCTTTTTCATCCCTGGCAGCATCCTACTTTATTGTTGTTGTGAACTTTTGATGGAAGATGCTGATCCTGAAGCCCTGTGTAACCTGGGAGAAGTTAAACAGAAATGTCACCTGTAAGGTGTTCATAGCTCAATAAAAAAAAAAAAAACAAGAGCAAAGTTTAGTGACGCTGGGGCAGGTGTGTCAGTTGTTTCTCTGTATGGCTGCAATATGAGTCCTGCTAAGTAGATACTTCTATTTTTCTTTCTCTTTGTCACAGGGACTTTTTGCCTGGAGGCAGGAGAGATTACACAGTCCAAGTTCAGCTAAGGTACGTTTTGTGCAGTGTTCTCTGAAAACTTAAGTGGCTGATGGATGTTCGTGGGGACACTTGAAAATGATGCTTTCTCTTTCTATGGATACAGGCTATGCCTAGCAGAGACAAGCTGCCCTCAAGAGGATAATTATCCTAATAGTTTGTGCATTAAAGTAAATGGGAAGCTGTTCCCATTGCCAGTAAGTATGTATATATGTATTTGTGGCTTCTTGGTGACTTGGGGAGTGTGTATGTGTTTTTCTGTAGTGTTAGCTTGCCAAAGCAGTCAAGCTGTTTGTTATCACTCAGATTTCTCTAATGTTAGGTGTGGAGTTTGTACATTTGCTGTGTGGGATAGCCATTAGTTCTGTTAATCATATTACAGCCACGGCACTAACTAAATGTGATTAAGCCCCCTACAGCAAACCTCGTCTTTTGCTGTTATCGTAACTAAATAATTCAAAACCAATCTGCTGTCTGCATGGAGAATCCTCCTCACAGGTGCTCAGACTGAGTTTATTTGAGGGTGGTAGCCCTTGCTGTGTGGGCTGCCTGTATTTGTGAGAGGCTTGAGTTCCTTCTTCTGAGGAAATGGCATCAGCGTCTTGTGTGCCACTTGTGCACTGCTAGGGCACCATTGTTGTGGGGATGAAGGACAGAGGTGTTTTAGGGTTCCTAGCACATTGCTGATACTGTAACAGAACACTGTTGGCAGTCACACTTCAGGAGTGTCTGATGTTGCAAAAATTAGTGCATAGTCACAGGGTTATCTGGAGGCCTGGGTATAGACAGAAAGGGAAAAGCTTTCTCATTCTCAAAATACCTCTGGAATGGGTTTCTCTCTTTTTTTCTTTCAATAGAACAGGGAGAAGCTCTTGCACCTTGCACAGCCCATTCAGAAATACTTCTTGAGGCTATAAAGTGTGGTAAAAGTCATGGAAAAGAGGGTTTTTTCAGTAGTGGGTTTGCAAAGATACCATGTGGAGAGAGAAGGTGTGAAACCTCTTTTTCAAATTGTTTTTAACCACCTTGGTGTATCAGACATATTGTTTTATACCTTCCCTCCTCCCCTATGCAACTCTGACTGCTTTTTTTTTGTTTGTTTGTTTTTGCCTCTACTCAGTTTAAATAAGACTCCTTAGATTCTCTTCCTCCTACTTCAGTGTTCAGGTTATAAATGGTTTCTTTCTCACATTTTCTGGTCATTGTTTTCTGCAAGTGCTGGTTACGTTCTGTGTGATAACTTTGACGGTTTTCTCTTCTGCAGATTGTCTTTCAGCAACCAATGAAAAATAATTCAGTCTGATGTTATCTTTTGGGCATCAGTGTCAGCTGATTCTCAATCTTGTTAACATAGGTTACACCCTGCTGTGCTCTCCATTTTGTGCACAAGGTGTCACAGTTGTAGCAAAACCTACTACTAATCTTGGATTATTACTTTGCTTTAGGCTTAAATCTGCTAGGCTCTTCCTGCACGTGGTAAAATGATTTTTTAATCTGTTCAGCTGAACCTTAGGTGGGAAAGTGAAGAAATCACTATTGTCTTGGCAACTTCTCCTCCTCATTCACTGTGAGCTGAATGACAAATAGAGTCTCAGTCTAAGCGCTTCTGCAGACTTTTTTTTTTTGTTCATTTGGTCTCTCTCTGCATCATCTGGCACTTCTTTCTGTTGCAGGAAGTGTAAGGTAACTTCTTTGCTTCAAAGACCACTGTTTTCCATTTCCAGTAGTGTTAGGTAATTAACCAGTGATGCCAGCTTCTGTTGCCCACTTGCACAGTTCATAAGTGAGCTTCTGTCTTTGCCTGGTAGGGCAGTTCATGCCTCTGCAGAAGTCTGTAAATTACTCTTGGTCATCTCCTTCCTTGCAATCCTTACCAGAAGCTTCGGAGAAATGCTGCCTGTGTGCCAATACTGTACCAGGTTCTGCTAATGTTAACATGTTTCCTTGTATACTGCATCTGTGTCACTGGGAAAAGCCAGATAAATGATCAGTTAGGCTTTCTCCTGATGAATTTCCTTGCTGTGGCAGATGATACCTGCCTTGAGTAGTGTGGTTCTTTAAAGAACCATGGAAGACTTCAAGGCCTCAATAATATTGGCAGTTTCTTGTCACTAGAGTTGGCAGCCTGCCTAAACAGTGCCAGGCCAAGCTGGTTGGGAGGCAAACAGAATGCTTCTAAAAAGACAGGAAGGGAAGGTTCCAAATTGTTGTAGGAGTATGAGGGTGAACCTGTTCTCAAGAATAGGCTCTGTGGAAGAAAAGACTAAAAGCTTTACTGAAACAAAGCATGTGCACTGCAGAGTCTCTCTCTGGAAGAAAAAATTGTGAAATGTAAGAGAGCTTGCATTCACTCTCTTCTGAAATAATTATATATTTTAAATGTGAAATTATCACCAGTTCCCATATATCTGCTGCCTCTGTGTTCTGGAATAAAGCCCTTGTGGCATACTGGGCTAGTGAGTAGAAGAGGCTGTTTATATATTTTTTTAAATTATTATTGTTTTTATTTCCAGACTTAGCATCTTTCAAAGTAACTCCTTTACCAAGCACTAGGTTGTGAATGTGTGTGTATTTCTCTGGCTAAAGAAATACTTATTTTTTTTCTCGGCATATCCTTTCTCGGTAATTTTGTTTAATGCATCAATAAGGTCTGTGCAAGAGGCCAAGCTGCATCTTGCTGGCATCCTTCAGGTGCAGGATGAGTTTGAGATGAGTGGCTGCAGGCTGGCTGTGAGCTCAGAGCAGAGATTCTCAGAGTGGCTCTGTCAGACTGGCTTGTTGTCATCATGACAGATGCAGGGTGAGAGGAATAAGCCACAGGCTTATTGCGTGACGAGGGTGTTGGAACAGGATGATCTTTAAGGTCACTTCCAATCCAAACCATTCTGATTCCATGATCTCTTAAATACACTCCATGGGTACTCCATGTGCAGTCCTTCAGGGGCCTTGGCAGAGAACAGGTGACACCTGTTGCTAATGGGGCCAGAGGTAGTTGATACGAGGCAAAGAAGTCACGGAGGGGATGTGGAGCTCTTGGAGCAAGGTATAATTGTTTCTTAATCAGTGAAGTGTTTTCAGTGTCTGAGACACTGAGTTAAGTCTTCATTACTTACTCTGTTTGTCACTAAGGCTATGATCTTGTGATGTTTCACTGTGTTCCAGTAGGGCATGGTGAGAAAGAGGACAGAACTTCCACATGACCTTTTACTCTTCCAGTGAACTACCAGAACCCAAACTGTGTTCTCTATCACTTTTCCAGCCATTCTGTAAAACCCTTTTAAAACAATAAATGCCTTATAACTGTGTTTGAGTTTGGTGATCTGCTGTTTAAAACTAACAAGTACATGTCAGCAGTTTCAGTGCACTGGGGAGTCTGGGTAACACATCCATTGTCCTTTTTTCCACAGGGATATGCTCCACCACCAAAAAATGGAATTGAACAGAAGCGACCTGGGCGTCCCTTGAATATCACATCTCTAGTCAGGCTGTCATCAGCAGTGCCAAACCAGATTTCCATCTCCTGGGCTTCTGAAATTGGAAAGGTAACCTGCATGTTCTGTAGGATGTAGGAAGTCATCTAAATAAGCTATTTGAGCATTCCCGCTCCCTTCCTGCCTGATGTGGCTGGCAAATGTTTTTTGTTAGGTGGCTGAACTTACTGTCAGTGCCAGGAAACAAAGTTTGCTCTAGAAGTGTGGTAGTTTTCAGTAACACATGTGGGATCTACATACAGATGGAAAGATTTTCTTACAGGGTTCACATTCAAAAGTCTGCTTTTAGAGTTTGCCTGAAATGCATGTCAAAAATAACAAACTTCTTGTGGTGTGAATAGTAAATGCCCTTGTAGATTTATTAAGGAAAGAAAAGGAGAGTGCAAGGAATTTTTTACTTCAACCTAGGTTTAAAAAACTGTTGCAGCACCCTTTCAGCTGCTGTCAAGTCAAGAACTATTTATTCCTTATCTGTGACTGTTTGTGTTAATTCTGGATGCAGTTATCAAAGTAGTTTTCTCTACGAGTTTTAATTCAAAATCAAATTCTCTGGACTAAAAATACCACAAATTTAGAAGAGACTCCAGTATAAGCATTTATAATAAAATTTTAGAAAGAAATTGGATTGAAAGATAATGTTCAAAAAATAAATGAGGGGTCAGTACTGACATCAAAGGAGGATTTTCTAGAACAGGGATGGAGATAAATATCTGAGCCATTGCTTCCCAGTCAAAGCACAGAATCTTAAAATGGCTCCAGTCCTGTGTGTGGTCTTGGCCTCTTATGCTGAGGCCTGCTAGCTTTCCTCCCTGTATGCCAAAATATACTCTGAAGGAAGCAGATGACTTGGAATGCTTGGACATCCTCCACTTGGCCTGAGAGGTGAAGCGAGTTCTGTGGTTTAGTGCTGGTGCCAGAATTTGCAGAATTTTCATCCTCAAAGTGACCAGGTGTCACATAAGGGCTTGTTGGCATGGACTGGGCTGATACTGGAGGGCTGCTGAGCCAAGGGGGCATAAACCCCTTGCTGCTGGGCAGACTGAGCCTGTAGAATCCTCTGTAAGGCAACAAGTGGCCATTCTTTAAGGAAAAAAACAAAAATCTGGGTTTCTTAGTGCTTTCATGTGCAATTAGAATGCTTTATATGCTGCTCTAGGTAAGAGCTGGTTTTCCTATAGGTGGTGAAGGATGAGCAGGGCTGTAGGAGTTTTTTGAAGTTCCTGTGTAGTACCCAGGCAGTGCAGGAGCCATAGGAAGATGGCTGGCAGGCAGTGGAAATAAGAGGTCGCAGGTTGTTCTTGTTACGTGGATATGAAACCATTATTATCCTGCAGCACTGGGGCTTGCAGACTTTTCATTAGTGACCTAGAAGAGGGAGTGAACAGTGAACAAAAGAAGCTGACAAGTGGTGTGAGTTAGGGAGGAGTAGAAATTGCTGGGGAATGGGGCCAGGCTCAGTGGAACGGACATGGTGTAACAAGGCTGGGTTTAGAAGCAGAGAACAAGCTAAAGAAAAGGTGCAAAGAAATTGGGGCAGCTCTGTGCCATCTGAATCTGTTGTTTATACCATAAAGACCATTTATCTTTTGTCAAGTGATTCTTTGAGCTCCCCACTGACACTGGAAAAAAGGGGAAGATTAAGGAGACAAAATGTAAGAAATTCTTAAAAGACCACATGTATGAAATGTGTTGCATATGATCTTTCCAGGAGAAGAGCTCGGATTGTCTCTTGATTGTGAAATTACCTCTTAATTCAGTCATAACTGGAGTTTGGTAATTAGAACTGACTGGCCAGAGAATTCTGGCAGAATGTTGGACCTCCACAGAATTGAAGTTGTCTGTCAATGCTCTTCGTAATGATTAAGCAAAAAGTCACATTTTTGTTTTTACTGTATGCTACAAGTTGTGTAGTCATCTATTGTCCTAGCGAGAGTATGATAAGAAATCAACATTTAATCTTTAATTCTTCTTTTTGTAGAATTACTCCATGTCTGTGTATCTGGTTCGCCAGCTCACCTCAGCTATGCTTTTGCAGAGGTTAAAAATGAAAGGTATCAGAAATCCTGATCATTCCAGAGCTCTAAGTAAGTAATTAACTTGCCTGTCTGTACTTTTGGAGGGTGGTTATTGGCTCTTTAAAACTAGAATTGGTAATACAGAAGATATTTGCTATATTTTGAGAATAAAGTCTATGCCTGGGATTTCACAGGTTCTCTGGGCTGTTGGTGAGGCATCACACTCTTTTTCAGTGAGGATTTTTAGGGAGCATACCCAGAGATCCCAGCTGAAATGTGGTTTTGGAAATGCCACAAGCCCTTACTATTCTGGGCTATGAGGTGCAGCTAGATGTCCTGAGTTCTCTTCACCTGTACCTCACTCACACAATGGTTTATTTATCTCTTGACATGTTGGGTTGAGTTTTCTCTGTGTGGTTTTACTGCATCTGCAGTCAAACAACATCTGATAATGTGATGCAGTTTGCCCATTGCTGATAAGTAATGAAACTGTTGTTGTATATGAACTAGTTTCCTAGATTAATTTTTTTAGATAGCTGAAAGAAAGGTGTATGTACTACTGAACCAAGGTTAGCATTTGAAATAATGACCTCTATGTATAACTTCTTAATTTATTTTAATAGTTAAAGAAAAACTAACTGCAGATCCTGACAGTGAGATTGCCACAACCAGTCTGCGGGTGTCTCTGATGTGTCCTGTAAGTATGGCTGGAAGTTTCCGGGTAATATTCATATTTTCATCTGTACTGCAGAACTGGGCTGCTTTTCAAAGGCCTTGCTTTAGAAACCTCACTTGTTTTATATTTTATTAGCAAGCTAAGATAAAATAGTGGGGAGAAGCAGCAGTAACCTAGCTGTGGTTTAGGACAGTGGGTGCCTCAGCTGTGATGCACTGAGTCAAGCTGCTACTTGTGTACAGTGAGGCCTGTAGAAGGATTTATCTCCTATATTGACGTGCTGAGGCTAATCAGGCAGGTTGACAGAATAATTAAAGAATGGAATGATAATTAAAACCTCTTATCTCCTCATCTTGGTGGCTTTGCCTATACTGTAGATGCAGAAGCAAACAGAAAAACAGGTGATCACCTTATAACAAGGTAATGCTGCCTTGGGGGTTCTCTTGTCAGGAAGAAAATGGTCATTCTGAGATTAATAATAAGTACCTGGAGCTCAGGAAAACACCTGAAATACTGAATTAAAAGAAAATTATAGAAGTGGGTATTTCAGTTGATTGTTTAAGAAAAATGAAATCCTGCAAATAACATTGTTTCAGGTTCATTAGAAGTATTTCTGACTGTTTTCAGTGTGGTGAAGCCTTGGAGCAGGGTTTTAGTTTTTCCTTTAAGAGCTCTGTGTGGGTGCTGTGATGGGGTGGATTTAGTTGGAGCACCCTTAGCCCCAGACACTTCTGTAGTGAGCAGGAAGAGTTGTTTCACCAGGTGCCTCTGGATTCATTGTTAACCATTCAGACCTGTTTCTCTGTCTTCTATTCTGACACCCTTTAAATGCATCTCCTTCAGCTGGGAAAAATGAGACTGACAATCCCATGCAGGGCTGTGACTTGCACACACCTGCAATGTTTTGATGCTGCTCTTTATCTTCAAATGAATGAAAAGAAGCCTACCTGGATCTGCCCTGTCTGTGACAAAAAGGCAGCTTACGAGAGCCTCATACTAGATGGGTAAGAAAGTTTTTCATTATGTACTCAGGAGCTACTTTTGTGACTTGAGGTTTAGCCATTTCATACTATTTTTTGTCAAAATACTTCAGACTGGCGAACCATTTCCATTAGTTTCTCTTCCCATAATGAGCTATGTACATTTATCTCCTAACTGCATCATCAAATTCCTGAGTCTCAGTGTATTTCCTCTGGGGAAATATAAATGCAACATAAAAGGACAGGTCTTCCTTTTACATGTCTCTATCCCTAAAAGGTGTTAACTTCAAAATGTAACTTCTAACTCGTACCAGTTGTCTAACTTGGTTCAAGGGGTGATGGATTCTGCTTCAGTATGGAAATCCATGCATTGCAGTAGTGTTGGAGTGAGTTATGGTGGATGGGTTGGGATTATCTTATTTTCTGATATCTGCAAAGGCTGTAATTACAGGCTTTCAGGTAAAGAGGAAGGAACTAGGGGGAGAGGAGACACAGTGGGTAGAAAGTGATCATAATTATCTTTCTATCTGTGTCTCCTTTTCACTTAGAATAAAATGTCACTTAGAATCAAAAAGGAAACTTTATTTTTTCAGCCTCTTTATGGAAATCCTTAATGAATGTTCTGATGTGGATGAGATCAAATTCCAGGAGGATGGCTCCTGGTGCCCCATGAGGCCAAAGAAAGAAGCTGTGAAAGTGTCAAGTCCACAGTGCACCAAAATTGAAAGTATGTACATCTGAGTACTGGTTGCAAACCAGCACAAAGTTTTGGAGACTTAGTTGTAGCTTGGATAATGTGTGTGGATGTTGGTGTTTCTTTTGTGGAGGGCTTACTACTACTAACCTTCTTGTAATTTAAGCTAGAGAAGAAAGGGTTGTATCTCTAAGAGTGCATTTTGATCTTTGTCTTTGCTCTTTATAATAGCAGTTAAGAAACTGAAAAGCTGCTTTTGTTTGCATCCTTAAAATGATAAGTGAAAACAAAAGTTTGTTCTTTGATAGTCTCAATGTGACACAGAAGAGTCATAAAGCAGGTACTGGGGCAAAATATTTTTTGTAATGGCCAGGAAGGTGATCTAGTGTACAGGATCTGGGTTCCTGGTTCTCTTGCAAATAGAAACTGCTGATATAACCAGCTTTTGGAGAACAATGTTGTTTTATTTTCTTGTTCAGGTTCCAGTGTTGTTAGCAAACCATGTTCCGTGACAGTGGCCAGTGAGGTAAACAAGAAGGTTGATGTTATCGATTTGACAGTAGAAAGCTCTTCTGATGAAGAAGAAGATCCACCAGCCAAAAGGAAGTGCATATTTATGTCTGAAATACACGGGAGCCCAACCAAAGGGTTTGTTAATTTTAAAGTTAGTTGTTATTCTGTAATGTCTCAGCTGAACTGATCTGTAGAGTAATGTAATCCAGTAGAGTAATTGGAATCCAGCTCTGCACTTGCTGAAGAGAATGTCTAGGCCTCTCCTGTAGAAGGTTGTATTGATGCAGTAACTTTGTACAGGGAAAATCTATTAAATAGATTTTTACCTCACAAAGAACTTTGTTTTTTGCGCTGACTGTTGCTCTGTTTTCAGGGACATTTCTCCATAGAAAAGGAACCTGACTAAGCTAGTAGGCAGTGTTCTCGTGAGAAAGTAGATTATGCCAAGTGGAGGAACTTCATGCACTCTTGCTGAGTTAGTGTCATCTTAAAGGCTTTTCTCTTGCTGTCTGCTATATCCTCTATCTAATCTGCTCTGGTGCCCAGGGAATGAGACTATGTTGTGTGTTTCATCCATCCTGTCAGTCTTGGAAGGAAGCCACTTTGCTGTTTTGAATCAAGATGAGCTTTTCCTCCGTCTCTCTGTTAAACCCTGGAATGTCTTGGATGCTGCTGTTGGCTGTGGTCATCAGTCAGTCCTGCACCTTGATTAGCACAACCAATGAATTCCCAAGTCCTCTGGTAACTCCTCCATCTTTGTAGTCAGGCCTGACTTCAGCACCAGGCTGACCAGCTTCTCTGCTGCTGTGCCACCTTCTGTCTGTCCTGATCTCTGCACCTCAGCTGGGGTGCTGCTTGTGGCTCCCACGTTTCTGCTCTTGGCCCGTGGGGCACCCCAGACCTGCAGGGAGGGAGGGCCACTAGTCAGGCTCACCAGCACTCACTGCTCCAAGCTCAGCTTTTAGTAGTGGCCCATCAGTTAGTGTTGCTGCCTGCATGAGGTGTGTGTCTGTGTCTCTCTGTGTAGTGGCTTATGACCTGTACTAAAATAATAATAATAAACAACCCAATCCCCTTCTGTTTTGAAGGTTCCCCTTCTCTTTCAGGAGTAATGAGCAGGTGTGGTGAGTCTCTAGTCCACAGGAATGTCTGTGTGGTCCTTGGTGAGCAAGTAGTTGGTTATCTTCAACCACTTTGAGCAGTGATACTGCAATGCTGTTGCTTTTTTGTGAGGATTGTGGAGGAGTCCTTCTGCAAGAAACTCTTCCTCACTTTTACAAGAAAGTGTAGCTACAAATAGATCTCTTAATGAAGTTTCAGAAGGCACCAAGGCTTCCTTCTGTGCTCCTATGTTTGAAATGGGTACCTGCAACTGTAATTGTAGGACTGACTTCTTTTCTCTCTATGACCCATGTATTTTCCTTGATTTTTGGGTATGGATATGGCATATTTTCATCTTTCAAATTCAGATCAAAGCCAGGCTTTTGGGGTTTAGCTTCTTTAAGCAGTGCTGTGTGAATGCTGACTTTGGGAAAACGAGAGTGTCTTCTTAGAGGAAGCAACAATGTAGGCTGAAGTATGAGAGGTGCCTGAGAAGTGAGGGTCTGAAATCCAAGGTTCTGACATCAGAAGCAGATTAACAGGTAGGAGTGTGGGAAGGAAGATGAGTGGATAACACTAAAGGCTGGAGAGAGCAATGCAGAGCATCTGGGAGCAGAATTCTGTGTTTTTCCACCTGCTTGGAGGTCATGATGTGTTTTATGCATGTGGCTGGTGCCTGGGCACCTGTGGCGGTGTTTGTAACAATGCTGTCAAGAGATCAGGCAGCATGAGGGGAAGCAGAAGGGTTGTAACATGCTTCTTGAGAGCTGAACTGGAGGCTGTGAGTGAAAACAGGCTTATATTTAATTCCCATCTGTGTAATCTCTGTCATCCTGTGGGGCAGGATAATGGCCAGTTGTGCCCTTGGTGTAATAGGTGGGCACTGAGCAGCAGTTCTGTGGAGAAATCAAATGGAACACTCTCCTCCTGGCTCTGGTCACCTTTACATCCCTCTGGGTGGTCACAGACACTCATTGGTCTTTGACTGTTGCCAATGACTCCAGCACTGTACTTTGTTTTAATGCCAACTTGCTCTTATGTCACAGCTGCTGTTGAGAGCCGAGATATGGTCATGTTATTGTGAAGACTGTTATGAAAAAGGAAATTAGAGTGGAGTACTGTGTAGTGAGTAGCCACGCTGTAGTTGTGTTGTTGCACGGTGACTTGTGAATGAGAGTGCGCAGCAGTGCGTGGTTTCCTTTGTGCAACTAACAGCCAGGTTGTTTGTAATTTCCCATGCTGTCTGAAACAGGGTTCTCATGTATCAGCCATCTACTGCCAGAGTGCCCAGCGTGACAACGGTCGATGCTGCTGCTATTCCTCCTTCATTAACAGACTACCCAGTACCATTCCATCACCCACCAATATCCAGTATTTCATCAGACTTGCCAGGTAGGTGCTGGGTGTTTTTCCTGTATGTTCTGACAGCAGTATTAATTTATGGGGTGGGTAGAAATTGGAAGAATTTATTAACTCTTTGGTTTTGGCTTTTTTTTTTAATGGAACAAGTCTATATGCAGTATGGCACTGATGTGATGTCTAGACAAGCCTAGTGTAGGCTGTCTGCCCATTTTCAGATTGCATTTTGCAGCAGTGATGTGAAAAGCACTGCTTTTGGGGTACAAACTGGCACGTGAGCACAGCAGCCAGAAACTGCTCTTGCCGTGCTTGGCCAGACTTTGTGTAAACATCCTGTAGTTAAGTGTTGTAGATGTGAAGGAGAGTAGTTGCTTGTTTTAGTTACTAGAGCTGTGAGGGTGCTGACTCATCCCAGCCCTCAGTGTAGTTACTCTGCTAGCTGATTGTAGTGGTGCTCTGTCTAGACTGTATGAAAAAGGTTAAGGTGAGCTACAATCTGTGAGCTGACCTCTATTGACTTTCTTTACCTAGACATACCCTAAATGCCTATGATGTATTCTTCAACACTGCTGCTAAATATCAGACAAAAGGTGGGGATACTGATTGTTTTCTATCCTGGCTCCTTGAAAAGAACACTGTGTATAGGGACTCTGGGGGTTCTCTTGGCCGGCTGTAACAAACCCAGAGCCCAGGAAGTGGTGACTTGTGGTGACAGGTGTCACTTTGGCCTCCTGTACTTCCCTTTCCCTGCTCCATTGCCTGTCTCCATTCCTCCCCTGCAACATCTCTGGGTTTTTTCCTCTTCTTTCAGCACCAGTTTGGCAATGAGATGGATATCATTCCCCTTGTTTCTCTGTCCATTTTGGCTCCCTTACTGCTCCCTCCCTCCACTTCTCCCTTGTTAAGAAATCAGTAGTCTTCCCAAATTGGACGGGAGAATAAGCTGAGAGAACAGAAGTCTAAAACTGTTGTTCAGCTCTTACCAACCAAGTTCTAGAACTTGTACAGACAAAAGAAGCTGTCAGTTCTGTAAATGCAACTGACCTTTAAAATCTCCTTCAAAATTTTTCTCTTAATAGAGAAGAGGAGGAGAGATTTCACGGGCCAGAAGAGATTTGGAGGTGAGGGGAGAGGGAGGGAGTATATCATTTCTTTCTGTTGACATAGCAAACACAAGGCCAATATTTAGAAAAAAAAAAAAAAAGTGGTAATTTCTCATTGGTTTCATAATTCTAAACATCTTGCCCTAAGTGCTTACACGCAAATGGTGTTTAAGATGGACACTAGTTGTGACTGCTCTAAGAGGATATACATTGAACTACTTGTAGTTTCCTCTTCTTCATTCCTTTTATTTGTCTAGACACAAAACGGGGATGATATTAGAAATGTTTCCTTATTGGCTGCCCGTGGGTGGAGGAAGAGACCTGCTGCTTGTTTTTGGACTTGTGCATGTTGTGACTTTACTTCATTCCAGCATCTTTAATGTGATGACACTCTTCATGTCCCAGTTTGGCCAAGTCAGGTACAATATGCAGTGAAACTTGCATTAATGAACCAACAGCTCCAAATGGCAACCTCCATCTAAGCAACCACATTGAACCACCCTGCAGTATTCAGTGAATAATACATCATTATGTCATCCTCATTATTAGAAAGAGCCACTTGTACTAGATAATTCGTTTTGCTGCTGCCTGAAGTAGTCGTTGAGAGTGGTGTCACAGTGGTATATTCCATTTAGAAACTCTCTATGAATTGCAAAATCTATTCTACAACCACAAAAAAAAAAAATCCTTAAATTTGTTGTGTGTGAATAAAAGAGAGACTTGACTATTTATAATCCTTCTCTTCTTCCTAGGTCTGGATGTTCTTTCGCTATTCCCAGTTGATTCACAGGTATGTTTCTCATCTGTTATCGGTTTAATTTCCAAGTCTGATTTTTTTGACATTGTGCTCCAGTAATTATCAGGGTGTCATCCAAACTGTGTTTGGAGTTCACTTGCTTAGAGCTAACCACAGTCTAGGAGCACCTAGCAAAAACTGGTAATGAAGATGCATTAAACAGGATTCAGTTTTGCCTTTCTATGATGAACCCAGGCCTGGAAACTCATTCTTTACTGACAGTTTGCCTTTTTAAAGTAAATATGTACTCAGCACTAACTTGAATATACCCAGAGTGTATTTGAGGCCCGGGCATAGGCTGCACAGAGCAGCTGTGGCTGCCCCATCCTTGGAATTGTCCAGGTTGGACAGGGCTTGGAGCAACCTAGCGTAGTGGAAGGTGTCCCTACCCATGGCAGGGGATGGAATGAGATAAGGTTTAGGGTTCTTCCAACCCAAACCATTCTGGAGAGCAAAAAGGGGAGGCTGAGGGAGGAGGTTCATGGCTGCCATCCCCACTTGGTCACCAATCTGCAGAACTCCGGTTCTCACCGCGGTCCCGCTTGGAACACGTCTGGTGCTTGTTGTGTGGGGAAGATGTATCTTCAGAGCATACATTTCTCTCGTGCAGTTAGTCTCTTCACTCTTCGTTGTTTGTTTCAAGCAGTACTGTCCTCCTATGTTTTTGGATAGTCTCACCTCAACCTTAACAAGCAGCACGCCTGGCAGCATCATCACCTCCACCAGCCACCACGAGAGCAGCACGCACGTTAGCTCCTCGGGCCGGGCCGAGGCCGGCGTCATCACCAGCAGCGGCGGCGGCGCGCCCGACATCATCTCCCTGGACTGACCCTCGGGGCAGCACGGGACCCCGCAGGCATTGCACACAGCTGCTGCTGCTGCTCCTTCCCCCCACCCCGGAATTCCAGCACCTCGGAGCTCACGCTGATATTTATTGAATGGATTTGCCTCCTGGGAGAGTGGGGTGAATTTCGCTGATGCTCGGAAGAGAAGCGATTGGATGACTTTTGGTTGGGTTTTTTTTCTTTCTCCTGCTCGTTGAATAGCTGGTGTAGAAAAGGCCCTTTTGAGAATACGTGTTCAAGCTTTTTGTTTGTTCTGGGGATACTGACTTTCTGTTGTGTGGATTCCATAAGTGCTTTTTAATTTTGTTGTAAAACACAGCAATAATGTAAAAACAAATGAGTTTGTTTTTTTGGGTTTTTTTTGATAAAGAAAAGCACTTACTCGCTCTAGGACAGCAGTTAGAAAAAAGTGCAAAAGTGTAGGAATTAGTGAATTTGTAATATTTTCACTGGGGCCTGTAATAAACTTCATTAAGAGAATGAAGCTTTGAAATAGCCATGACGTGTTTTATGTCTTGTTCCCCACATCCCCCATTAAGGGGACATAGTGGAAGCCACTATAAATGGAGTTGTTGGGGGTTTTTTGCCTAGATTCACGTTCATAAATGCAACAAGAGCCTAAGCTGTGACCTCTTTCTTTTTTTGTTTTTTGAGCTAGGAAGGGGACAGACTATCTATGCAAACCCTGCATCACACAGTCTTCTGTGCTGCCGTATTACAACTGGGACACCTTGCCACCACCAAAAACTCCCAGCATACAGCTGAATGCACAGCTGCATTCTGTGGTAGCTGTAAGAAGAATAAATATGAAAGAGTTTCTCCAGTGCAGGAATGTTTTCTAGAATTTCCTGATTATGGTTTATGCCTCTTCAGCACTTGCTGTATTCCATGTGGACTGTGAGGGAGGCTTGGCTTTTTAGGAAATAGAAGCCATAGCTGCACAGTGTCCCCACCTAATTTTGAATTGTGTGTTCAGGGCTTAATGATGCTTTGCCCCACATTTCCTGGCCTCCTGATTGTTGCTTTTCTACTTCAAAGGGAACAACTTTCCCCTGTTTTATTCCTCTAATGACTGTGCTGCTTTGTTAGTGTGTATGCAGTGTCTGCCCACACACACCTGGGGATAACCTCAGCAGTACTGTATATGGAAGAGGTTACAGACTAGGAAAACCAAGTCATTTCCATAGAGCTGGAATAATGATATTGTCTATGTATGCTGAAATAACAGCTTTTTGAGTGTTGCATTTCTGTTAAGTAACTGTATTTGAGATTATTTCTTCCCTAATGACCAGATCTTACTTTTTTTGCTAATTTTATGTTCCTTTTTTCTTACCTCTTTAGTTGGATGTCTGGTGCTTTTTGCCTTCCAGTACTGTTACAGTATTTGAACCAAGTACATGGATGAAATATATTGAAACAGGATGTTTTGTAATTTTTGTCTGCCCTGTATACCTACCTTTAATGCTGCATTACTGTTCCTTATTGCCTTTTTTGTATGATATTTCACGCAGTCCTGAGTTCACATGTTGGTCTTAATAGTGCCCCAATCTTTCTTTTCTTTTTTCTTATCAGTTTAATATTTTGTACCTGTTAAGGATCAGTTGTTAGCACGATTTATTTCCAATAAAACCATGCTTGTTATGAAGTTTTTCTTGATGGCCTGCAGCAGATCAGTGCTTTCTGCATCACCATTGCACGTCGACTTGACCTGTAAGTAGAGTGTGGAAAGAGGTTCCAAGAGTAATTCTGAATAAAAGATTTAAAACTGGTCTCTGCTGAAAATGCTGTTTGTGCTCTTGATGTCAAACTCGAGTGTGGCTGAGGGGATGAGAGCATCTCACATGTACATCAGAGAAGTGAAGTAAGGACAGGTGTCCTTAGGATGTGCTCTAAACACTCAGGGTATAATAAAATACAGCTGCAGTTTTGTAAATTACTGTGCCACATGTAGCAGGCAGTAATTGGGGCTGAGGCAGGACTGTGTTCTTCAGCCTAAAACCTTCCAGAGCCGTGACACCAACAGTGCAAGCTGAAGACGTTTCAGCCTGGATTGTCACGGGCCGTGGTGTGTGTGCGTTCCTGCAGTGCCAGTAAGTACAAGGCTTGTGTAACCCCTGAATCCTTGAACTCTGCTGGGGATGAGGGTGTACCAAGGTGGCTGAGCAGTGCGGTGTCCCCTTCCACCTTCCTGCCTCCACAAAAGAACAAGGAATTTGTTGGGATGGGTGGGGAGGGGCACAGGGGCTGCAGCTGAGGTGGGGCCTGCACCACTGCCCTGCTACTCAGTCAAGCTGGCCAGTGTAGCTAGGTGTGGCTTTGTTTATTTCCCTTTCAGCAAACCCTAAAACACATCAGAATGTCTGTCCAGGAACTTCAAACAAGAAAAAGCTTGGAGAAAAGGTTAGATAAGGTCTTGCCTGTTTCTGCTGTGGGAGTTTATGGTTGCAGCTTGGAGTGGACCGTATCAAATACACTTTTGAGCCAGCTGCAGAAGGGCAGTAAAGCTGCTGAGGTTAACACACTAATTCCTCCCCTCTGCACAGATAACACCACGCTGTGAAAGCCTTGCTCCACACACTGGTGTTCCCCTCACCTACTCATTTGCTATGAGTTTTTCTGCAGTTTCTGGAAGTGAGCTAGCTGCTAAAATCCTAGTGACAGGAAGATCTACTTTAAAGGCTCTCAGCCTGAAAGGGCTTCTGATTTTCATATTCACCATCCAATAAAGCTGCTGGAGAGCCATGGAGGCAGGAGTTTGCTGCCCAACACCATCACACCTGCTCCAGGAGACTGCACCCCTCCAGCAGCAGGAACAGGCATTTCATGAATTGGAAAATAGTGTGACACAGCCCCAGGGCAGTGCCCGTCCCTGTGCTGGCACTGCTGAGACACCTCCAGTGCTGGGGACAGCTCTGGCCCCTCAGGACAAGAGAGACACGGAGGGGCTGCAGCGTGTCCAGGACAGGGAACGGAGCTGGGAAGGGACTGAGCCTGGAGAAAAGGAGGCTCAGGGGGACCTGGTGGCTCTGCACAGCTCCTGACAGGAGGGGACAGCCGGGGGGACAGCTCTGCTCCAGGGAACAGGGAAAGAAGGAGGGTGCAGTCCTAGGCTGGGCCAAGGGAGGTTTAGGTTGGACATTAGGAAGAAATTCTTCATGGGAGTGAGCTGCCCAGGGAGGAGACATTGTCATCATCCCCAGAGGTGTTCAAGGAAAGACTGGATGTGACAAGGTGGTGGTGGGGTCACAGGTTGGACTCGATGACCTCGGAGGGCTTTTCCAGTCTAATTCTTTCTGTGATTCTGAACTGCCAGCCTTTTGCCATCCATCCCCCAGAGCACAGAGGATTCCTGTTAGGAAATCAAAGAACCTGTATTTTGTCTGAGATGACAAAACCTGACCATACAGCAAGAATTGCTGCCGGAGCAACAGTGATGGGAGGCACTTGCTAGGTTAAAAATTATTGTGGTCTAGGCAAACTGGAACAGTCCTAAGTGGCTTTTTTTTAAAGTGGGCTTTTGACACAGGCAGGAGTGGTCACAGACAACATACAGGCAACAACAACCACGTATGTCAAATTCGGATGTAAGTTAAATTTTTTTTTAATTGGGTGGTCATGTCATCACCACACTTTGTTAACACTTTGTGTATTCAATGTGACACTCTAAAATAAATTTCCACAGGGCAGTGCATCACACCCCATGAAAGAGAGTGATTACTACTTACCTAGGAAGTTATCCAGAGGTGGAACAAACTCCTTGAAGCCTTTGCCTTTATCTGTTTCAGTCCCGACTTGCCAAGGATCTCCAAGCAGAATCTGCCAATGATCAAAGATGCACTGGAAAAACCTGGCTGCCAGTGTTGGATCTCAAATTGGCAGTAAAATCTACTGTGAAGGAAAAAGAAAAATAAATCACAAAGGGATGAGTTAGCTATAGGAAAAAATAGGACAGGCTTATTGTGTGTTTCTGCATAGACAAAACCCTAGAACACCCTAATGGTAGCTAGGAAACAGCTGCTTTCCAATTAATTCTTTAAAGCAGGTAAAAGTAAGGCTAACTCCCACTTGCAGAAAGATCTCATGTGACCAAGTTAATTGGCAATAAAAGGCAAAATTCAATTCAGATAGAACGGGGTATGGAGAAAAAGGTGTTTCTCACATCACAGGAGCTGACCTGGTCAGCTTGAGCTCCTTGGGCCACCATAAGGACCCAGAAGTGTTAATTCAGCGTTCAGGAGCAGCCAAGATGAGAAATAAAAGTGCTTGCACCTGTTAGGAAAGGAACAGGACACAAAACAGTATGTTCAGTGACAGCCTGTCCTTATGAACCTGTGCAGTGTGGCTCTGTTATTATCAAAGCAATTACTGCAGAGAAGGTTCCAGAAGGGGAACATGAGCAAAGCCCTGAACACACTCAGCCAGGCTCAGGCCCTCAGCATGGGAAAGGCAGCAGATCCAGAGGGCTAAAAATTAAACCTGGGACAGAAACCTCCTAAATACTTAAACCCAGCTATGCAAGTATGTAAATTATTTTTTCAAGGAGTTAGATTGCCAGTTTAGACTTCTTAAGTTGGCCATCTCTTATTTAATCACTTTTTTTATCACTTGATTACTTAAGCAGGTACCACAGTGATGCTTTGAAAGGAGACACCTCCAAAATAAAACATGGCATTTCTTGCAGTTTTTCCCCGTGAGGAGTTCCAAATGTGCCCCATGAAACTTCCCAATGCTACAGGATACTCCTGAAGTGCATTTTTAAAAAGGCAGGAGTGAAATGGGACACAAAACCAAACCACAGTACCAGAGGAAGGGCTCTGTAGCACACTGAAAAATGTTCAGCAGCAGCATAAGATCACATTATTGTAAAGGTAACCTAAGGATTGGCAAGGGGGTGTCCTGTCATGGAAGGTCCTTTGGCTGGCACAGTGTCCTCCCTTTAAAGCTTCAAATTTGTACTAAATTATCTACCCTGCTGCTGCTGGTGATCAACTCTTCTTCCTAGGCTTGCTGCAAAGGAAAATTTTTACTTAAAATGATGGAAACCCAACCTAAAAGGAAAAGTCTGAGTGTGCAGGAGCTGCCACATCTTTCTGGCACCATATGCTGGCACCAACGCCTGGAGGAGCTGGCTGCCAGGAAAAAAGGAGTAAATTATCTGGAGTTATTCTGAACTGAAGATGTACAGGACAACAGGCTGACAAGCAATCTGATAAATACTGTACCAAAGAAACCCCATCAATTTGGCTTAAAAATATCACTACAGCTGCAAAACTCCCCTGCTTTGCCAGGATAGGTCTCATAAGTCATGGAGGTGGAAAAAATTCTCCAATTTGCTCTTTTGTCCTTGCACTCACAACCTTCAGCCCTGATGGCCAAGAGATTTTTTAAGAGCTGGGTGGGTATATTTCCTGCCAACTACTCAGCACTGTGGTCTAGAATAAATTTTTAAAGCAGGTTTTAAATCTTCAGATTGCTTTTAAGATAGTTAAGACAAATTGGTATGTGAAAATATGGGCTTAGTAATAAATACTTTTAGGATGGAATGTATTTTTCAGGCTTTTTTGTGGAAAAATTTAATTTAGTAAGAAAATCTAGTTACTCAAAAGCCAGAAGTTAATGTTTAAACAGTTCAAAAAGAGTTTATTTTTAAACCCCCAATTCTTTCTGCTCTTTCTGGTTCTTTAGGCTACCCATTGCTTGTTATCCTGAAGATTTAGTGACAGAAAGAAAGGAGAAAAGTTACCTCCAAATAATAACTTCCCAGAAGTTACTAAAGAACCATTTACCTACCCACCCACATTTTGCTATTTCCATTTAACATTTTCATAACTTTAGAATAAAAAGCCTCCTAGAATCACAGAATGAGGATGGTTTGGGTTGGAAAGGACTTCAAGTCACTCCAGTCCCACCCTGCCATGCGCAGAGACAGATTCCACTGTCCCAGGTTGCTCCAAGCCCCACCCAACCCGGCCTTGGACACTTCCAGGGATCCAGGGGCAGCCACAGCTGCTCTGGGCACCCTGTGCCAGGGCCTGCCCACCCTCCCAGCCAGCAATTCCCAATTCCCAATCTCCCATCTGTGCCTGCCCTCTGGCAGTGGGAGCCATTCCCTGTGTGCTGTCCCTGCCTGCCTTGTCCCCAGTCCCTGTGCAGCTCTCCTGGAGCCCCTTGAGGCCCTGGCAGGGGCTCTGAGCTCTCCCTGGAGCTTCTCTTGTGCAGGGGAACAGCCCCAGCTCTGCCAGGCTGGCTCCAGAGCAGAGGGGCTCCAGCCTGGCTGCAGCTCCGTGGCCTCCTTTGGATTTTATTCCAACAGGTCCAGGTCTTATTTTGGGGGCCATAGAGGTGAATACAGGAATCCAGGGAATTCTGAGTCCAACCCTTCTCCAAGTTTCTGCGTCACTGATCTAAAGGCATTGTTCAATGTTCAGCATTAGAACAGAGTTGTTGTGGTTTCCTGGAAGTGAATGTGAAAATACATTTAGGTTTCTATCTGTGGCATCTCTGGTTTTGTCACAGGTTTACAGTTGGGTTTGATGATCTTAACTGTCTTTTCCTCCTCCAATGATTCAATGATTTGGCACTTGCAAACCCAAGTACAGGCACGTGCAGAATGAATTGAGAGCAGCCCAGGGAGAAGGACCTGGGGGTGCTGTGGGTGAGAGCTGGACCTGCCCCAGCCTGAACCCCCCTGCCCTGGGCTGATCCCCCAGCGTGGGCAGCAGGGCAGGGGGGATTCTGCCCCTCTGCCCCTGTGCTCAGGGCTGTTCCCCTGCACAAGAGAAGCTCCAGGGAGAGCTCAGAGCCCCTGCCAGGGCCTCAAGGGGCTCCAGGAGAGCTGCACAGGGACTGGGGACAAGGCAGGCAGGGACAGCACACAGGGAATGGCTCCCACTGCCAGAGGGCAGGCACAGATGGGAGATTGGGAATTGGGAATTGCTGGCTGGGAGGGTGGGCAGGCCCTGGCACAGGGTGCCCAGAGCAGCTGTGGCTGCCCCTGGATCCCTGGCAGTGTCCCAGGCCAGGATGGATGGGACTTGGAGCAACCTGGGACAGTGGAAGATGTCTCTGCATATGGCAGGGGGTGGGACTGGGTGAGGTTGAAGGTCCCTTCCAAGCAAAACTACTCTGGGATTAGTAGAGAGCTCTGTCTCCTTTACAAAAAAGTTAAGTGAGCTAGAATTTAATCCTTGCATTCCTCCATCATATTCCTGCTGATCTCCACACATTCTCTGAGTCTAAAATAAATACAATTTCATTTCCCACACAACAGCATCCAGCATATAGAGACATAAGCCAAACTTTGTGCGGTACCCCAAGGCTTTTTTTCCTTGTTTTCTGTTTGCAATACCCTGTTCAACAGTGCCAGATTACTAATTATAACACAGAACACTTAATCTAAATCCATTTTAGGCAGTTTTGCTCATGTGTGCTGGACGAGTGCTGTATTTTTGACAGCCCTTGGTATTGGGGGAATTTTTTTTTTTTTTTTTTTTTTTCCCCAAAGCAGCTTCACTGTCTGGTGGCCCCTCATGGAGGACTGCACAGTGGTGGGTTTTTTGCTGGTACAGGGTAGGGTAGGTGAATGCTGATCACCTGAAGCAAGGCATGTCTGGCAGGGAGCCATCAGCACATCATTCACAACCTAGGAACCCAAAATTCATATTAGAATTTAAACTTGTTTCAACAAACATAACAACAAATATAAAAATAAACTTCTTGGATTCCATATAGAAGGCCTAAGTTATGGATTCACTTCAATTTAATTAAACTAAATTCAATAAGTCAAGGCAGCCATTTGAGATTTCCCAATGACTACTTAAATCTTTTTAATCTTAAAGCTATGGGTAAAATACTTATTTATAAACAAGCAATTTGGACACAATTCTGTGTTTGAATTACTAAAAATCATCACTCATTGTAGTCTGTGTTTCCTTGGGCTGGTGGCTTACGTTCCAGCCAAAGGTTGGGATCTTGGGTTATATGAAGCTCCTAAAAAAAGCCTAGAATGTCCTCCAAAACGGTACTATAACTACTAAAAATAAAAAAATCCATGGATAGCCATATTTTATGGTTGTATTTTCCATATAGAGAATATTAAAAAATAAACACAAATGTTTTAATAAATCTCTGGCCACTTGTCACAATGATGTGTTAGAATTTCCCTTCTCCAGTGAAGAGTTAAAGGAATTTACACATCCCCTGGGACCCCTTTTCCTGTGGGTTTTACCAGATCTGAGGAGAACATGAGTTTCAAAGAGAACTGGGCAGCTTCTTAAATTCTCTTAGCATTCAGTGCTGCACAGAAAGTGCAGATGTGCTTTCAGGCATTGTTCTGCCAGGGACTGTCTGGAATTCAGTCTTTTTGGGTACACTGGAATCTGTGAGAGCCCACAGAAATCTCACTTTGATTGCACAGACACAGCATTTGTATCAGCATTACACTGACACCTTGAGAAGAGGCAGGAAGGCAGTATTGGTGTCTCTTTCTAGTATGAAATAAAAAATTCCTCTCTTTGCTTAGACCAGGTGTGTGCTTTGTGTGCTGCACCACACTCACATCCTGTTATCTCCATGGCAGGTTCAGTGCAGTTTATTCCCAGCACAACATTTCATATTGTGGCATTCCTGACACACAAATTTAGCACTGACCAGGTTATAAAAAGACAATTGGATATGTTATTCCAGACTGTTCAGATTTTTCTTCTGTCCCACATTTTTCACACTGTTATTTTTTTCCTAATATCCACAGAAAGTATGGACCTACTTTAGAAGAAGGTTGGCTGTCCTAAGGGTTAACCTGCTAAACTAAAAAAAAGTCTACACTTACCCTCTTGCAATCAAATCAAGACAAAATACTGTTTTACCTTAAAGACAGGATCCAGAACTAGCTGGCAGAATGTCCTCAGCAACTTCTTTCCATCTGGGCTAGAGGCTCATTTGCTGAGTTTTCCAATTGCTCGATCAAAACATCTGAAGGAGATGTTTATTTTTACTCATCCATTTCCCCTGCAAATTTCCACTCAGTTACTTTTAAAATAAAGCTTTGCAAAGTTTCACATTTAAGCAGAGATTCAAATAACAGAAGGTGGCTAATTTCAATATAGAATAACTGCTAGAAGTCTGTGAAGGCAAAGGATGGCTTTTTGTTAATTTAGGCAATTGATTGATTGATTTTACTATAAACATTGCGTTTTTCCAGGTTGGACAGGGGTTTGGAACCACCTAGTCTAGTGAGAGATATCCCTGCCACTGGCAAGGGATTAGAATAGATGATTTTTAAGGTCCCTTCCAAGCTAAACCATTCTGGGATTCTTTGATTTCTTGGCTTTTACGGGGAAATAGGCACTTAATGTGGTTTTACTATCAAGAATTCTCCTAGTCCACCCTACTATCTCTAACTGCCTTTTGAAGCCTTGCTAAAATCATTTAAATAAGATAAATCCTGGAGGAACCTGTGAGCTACATGAATCAAGGTAGGTCCGTTTATTATAAGGCAACAGAAGACAAGCAAATACATTGAACTTTCACACCTGTATAAATCATTCTGTTAACAGCAACTACACAGCTAATAACAAATCGAGCCTGTTAGTTTCAACAATTTTGGGTCCATTAAATTCACACAAACACTCAGTGGGATCATAAGACTGGATTTGGTCCATCATCTTGTGTTTGTACATTAATTTTATCAATGCAGGCCAATGAAATCATTTAGGTCCTGAAGCTGTGAGAGTGAATATTTTCCCTCTGCTCTTACAGAGAAGAGAAGGCACATGAAGAATATCTGCATGACAAGAATTTTCCTTTCTCGGTGTCGCGGTTTAACACTCAGATGTTTAAATATTTTTGTTTCAGGAGTTCCAGACTCCCTCCTGGGGCTGCCTGTGGGAGCTCAGCCTAGCAGAAGCACTTGTATGCACCGCTGACATCCTCAGAGTGTCACTGTGGTATCTCAGCATGGATCTGCAGCCTTCTCTCTGCTTCCTTTCCACCCCAGAGGCTTCTCTCCAGCTCTTCCACTTCTTTTCAAGCTCAGCCACAGCTTTGAAGCAAGAGTATCATTCCATACATCAGGAATATTTATAACAAAAGTCAAATGAAAACTTGAGAAATGTATTTCTAAAGCTCCAAGTAGGATCTGGAGGATGATTGCTTTGTGATGTTAACTGAGCTGTCAGTGAACTTTCTCTGGCATTTTAAATAGAGGTGGCTCATTCCTGCCACACAGATGGAACTGGCCTGACTTAAGGGTGGCTGAGATCCATGGAATATAAGAATCAGCGTAAAATCCTAGCTGAGAGACCTTTATTTCAGTAACTAGGTAAGCTGCAGTCAATTTCAGCTGTGAAACAAGCCAGTACAGGGAGAATTCCATCTGAACAAAGGGAAACAGGACTCAAAACTGGTGAGAAAGTCAGTCTTGTACCTCTTTGCTGAAAAAAATAGTATCTGAACCAGCACAGTTCTGACAATTCCTCTCCCTAACAGCTGGATGACCAAAGGAAACTTCCAATCGACTTTGCTTTTTTATTTTTCAGTTCTCAGCTGCAACACAGGAAATACCATTTGTCTTTTTATTCAACTGTGTTTCCAGAGGTATCCAGCACATTATCATATAATTACTGATAGAAAAACAGAGACATCTTTATGTCAGAACGGAGCAAATTAAATATCTTCTCAGTCAGGAACAGCAGAAAGCCCACGTTTCTTGCTGTGTAAGTGACAGAAGCAGCAAAGTGAGGCTCAGAAAACCAATCTTTCGGATTTAAAATCCCACAGCTCCCCTTCAGCAGTTTGCTCCAGCCAGATGTCTGATATTTGGGATTTGAATGACACTGAGAAACCACTTCGAGGATTCATATTTTGTCACTAGAGGATGACCTGCTTTGTGAATTCTCCCTTCCCACCCAGTTGCTATCACTCCCCAGTTGTTTGGTCTGAAATAACATCACCAAAAGAAAGAACATGGGACAATGAGAGGGAAAGGGGACTGAAGAATGAGTCTGAACTGCCATCATAAATGTATGCAATTATTTTGCTTCAAGTCTGGTATTCTCCAAAACTGGGTTTCAACCACAGCAAAGTTTTTATATCTTCTTTACCATATTATCACTCATTGGTGCAATTTCATCTTCACCATATGTGGAACTGGTGACAGTGAAATTTTCCACAACATTCTAGGTTCCCACGCTTCTTGGCTGTCAAGACTCCAAAGATTTGTGTCTGGATATTATGGATCCTGCACTTTTATTGCTTACAAAAGAGGCAGGAGGAGGGCTGTTTTTTCTTTCTAAGACGTTCCCTCTTTTCTATATCCTCATCCTGAGATAGTCCTTGTAACGCCTCTCCTCTCTCCCCTTCTCCATGAAAATGGAGGGAGACAACAGAAAAACCAATCTGTGAGTGGCTAAAAATGTTAGAGTTGCATTGTAGTAAGGAAAACAAAAAATGGAGTATACAACAATAAAAAGAAAATTGTGCAAAAGAGGTAATGGCTTAACCAACAAAGGTGAAGTGTCACATGGAGCCCCGGAACAAAGACAAGATGGGAGGGCTCACAGAAGGATTCTGATGGTAGATGGGTGCTGCTGGTGCTGCCTGGAGCAGCTGTGGACCTGCAGTGGCAGTTTCCTGCTCCCTCTCTGCAGCACAGATGGTGGGAGTGGTGATGGTGATGGGTGTCTCTCCCTGCACAGCTCTGTTTGGCACTGCTGCTATCATCAGTCCGCCACGCTGGGCGTGCACGTGGGAATCGGATCTGCTGCTCCACTGCCTCTTCCTACCACCCTGCTGGGCTCCACTGGGCTTGGCTGGAGTCCCTTTTGGCTTGGCTGACCTCACTTGGTATCAGTGTCACCACTCTGGGCTGCCCTGTTCTGCTGGGGCAGAAAAGCAGTCCCACGTGCCACCCTGGCCCTGATGGTTTCAGCTGTGTGTCAGAGCTGTCACTTCCGTGCCACCCATCTCAGCCCTGTGGCCTAAAAAATACTGTGGAAGGACAAAACTGGGGGGGAAATGGTGGTGGTGCTTTGGTCCCAAGGCCTCTCTGCTAGAGGGAGCCAGACAGAAGGATCCCCCTTGCATTTCTGGTCATGGCATTTCCCTGCTGAAATCACACCCATGGCTGTGATGGAAAATGTTTGGAATAAACAGTGCTGAAAGATCTATGACCTGATCTCTGTAGCTAGGAGAAACCTCTAAATGGAATTGAAGCAGTGCTTCTCCTTGTTTGCTGCTTTCTAGAACTGAGCAAGGTCCAGCTGGAAGAAGCCTTCTGGTTTTTGCTCAGAAGCATTAGTGGCCAAAGAGCACATCCTGCTTCGTTCCCAGTGCTCAGCTTCTCAGGGTGGGTTATAGGGGCTTAGTGTGTTCTTGGAGTTACTCTTGGATGCCTTGAGCAGTAGGTTATGGACTAGGAGGGCTTTTTGTGTTGCTCTGTAGCAGAGGAGAGCTTTGCAGGCTTTTATTGGCCTGAGCTGTAGAGAAGGTCTGGTTCTCTGCACTCTTTGAGTTCACAAACCAGCCTAGGGTGGCTGCTGTTGTGATGTCAGCGCCGCATCCCAGGGTTGCCAAGGCAGAGTTGCTGTGCCCAAGCCCGGCAGGGCTCAGTGAGCAGAGCATCTCTGCTATGCTCACTGCTGGCAGAACCTGCTGATCGCCGACGTCTCTGCCAGCAGAACTCGCAGGATTTTTGGGTTTTCCCCACAGGCGTTGTCTGGTGCAGACTTGAGCAGCACTGCTCAGGCCATGGAGAAAGTGTGTGCTGCAGCTTGCACGGCTTTCTCCTTGGCCTATTCTGGGTACTTTCTCACCCAGCTGGCACGTAAGTGGATGGTTTTGTGCAGTGTGGCATGGGGACACCAAAATGCCACCAAGAGGCCTTGAGTTGGGTAAAGCTGCTGTCAGCACCTGCAGCTAAGAAGGGGCCTGGGCAGCATTTGTAATGTAGCCTGTAGGGGTTCTGCTCCTCCCGTGCCATAGCCTGTGGCAATGGAGTCTGGAATCTCCTCAGTTTTCTGGCTCAAGCCAGACAACTTCCAAGACAGGAAGACTTGGGAGAGTTTGGCAGGAGTCCTTGGAAAAGCTGTGCACTGCTCTCCAAAACAGAGTGAAAGTTCCTCAGTTCAAATCTTCTTGTCTGCATTCCCTCATCCCAGCATGTGCCAGTGAACTTGACACTTCCTGAGTGCTAAAAGAGCCATTCCTTCTGGGATGAAATCAGGGAATCAGCTTGGAAAAGGCCTCTGAGATGGACATTTCAGAGCAGTTCTTGTATGCTCCGGAACCCAGGAGCTGTTCCCATGTTGTGACATCACAGAACTGCCACCATGGCTACAGGGGACTTGGGAGAACCTTTTCTGGGGAAGGGTTTTCAGTAAGCTCATGGCAATTGCTGCATGCAATCTCTTCAGAAAACTGAAGTACAGGAAAGAGGGGAGCCGTAGCTCCTGCTGGGTGGGGTGGGGCAGAAGCTGGAATGCCTGTTACAGAACCACTGGGACTTACTCAGTCTCAAGTTCCTATGGGTTGAGTGGCCAAAGAGGACAAAAGGTAGACACGAGGCAGTAGTTTGTGCTGTTGCCTTGCTTGCTGTGTGGCACAAGGGCTGCTGCTGGAGTGATGGAGTGAAAGCAGAATGCTCTGTCTTTGGTTGGTGACTTTTTGGTGGGCTTGCCCAGCACAGGCAGTTTCCTTACAGCATCTGGTTCTTTTTCCCTTGTGTGTTGCAGGTCACATCACCCGTGCCTGGAGAGAATCCGCTCCTTGGGTGAGTGGGAAAGGAGCCTTTGGTGTGGGTAGCATTTCCCAGTTGTGGAGCAAGCTGTGAGCTGGGCCTGGTGCAGTCCAGTGCCAGCCTGGTTGGATGAATGAAAGAACAGTCCAGGCTCTTTGCAGCAGCAGCAGCAGCTGCAGGAGGAGCTGGATCCCAGGCTCTTTTCTCCAGTTCCTTTTCGGAGGTTTTAAGCAGCTGAAAGTGGGGTTGCTTGGTGCTCGAAGCCATGATGGAATTTCTCTTGTACAAGAGAGTGCAGACCCGTCTAACTGGACCATATTACTTGAGCCTGAACAACTTAGAATGCCATTTCTCTGCAGATGATTTCTCCTTAGTGCATCTGGCTCTAGAGCTGAATACAAAGGTTACCTGTCCCTCACACTGCTGTCTGTCTGCAGAGCCCAGAACCGACCTCTGAGACTCCTCTGGCTGCGTGTCTTCCTGAGGAAGAGGCCAAAGGGGAGGAAGATTCCCACCAAAGTGCACCTGCTGCCACTGCAGAGCCTGAGCATCCAGAATCAGTAAGTGGCAGCTCTGGGCAGTCCCGTGGCTGGAGCAAAGCAGAGCTGCAAGTTTCTGAGCAGACAGCACCTGCCGTGCCTGGCTGGAGATGCTGAGGGCTGGAATCTTTCCAGCTCTCCCAGAGCACTTCCCTCAGCCTGTGAGGCCTGGAGAAGGGGTGTGGAACTTGGACATTTAGGCATCATTTCCCTACTGTTCTGACAGGGACTGGGAATTTGTTTCACCAAGAGACAAGAGGTAGAATTAGGATGTCTTTGGATGCTCCTGGGGTACAAGTGAGGCCTTTTGTGCCCAGGGGCTGTGCAGGCTCCTTGTCCCCAGTGAAGAGAGCAGTGCAAAGGTGCAGTTCACAGCCTTGCAGGATATGAGGAGACTCTGTCCCCAGGAGGGACCTGGCCCTCCCCACAGAACAGCCAAAGTCAGCAGCAGAAGGAACAGCTGAGATGCAGCGGGGCCAGTAGCTGAAGAGATGTAAGGTTCTGAATGACAGGTTCTTTCCTGACCCTCCTGCTGCTGTCTGTGCACAGGGCACAAGCGCAGTGTCAGCACCTGCTCTGGCTGCCTCTGCACCTGAGGAAGAGGCTGGAGAGGAGGAAGGTGCCAATGAGCCTGCCCCTGATGTCAGCCCACAGCCTGAGCAGCCAGCATCAGTAAGTGCCTGTTTGGGTTAGCAGTGCCTTTGGTGTCATTCTGTCCCTCATGTAAAAGCGGGGTTTTGTGCCTTGAGCTGGAGAAGTGGGCTGCAAAAGCTGAGAGGTGACGAGCCCTGGATGTGGCCAGCAGCGCCTTCCTCGGGGCTTGCATTTGAAATGGGATCGGAGGGGCATCTCTGCCAGGCACATTGGTGACCCAAATCAATTTCTTGTCCCAGAGCTCCAGCTCCTCTGTCGTGGCACCTGCATGGGCTGCAGCTGAAAGCTCTGAAGAAGCCTTCAGTGCCCAAACTGGAAACTCAAGCAGGAGCAGCTCGTGCACCTGGAGCACGACGAGTTCCTCTGGCAGCAGAGAGCAGCTGGGGGAGAGCACGGAGGACAAGTGCCTGGCCATGCTGAGTGCGTCCTTTGTGACCCTTGTGTGCTGAGCAGTGCCTGGTGTGTGCGAGTGTCAGCAAGAGCTGTCCCAGCTCCTGCTCCTCCTCACTGAGTGCCGGCTCCTGGGGCCTCCATAGGAGCTACTGTTGTGCTGTGAGGTGGGGAGGGATCGCTGGGCTGCTGCTCCAGCCTCTGAGGGCAGCTGGGCCTGAGCTTCCCTCTCAAAAGGCAAAGCAGAGATTGTTTCTGGCTGAGCAGGAGGCTGTGACCGAGTGGATGGGGAGGCCTCCAGAGCTCCTGTGGGGCACGGCCAAGGTCATCTTCAGAGCTCAGCCTGTCCTAAAGGCTGAGGGACCTCGTTCCTAAGGCCCATCACAGTAGGGTAGAACATCAGCTGCTGCTCTTGGAAGGCAGAAGGGCATTGTTTAGGCAAAGTCCTGCTGAAAGCTGGAGATCTCAGCTCTGCTGGAAGCACTTTGCAATATTCTTCCTGTTCTGGAAAGGGAAGCTGTTGATAAAAATGGATTCCAGAACCCAAGATGGCTTGCATGTTTGCAAGGATTAAAGCTTTAGTTGAATGTCCCAGAGTGTTCATTGCCAAGAACAAAAAAATTATGTTTGTCCTGCTGCCCTTAATGTCTGAAGGCAACAATCACTTCTCTTCCTTACAGTTTTTTGATCCCTGTCTCCTCTGACTGTTTCTTGATGTGCTTAGATTTTAATTTAGACTTCTAGTTTTGGACAGGCCATCTGTGCTGCAGGGCTGATTGTCTTGCTGCTGCTGTTTTTGAGGTGGTGGTGTGGTGGTGTTGTTTCCTGATGGAGTGAGTTGAAAGGGCGCAGTGTCCCAGAGTGGGGCTGCCTTTCTGATCTGCTGCAGGGTGGGATCTCTTTTGAAGGGAGCATCTTTCCTTGGGATTTTTACAGAGATGCTGGTGAGCGAGGGAGATCCTGAGGCTAAATACATAGAACTGGAAACAATTGGCAGAGGGTGAGTGCAGCCACAGTCCCTTCCAGTTACTGTTTGCCCCAGGACTTTTTTCCTCTTGAACTGCAGAGTCCTGCACTTGCAGGGACTAAAGGACTTCTTCTTTCCCTGCTGCTGTTTTGTTTCTAGGGGTTTTGGCACGGTGTGCATGGCAGTGGAGACTGCCACAGGAGAAGAGGTAAGCATCAAGCAGCACCACAGCATCTGCAGTGCTATTTTAGGACAGCATTTGATCTGTGGTGTCTGGAAGGGTTTGCTTTGTTGCTTTTGTGCAATGGAGAATGCCAGTGGTTGCTGGAGGAATGATCAAGCCCCCTAGAACTGCCAAAGGTTGCCCAGCACTTTTGCTCCATTTTTACTGGCAGAAATTGGCTTTCTGCCTGCAAGAGGTGTGTGAATGAAAATGGGGATGTTAAAGTAAAGCCATGGGAGAAGTCTGTGGGCATGGAGAGTGTTTTTAGAGCTTTGAGGTGGGCAACTTAGACCATATTTCTCCCAGGTTTCCAAGGAAAGGGTATCTGGCTCTTTGTCCTGGGAGGTGCCCAAGCAAGTGGTCTCATGTCCAGCCACAAGGCAGTTTGGCCCAACCCAGCTCTGTCACCCCATAATCACTGTCTCCATGTTCCCCTGGTGGTTCTGTGTCACCGACTTTGGTTCATGGTTTTCCATGTCATTTTAGGTGGCCATAAAGAAAATTAGTCTCCTGGAAGAGAGCAACAGGGAGGTGTGCCTGAATGAAATCCAGGTCATGCGTGGCAATAGGGATGCCAATCTTGTGAGCTTTATAGACAGGTGAGTGGTTCTGCTGTTCTGCCGTGAAAGGTCATTCACATCCAGCAAGCCAGAGGTTCAACCACTCCTTTGGTGGCTGGCAGAGAATGGAACTGTTAATTCCTGTTTCTGGGCTGATCTACAGCGTCTTGGGAGGAGATTGCATTGGGGCTGCATTCATCTTTGCTGGCATACATAGTTTGAAGTGTGCTTTCAAAGACTGGCCTTGGCCCTGTCTTACTGAGCCAACAGCCTCCAAGTTCCTGTCCTCTCTCCACCATTGCTCAGTTCACTTTGGCATTTGATTTTTTCCCACGGGTCTCAAGTGCTGACAAAGCGCTGTAGATTGTATTTCCTTTGCCCTGTTGCATTGGTGTGGACACCAAGCAGCCTTTAGACTGCAAAGTGTTCAAGCCCTGTAGAGCATCGTGAATGACTATTAACTTCCTCCTGTCTTCCTCTGAGAGAGACACAGGAGCAAGAATCCATCAGGTCCTGTAAGTGCACACCTTCATCTCCAGGCTGTTGTTTCCTCCTTTCAGCTACCTGGTGGACGAGGAACTTTGGCTCGTGATGGAATACATGGACGGAGGTTCCTTACACGATATCATTATGGAGACTTGTATGGCAGAAGGAGAGGTAGCAGTTGTCTCTCGGGAGGTAAGGGACGGTGCTTGTGCTTCCCATGGCTCAGTCGGGATGGTCCTTCCAAATGGGTGATAAGGAGAGGAGAGATTTCCCCTTCCAAGCTTCCTTTCTGCATTTCTCTTATGCCTGGCAGTAGCAAGAGCAGATGAAGTGCCTGCCAGTGTCCCTGCCCTTCTTCTAGTGTGTTTGTGATTGTCTCTCTAAAGCCTTGCCTGGAGCCTGTGTGTGCACAAGAGCAAAGGTGCTGGTGGCACCATATCGAGCAAGTGGCAAAGACAAAGGGATACTCACAGGACTCTCACAGAGCTCAGCCTCAAAGGAGAGCCCTGCACCCCAAGTGGTGTTTGCAAAAGCAGCCACTGTTTTCTGGCTGCAGAGAGTACAGGCACTGCAGCAGTGCACCTTGAGTCTGTGTTTGCAGGGCACTGGCCAGAGGAACAATTGCCCTTTCCCTTTCAAAAGCAAACAGCCCACCCTTAGAAAAGCACTGCTGTCCTCGTGTTGGAGCAGCCAGCTCTGCTGCCTTTGCCAGCAGCCTGTCCTGCCGTGGCTCACCATCCCCCAGGAAGTCAGTCCTGCAGGTGTGCCACTGCCCTGCTTGTGGGACGAAATCCACTCATTCTCACGTTTCTTTTTCCTCTCTCAGTGCCTGCAAGGCCTGGATTTCCTTCACTCCAAGCAAGTGATCCACCGAGACATCAAAAGCCACAACATTCTCCTGGGCTTGGACGGCTCTGTCAAGTTGGGTGGGTGTTGTTGGCCAGGCTCAGCCGTGGTGGGCTGCGGTGTGGGTCTGCCTTTGGGTGCTGCAGTTCCCTGGTGCCTGTGGCAGTGCAGGCTGCCCTGCTGCGAGCCAGAGCACAGCCACAAGCTGCAGGGAGGTGTTGCTGGGCAGAAGAGGCCAGGAGTGCCTTTGGGTTGTATGTGTCTCTTCCCCAGCAAGGCAGCTGCAATCTAATAGCTTCAGGGGACTAAAAGCCACTGCCTGCAACCAGGGGCTTTTGCTAAGTGGACAATTGAGTATTTCCTCAGCTGCAGGCCCGAGGAGTGGCAGCATGGCCCCTTGTACAGATGGATTCCACACTGCCTTCTTGGACATTGGTACAGTTGGGAATTCTTTTGTTTGCTGTCCTATTTCACGCCGGTTTGACCCGAGGGGTTTTTTCTCCGCAGCTGATTTTGGCCTTGCTGTTCAGCTCACCACTGAGCAGAGCAAACCGAGATCAGTTGTTGGGACTTCTCACTGGATGGCGCCAGAAATTGTCACCAGGAAACCTTACGGCCCCAAAGTAGACATCTGGTCCTTTGGTATTGTGGGGATCGAGATGGTGGAAGGAGCGCCTCCTTACCTGCAGAACACCTCCCACACGGTACGCTGCAACTACTCTCAGATGCTGCTGTCACTCTGACAAAATCTGCTCCCATTCTGCTGCCTGGGAAGCTTGCTAACACCTGAAAATGAAAGGTGCCAGGCTGTATAGTCTGTTATTCTTCTTGTCCAGATTATCCCTTTGGCATTTCATCATGAACAGCACAAGAAAATCATGATGCCTTTTGCTTGATGGAATCTTTGCCTAAGGGAGCAGTAAGCAGAGCTGAGCTGGATTTTATCAAGAATCCTTTGAAATAGTAAAGTTAGATTAAAGTCTGTCTTCCACATTGCCTGTAGAGCAAGTGTCAGTGCTCAGAGAAGCAAAGTGTGCTTCTGCTGATGGATTTGCTCCTAATTCCATCAGCACATGAAATCAGGGGTCAAGGCAAGAGCCTTTGCATATTGGACTGGCTACGGCTGCCTCTGGCTTTGGGTTCTTTTAGTAGGAGTAGGAAAGATATCTCCCTTTCTCTGGCAGGGAGTGAAGAATCACTGGAGAGTGAAGCTTTTCCACTGGGATCTGTGTGAGCAGTTTGGTGTGTGAAGGTGGCAGGTGGAGCATGGCATTTCCTTCTTCTCTAGGTTCAGCAGCTGATAAGCACCAGGGGCACCCCGAAGCTGCAGGAGCCCAGGCAACAGTCGGCTTGGCTGCGAGACTTTCTGCAGTGCTGCCTGGAGACGGACGAGGACAGGCGCTGGTCTGCCCAGGAACTTCTGCAGGTAAAAGGCAAAGCGGCTGCCAGGGGCTCCTCGTCTGCTCCAACGCAGCAGATGGGCCCTGCTCCTGAGAATCTCCAGTCTGGGGGCTTTTCAAAGGAAAACAGAGGAGAATCCTGGCCAGGCATGGGTTGGGAGGAGCCTTTCGAGGTCACCTAGACCAAATCTCCTTCATCTGTAGCCATCTTGGTTAATGGATTTGTGGGATTGGGAGTCGTGTTTGCCTCATGTAGCAAGGTCCTGTATGTGGAGACAGAGGTGCAGGGAATGCCCTCGTTTGTGTATGATTCTGGTTGCCAGAGAAATCCAGTATCAGCCTGTGAGGTCAGTAGAAATTAATTTCTTCTTTTTCTCTTTGGGCAGCATCCGTTTGTAACTTCAGCCAAGCCGACCTCCAGCCTGACGCCTCTGATCGTGGCAATGCAGCAGTTTATGGCCGACAGGAAATACTAGCCCTGGAAGAGGCCATTGTTGTTTTTTGTAGTTTCTAGTTTCTGTTCTATAGGTCCTAGTTCGTAGTTTCTTTAGATCGTAGTCAAATAAGATAATAGTTGTTATAAAAAGAAGGACTATAAAGTTATGCTAACCTAGTTATAGAATTATCCTCTATTAGAATGTTGTTATTACTGTTAATCACTTCCCTGTGTTCATTCCTTGTTAGAAATCTTTCTGTGTTAGGTTCTGTTTCACTGTGCTGCCGGCTGTTGCTTCCTGGAAAATGACACCCCGGGCCATCAGAGACAGTATGCAAATACAGGAACTCTTCAGAAACTATGCTAGAATCACCTAGAACTATGAACTTTCACAAAATTATGGACCGGGACACTTGCGGAAGGGTTGAGCAATTAACTCTAGTACCTAGAGAGATGCTTTTAATCTGTCGCTCTAACCACAAGAGACCTCGAATAGCGTGAGGACCTTAGACCATAGCACAGACCGTGAGAAGAAGGGGAAGAACCCTGCCACTCCTGTGAGGACAGATCCCCCAGCTCTGCCTGCATGTGAAGTGGACAAAGCTGCATTTCCTCCTCCTCGGCGTCCCTCCGGGAAGCAGCGGCAGTGTGCACAGCCTGTTGGGCCCCCACCTGAGCTGATCTCATTAAAGAAAGGCATTTTAAAGGAGAATCATCTCCTGCCCATTTATTACAATAAGTAAGACCTTCACTGTGTTGGAAGTTTCCCTTTGTTCTCACCCTGTGAATAAGCTCTAAATTTGCTTCTGAATGTTCAGGTGTTTCTTAAATGTGGGAAGAGCCATAGATGGGGTTTGTGTCATGGACTGGAAGCGGGCAAAGGTCTTCTGCCTTTGTTGCCTCCAGACCACAACCTCTTGTGGAGAGACAGGCTGGCAGCTGTGACTAGAGGAGCAGAGTAGGGCCAAATGGAGCAGAGCAGTGGTGTCAGTGCTGGGCATGCTGCTGTGTCTGTGGTTGTGCCGCAGCTCTTGGGAAAGGTTGGGAGTGTCTGTGCTGCTGGGGGCAGAAAGGGAGGGAGCCGGGCTTCTCCACAGGCTCATGAGCAGGTGTGACTCCACTTCTGGGAAGACTTGCATGGTCCCTCAAGCCTTCCTCTGACATTGAGCAAAGTCTTGGTAGGCTCTTGCTCCAAGAGTCCCTCTCAGAGCTGGGACAAAGGCTCCAGGCCAACCCTCTTGCAAGGCAGATGCCAACCCCTGCAGCCACTGTACTCCAAAGGAGCTTGGTGCCAGCCCCTGGTGCTTCTCTAGGGAAACTGAGCACCCTCCCCACAGCACACTGCCTGCATGGCACTGGGCTGGAACCACTTACCCAGGTGTGGGCAATCCCTCCTACCTAGGGTGAGGAATAGCCCTGTGATGTCCAGCCTTTTCACAGGCCAGAGATCAGAGATCTAATGCATATCTAATCATTGACTCTGGAGGCAGGCAATCTGAGCACCATTGGTTCCAGCATGGTGTCCACAGCCCTCAGGATCTGCAAGGACGACAGAGAGTGACAGCAGTGATTTTGCTGTTCCTCCTAACCCTGGAAGGCTCAGCTGAACTCTCAGGGATAAGGCAGGATGTACATCCTGCCCAGAAGAGAGACATGGGCAGAGAGTTTGCTGACTACATATAAATAGACAAATACCCATTTCAGTTAAAAAATTTAATTTATCGCAGATTGCTATAACTGTACTGCCTATATCTAAGCATGCAAATATCAGTATATCTATCTAAATATCCATATACCTCTAACTGTGTAAGTATAATAACATAATACATCTATAAGCGTAAGTGTATAGAGAGGGATCCCAGGTCCATTTTCACAGGCTTTCCCTTGGTAGCTTCCTCTTATGCAGAGCAGCCTTTCTGGAAAGGTACAGCAGATGGACATCTAGGAAGTAAAGGGAACACTGAGTCAACACTGGACCTAGTTTATGTCTCCCCTGGCAGCACATCTAGCAATTGTACTTTTACCACAGACTATAAAACATTGTCCAAAAGGCAGGTTCTCCCTTGGAAATTTGAACCTGCTGTTTGAAGAATAGGAATTCTTCCAAGTTTTCAAAACCTTAAAGTTTTGAAGTATCCTGAAAAAAGCTGCAACACTAGCACTGTAAATGGCACCCACAAGAACTTTGAACAGAGACATTCACATCTCATGAAAAGAACTCCAGCCTTGTTTATTCTTTGTACTGACAAAGAGACCTCACTCCTCACTTAAATGGGAGAAACTGATGGGCATTGTGAGATGAGTTATTACCTAACATTGCTACCTGGGACAGAGAAACTACCCTGTGAAGTGAGTAACCTCTTCTTCAACTCTTCCATCAGCTCTTGGATTAACTTCTCTGATCTTCCCTTTTTGTAGAAGTCAGGCTCAGAGTAGCTGTCTCAGTCATCTCTAAAAACATGTAGAATCTCTTCTCACCAGGGTCCTTTGGCTCAAGGGAACTGTTCCCACAGCTCATGCTTTGTCAAGAGAAGCTCTCCCACCACAGTGTTCACAGGCTCACTTCCTGAAGACACACACTGACCCAAAATATTCTTCTTAAAAGAATAAAAACAAAAAGAAAAAAGAAGCAAACCCAATGATCACTTGCTATTTTCTTGCAATCATTTTTGGGACACAGTAATAATTGTTCTTCTCCGCCATGGAAGGACATGTAACACAAGGTTAACACTGCTAACATGACCAGCTTTTTAAATTCAGATATTTGACAAATGGAAACTCAAACTCTTACAAAATACCTATTAATCAAAACACAAAATAAAAAAAAAAAACCAGAATACAGCAAGTAAGAATACATGTCCTCGCAGTCTGAACTTTGCCCTTGCTTGTGACTAGCTATAAGAAACAAGAAGAAACCCAGAGGGAGAAATCAAGGCGCCTTCCTAGTTACCATTAGACTTACATGTGTGTTATTACTGAAAGATCTCGCTCAAAGCACTGCACAGGTCTATGTGCTGCAAAACTACATTCATAAGCCATAATTTTCTGGCTGTGACTCTCACTCACCTCATAAAATTACTAGGTCTAATTACAAATTAATAATTTAATGATTATTAAATGATAACATGTGGCTTGCTTTTTGGAGCTCTTCTTTCTTGCTCCATATGTATTTTGTAGGCAACAATTTACTGCACAGGTATGTTTCCATTATTATGTGGCAAAAGTTTATAGGATTAAAAAAACCTTATAAAGCTAGACAACCTAGTTAGGTTTCTGTTCCACTAAGGAAGTAAAGGCCTGAAGTTAAGTACCTGGAATTTATCTTTAGACAGAAAGATATTCTCATTATCACCTGTTAAAGAATGTAAGTCTCTTCTGCAAACTGGCTAGCCATCACTATCTTGAAGATGAATGATTGTTTAGAGCCTGAAACATTTCCTTCTATTAAGGAAGAGAAGGCTTTTGAAAACTGGTACGTGTGAATTTACAGAAGAAAAAAGGGCATCATACTGAGTAAAAGGAAATGGATAGTTCCAAAAGATCACACTCCCCACATTTAGTCTGCTCTTACTTAAATATTTAAAGGACAATGACTGTGTATTTTAATAGAAATAGGCATTTTTTGATGAAGCCATATGAAAATATGCAAAAAGGCTGCGTCAATACAGGAGCTAAACAGCCAGGGAAGAGCCAAGAGTTAAAGAAAAGACTTTTAATCAAAATAATGAAGCTGTCAAACCAAAGGCCAAGTAGTCCCTGAACTACTCTTCAACACAGAATAAGCTGCAAATCTTTAACCACTTCACATCCAGGATCAACAATAACCTTCTCATCATACACATAAATTATGAGGACTCAAAACCAAGACACCTTGACACACTTAATCCCTCTATTCCTAAGGATGAAATCTGGGCTCTAATTGCCAAAGCCTTCAACAATGGAAAATATACACTTCTCGAAACACTGTTGAAAAGCTGTCAAAACTGATAAAAGTTCGAAGTGCAGGCAAGGTAATTCACTTAGTGGGCACTGAGGAAGTAGTCCTGCCACCTCTGTGTGCACTGGCCCACGGACACGCTCCTCTCTACCCAGCACTGAACAGAACAGCCTTGTCCAGGATGGAACTTTGTAAGGGATTCATCAGAATATGCATCTTTCTGAAAGACACCCAAGAGGAAGATGACTGATCATTGCAACACAGACAGCATTAGTGGCAAGTTTGCACCAGCTGAGGATTTCCCATGTAGAAACTTAATTGAAGGCATCAGGATACTGAGAGGACAAAATAAAAAAAGAGTAGCTCCAACACATACACAAAAAAGTGCCTACCTAATAGGCAGGTCTCATGAAGCAGCAAGAGATGCAGCCAACCTTTTTCTTTTCCTTTGTGTTCAAAACCAAAAAGAGAGAGTGCATTTGGTGCTCTAATAGAATGACCTCTCCCATGCCCCTCTCTGCACATGAGACTTACAGTTTTCTATACAAGAAGGACCACAGGTAGAGCAAAGGACATTCACAACTTGTCAGGTGCCATAAGATATGGACATACTTTGTACCAACCAAATGTTTAAAAATTGTATTTTCCATAGAAGACATAAAATTAGTAACTCCATCTAAACATTTCCCTGGGTTTTCAACAAAAATGTTTGCCTTCTGTGGCAATTCTCAAAATACTCGGATTAAAAACATAATCTAAAAAGTTTCCACTTCATCTACGTGCATGAATCTAAAATGTGCATTTTTCTTTTGAAAATGAGCACCTGAATCTGGCCAACCCAAGCAATGGTCACATGCTCCAGAATGTGGGGTAGTTTTGATTCACTTCTCTGTTTTAAATTTTGCTTTTAATAAACAAGCACTTAACTAAAGATGCTTTTACTTCTCAGGCAGGTGATGGCACTGAAAATCTCTCAGTGCACACCCCAGCATCGTCGTTGAATAGAGTTGCGTCCAAAGAGGCAGCCAGTTCAGGGTGGGACAAAGGAACAACCTCCTTGTGAGACATTAATTTTGAAGAATTAAGAATTTTAGGAAAGTTAAGATGATAGTTAAATTAGATGCTGCTGGGTTAGTGGAAGTAGATTAATAGACTTTGTTCATAGTTAACAGTAGCCAGATCCATTAACTCATTGCTTGTCAACTTTATGTTTGGGTAGCTGTGCTTATCACAAGAAACAGAATGTGATAAACAGATTTCAGGGACACAAAAACAGTTGCAGAGTTCCCACACTTTAGGAATCCACTAAACACAGGAAAACCAAGGGTTCATTTATCACATATGCATGAGAAAGGTAGGAAGGTCAGAACGAGAAAGACTTATTTTACTTCTTCTTTTGGAGACCCCTCTCCAAAATGGACCCCTGAGTCATTTCAGGGAACAAAACTACACATGCCTTTTTGCCAATTAGCATACGAAGCAGAGCAGACAGAGTGATAGGAATATGAATATGCATTCATATTTTGTGTATTCAAGACTTCTGTAAATAAAAGGGGTTTGTAATACCTGTGATTTTTGCAGTGTGCATTAGGGAATTATCCTACATACTGCCCGGCTGTTGTAATAAACATACACTTTCTAGCTTTAAACTGTTAGAGAGTTTTTGTCCATCTCAGTTGGATATCGATATTAGATTGATATTCATATTTTAGTAAATCACTCGAGGGCCTGAAACCTTGAGATCAGCCGGGGTGGGGCTGATGGCAGTGGGTGAGGCTCCTCCATCGCGTGCAGTTGGTGACAGTCGCGACACACGAGAGGGAACGTGGAGCCCCAATGGCCGTGACACGAGAGCTACGCCAACCCCATCCCTCAGACAGGTGGGGTGACCCTACAATGAACCTCTGGGACACTGATGAGCTCACCAGCCACGGAAAATTTAGAACTGAATCATTCAGGCTGCAAGTCACCTTGCAAGATCTCCCCTTCAGCCTCCTGCTCAAAGCGCGGCCATTCCTTGGGTCAGACCAGGCTGCCTGGGCCTTTACCAGTTAAAGGATGCAATACTCTCTGGACTCTCACTCCACCACGTTGTAATAAGCTTTTCCTTATTTCCAGCCCTCTGTAACTTCAGCTGATGCCACCTTCTCTTTTCTCCTGTGAGGCACGCCTGTGAAGAGCATGGCCTCAGCCCCTTGATCCCATCCCATAGCCTCAAGGTGCTTTCAGAAACCTTACAGCCACCTCTGCTCCAGAGTGAACCAGTCCTGGATCCGTGGTCTCACCTATCAGAGTCTATGCCTCAGCCCCACTCTCATGGAGGCCTTCCCTGAATTTTGCCAATTTCCATCTTGATTTGTGGATCAGGACCTGGATGCAGGATCCATTTGTGGATCCATATGCAGCAGAAGTGATAATCCCTTTTGTCCTTGCTGAATGTGATAGGATTCCTTTTAGCTCATTCTTCCCTCAGTTCTGCTACCTGCGGATGGCAGCTCTGCTCTTGTACATAATGACAGCCTCCTTCTTCTCCTCCTCCTCTTCCCTAGTTTATCATCATCTGCCAGTGTCATGGTGGTTCTTTGCTTTGCCCATTGCCCACAGGTTAAACAGGAAACATCCCAGGTTAGACCCCTGATGGATCGCACTTGTTGCTAGGTATTTCCTTCATTGTTTTGCTGTCAGGAATCGTTCTTGGTGTATGCATTTCTGCAGCACCTGGGAAAGCAATACCTTTCCTCACCCTGCAGGAAACTTTAAATAATTGGATTTGCACTTATAACAAGTTTTTTGGTTTACAGTTGGACTTGATGTTAAGGGTCTTTTCCAATGCAAATAATTCAATACTGCCATATCCTAGAGTGAGGAATATCAAGGGTTTCATTCAGGGTGATGAGCAGCTCTTGCCTTTGTGCCATGCTATAAGGCATGCATGCACAAGCCCTTGTCTTCTACTGAATACAATGACAGTTCTACACATTGTTTAACATGTGTTTGACGTGCTAAAATGTCAAATGTGAACATTCAATGCAAACATTTGAATGCTCACTCCATTGACTTTTCTGTTGTAGGCTGCAGCTTGGTAGCTCTCTTTGTATCTAAATGTCCTAGCAGATGGGCATTGGGTTTAACTGACTTTCTTGTGCTTGTACCATGATAAATATCCACACCTGGCAACACTGAGTTGGTGTCTGTTGTTTATATTTGTATGTAAGTAAAAAGGCACACTGAGAGAGCTTGTGTTAATGTGAAATTGCATGTGACACAGAAAATTAGGAGTCATTTACTAATTAACAAAAAGCAAAGTAATATTTCTAGACACACCTAGAATAGCCCTGGAAAAGCCACAAGACATATTTATTTTGAATTTTTAATTCTATAATACTCTGTCCCACTTGTATATATAAGAGAGAAGGATACTACCAGCAAGTAAAACTGCTAAAAAAGAAAAATGTTCCTTTTTAACTTCTTATTACAGATGAACTAGTTGTAATCAGTTTTCTCAGGGAACATCTACTGTCATTATACAGAGCATGATGTTGGATTACATTTTTCTTCTAGTGAATAAGGAAAGCTAATCTAGCAATGCTAGACAGATATGTGTTAGATTTTTTTTGTGGCTCACAGATATTTTCTCCCCAATATTTTGTGACTTTCTTTTCCTTCCTTACACTACTAAATAAATAACAAAAATGTGGTTTAAATCTGATCTTCCATCAATTTCTAACAAAATACAGATATATACCCTGAGGATATGAAAGCCTGGAGGATAGATTATGTATTTCCTTTTAGTCTGGTAGCGTAAGTGGTGAGTGGTATCTCAATCTATTGTTAACCACTTCCAACATGCTGATTGTCAAGAGCAGCAAGTCCAATTGTGTGGAGAAACAGATACTACAAGGCTCAAAGCCAAACTGCTGATACTTTGTTAGCATGACCAGCGACTCTGCTTTATTTTAACAGAGACTCTGATTGTTTACAGTCATCAAAGGTCAGATGAAAAATTTTTATACTTCTGTTTTGGTTATTTCAATTCAAATTACCATGAAAATGGCAAGATCTCTAAGAAAGTTCTGCCTTCACAGAATCATTTGCAGTTATTTTCAGCTTAGACAATATCCCTGTGCACGTGGGGTTGCATGCACAAAAACTTCAAGGAAACAATCCCCTCTTACTTTTCTTGAAACAAGGAATTTTTTTCCCATTACTCTTACATTCCTACAGAGCCATGAAATGCAAGGACTTTTGACCCCATTTTGAACCTTATAATTCAATTTATAGACTGAACTTCTTAAATCATTGCTTCAATACACCTCTGTCACATGCTGTTGACTTTACTGCTACCATTGCTGTTCTTTCAAGTGATGAATCTTGTTTCACAAGGCTGGCAAGATGAAAATCCATTTCAGAGTCTCTGACAGGGAGCCAATTCATCATTACTTCAGTAAGCACTCTTAGCTGCATAGCGTATTAATTCTCTCTCCTGGTCCTCCTTATCAAAAGTGTGGGGGCTTTCCTGAAATATGGCTTATTTGATTAAATACTGCTGATTTTCCTTCATGATGAAGGGCAACGGAGATGGTATTGTCCAATTTTTATGCTATTGCCTTTTAGATCTAGCCATTGGATTTTCTAAATTACATATACAACTAACATATGTATTTATTTTCTTTACATTTCTAATATCCAAGCATCCTAGAGTTAATATAAAATTACATTAAATTTGTATGTAGCATCAAGGCAGCTTTTATGTCTGTCCATCCATCTGTCCAGATATCTAGCTACCTACCTACCCACCTACTCACCTACCTTTCTACCCAACTCTCTCTAGGTTTGAGAAAAGCTTTTGTAGTAATCATCTCCCTTTACACTAATTTTCAGATATAAACCCCAGCATGCATTTACTGAAAAACATCTGTTGAGCACTAATTCCAGTTGAACTGTGAGCTTAAAAAAAAAAAAATTGCAGCCTAGAAAGGGAGACCATTGAAGCAGAGCAAAAGACTTCCTTTGTTGTTTGGTTTCCTTTATCAGAAAAGGTAAATTTTGTATTTTTTTTTTGTTGTTGTTCTAATTCTCTGCTTCCAGTGAAAATGGAGAACAAAGGAAGTGGAAGAGATACACCCAAAGACCCATCATCCTAATGTGGAAATGAGTTTAGAATGGTTTGGCAAAGACCTCTGTGAATGGAGCCAGGTTTTGGATCTGACTCTCCAGTTGAATATCTATTCTTTCAGGCCATTATTTTTGTGGGGTTTGACCTGGTCCTCCCTCTCAAAAGGACTCTATTGCTTCCACCTTGTACATCTTTTAACTACTTCTTTCCAGAAACTACTGTGGCCTCATAAGAGTGATGAAATTCTTGGTAGGAAATGGGAAAAATGAAACTCAGTGTGGATCAGACACATAAACAGAAAACCTGCTCAAAATAAGGAATCAAAATTCACCTAAAAAATTCACAGGAATATCCATAGAAATGCTGTGATGAACTGATACTAAAACTGGAGACATGGCCAAGGCCTTGGTGCCTGGCATTTAACTGTGATGGTGAGCCAGAGACATGGGTGAGAAGAGAGAGGGTAACATGGAGCTGGAGTGGCCATGGATGTATGCACAGAGGCACAAGGAAATGCAGAGATGGATGTCCCAGTACAACACCAGTGGGTGGGAAGATGGCATCACCAGGAGATGGACTGTAACCTAACATCCCCCATTGCTTATATTCAGGGGCCAGACATCCTTTGACTGTGGCATCACTGGGTGGTAGCAACAGGAGATGGACTGTGATATCACATCCCTCACTGGTTGTATGTGTGCCTGCAGAGCCAGTTTAGCTCAAGCCTGGGCTTCTACTGAGTGTGTCTGCATGTGGGAGCTCCTTCTGGCCCTCAGCTCTTCCCAGCCTGCTGCAGCAAGGAGACGTGGCCACGGGGACAGAATGGAGCTGCCCCATCTTCCACCACACTCGGAGTGGTGTAGCTTCTGCTCTGCCCTGTAATGGCCAGCTCTGCCTTGGCTGCATCCTGTGGTGGGCAAAGACAAATCCAGCATGCCCACTCTGCAGCAGACCTATGGAGATTGTCAGATTTTCTGAGCGGAGCGAACAGGACTATCTACAGTTTGCCATCACAGCCTCAGAAGAGCTGGCAGAGGACAGCAGCCAGGCAGGGAATGCTCCATTCCACCTGACCCAACACATCCCCCACCACCCTGGGGTATCCCCTCTGCCTTCTCCACAAAGGGTGCTGTCTCCAGATGAGCAGGAGGATGCTCAGCCAGAGTTCATAGGTGGCCTCCCACCTGAGGTCTGGGCAGAACTTTTCCAAAGGCAACAGCAACTGCTGGACCCTGTGCTTCCCTGGCTGCACTGTAGGCTGGCAGCAGTCTATCAGGACCAGTGGTGGCAAGCAGAGGCTGCAGAGGGCTGTATCCTGCATGGCCTCTGTCTCTGTGGTCCAAATGCAAAGACTTTGGCCGAGCTGCTGGAGCCTCTCCTCAGTGGGCACACAGCATCGCTGGTCTATGGCATCATCAATGTCATTGCAGGCCAGTGCTCTGGCGAAGCCCAGAGGCTGCTGTGCTTCCATCATGCCAGCACCAACTCTGGCAGCCCCAGCTACATTAGCTCCCAGGAGGTGATGCCTGCCAGGGGATCCACAGACTCTGAGGTAGAGGAGGAAGCTGGTACACAAGAAACTGGTCTCCAGCAGAGTCCCAGCCACCCCTCACCTACCTGCTCAGAGCAGGACCAGCCCCAGGAAGAGCAGGAGCAGACGGTGGCAGTGGCAGGTCCATCTGCTCAGGGCTGCAGCCCCTCTGCTCCTGACCAGGGCAGGGACCACTCTTCTGGAGAGCCCCAGCGTGCCTGAAAGAAGAGAACCCCCAGCTTCCAGGATTCCCCCAGACCCAAGAAGAGGCCACCTCCCCAGAAGCACTAGCACACATCCAGGGACTCTTCAGCCAAGAAAAAAAGAAATAAATTGTCATTTGTCTGACAAAGTCTCTGAGTGCTGCTTTCTCCCTGTTCTGGTGCCTTTCTCTGCACATTGTGCTCCACGATCAGCCAAGAGCCCCCAGGACTCCAGGGCCATTTCCACAGTACCTCCTCACATGAAATCCTGCTGCAGCTGTGGTGATTGAAAAGCTTTTGAACAAACACTGGGATGTGCTACCAGAGGTTTCAGGAGTGAAAGACTGACCAGGCATTCAACACATGAGAAGAAGAAAACTCTTAGTGCCTAGCACAATTTCTGCCTAAGACATTAACACAAAATGTACAGTTTGATGATGTACAGTCAGAGGACTGGTACAGCCTGAAGGTACAACCAGTTAGAGTTCATTCAATCAGTGTGAGGGAAAAGACCTATGCATTAATGTAGAATGTGCTATAATCTGCATTAACGTAGATGCACTCTGATCTATGTTAGTGTAGACCACTATAAAAAGAGGTCAGGAGGAAAAGGAAATGTGCATCAAACTGGAGAGTGGAAGAGGAGGTAGTACCAGAAGCACTGTTTCTAAGGATGCTAATTATACGTTTTGCAGATATTCTTCAAAAAACTAAACAAGAAAACCAAAACCAACCAATCAACCAAGAAAACCCCAAAACCCAGCAAAAAATAGAAGTGCTGTTCTTTAAAACTTTGTAAACTATTTTTGGACACATTAAGCTTGTATTTTGGGTGATCAGTTTGTTGGAGAGCAGAAAGAAGTTAATACAGACAGTTGAAGGAGGAAGGAGAAGTAATAACATTTAGCACATTGCCTTTCTCATATTCGTACAGTGTCTAGGACAGCTCATTCTGGCCAGAGAAAAGGTTGGCTGATGGAGCACAGGGGGGAAGTTGCAGATTTGCCACTTCCTTGCAGCAAGCAGCAAGCTCAGTGACTGGACAGGCAGTTGCTGTCCTGCTGCATGTTCCTGTGCTGGCTCCCAGACATAGTGTGCTGTATACCTCACAAACATCTCATGAGATGCCTTCTGAGAATGACTCAGCCCACAAGAACCTGGGTGGCAAAAAAATTCTCTCAGGAGGAGGAAGGGGCCAACCAGCAGACACTCATCCAGGGGAAATGGTGGTGGTCTTTTGTGATAGAGTGAACACACTCACGGATAAGGGAAAAGCTACAGATCTGGGGCTTTATTCCCCACAACATCCTTTGCTCTAAATGGGAGAGAGGTGGGTTTGATGGAACTGTTCAATGGAAGTGGAATTGGTTGGACTGGCATATCTAGATGGTAGTAGTCAATGGCTTAGTGTCCCTATGGGCCTCAGAGAAAAGTGGTGTTTCTTGGGGGCCCATACTGGAACCAGTGCCATGTTCACCAAGGACATAAGACAGAGGGATCTAGTGCACCCTCAGCAAAATTGGGGGTGACACCATATTGCAGAATTTTTGAGAAAGAGAGGGCAAGATTTATGTCTGGAATGAGATTTGAGCTCCTCCAGCCTAGGCCTCAGATATGAGCTTTGTGAGGCCTTCCAAGCCTATGACACGGTAAGAAAAAGAGGTTGTGGCGCAGTTAGAAATTTTATTAAGGTGTGGATGTGAAGCACTGGGTTTTCTAGGCGTGAATTATTATAGGTTTATAGTGTGGAGTTTAGTCCACCTTAAGACAAAGACAAACAATGTTTAGCTTGCCAATGAGAATGCCTTTGTAAACTGTAAACTATATTAAAGTGTATGTAAACTGCCATCTTCTAACTAATAAATGGAGAATGTTTGATTGGCCACATTGGCCTGATCTGCATTTGTCCTGTCCAGTTTTCCTGTCTTACAAGGTCCCTGCCTTTGACACCGTGCTGAGCAGGTGGCATACATGAGGAGTGAAATGCCATCAAGAGGGACCTGGACAAGCTCAACAAGTTGGCCCACAGGAACCTCATCAGCTTCAACAAAGCTGGGATTACAGCCCAGAGAGCCAGCTGTGTCCTGAGCTGCATCACCAGCAGCCTGGGCAGCAGGTCGATGGGGGTGTGTCTTCACTCTGCTCTGTGAGACACAACCCAAAACATTACATCCAGCTCTGTGTCCCCCAGCATAGGAAGGACACGGACCTATCAGAGTAAGTGCTGAGGAGGCCACCAAGATGATCAGAGGGATGGAACACCTATGCTATGAGGGACAGGCAAGAGAACTGGGCTTGTTCAGTTTGGAGAAGATAAGGCTCTGGGAGACCTTACAGCCCATTCTGGTACCTAAAGGGGCTACAGGAGAGCTGAACAGGGACACTACAAAGATATGTAGTGATAGAAGAAGGGGAAATGGCTTCAAACCGAGAGAGGACAGGGTTAGATTAGATGTTAGGAATAAATTCTTCATTGTGAGCATGCTGAAACACTTGCATAGCCTGCCTAAAGAAGCTGCATCTGTCCCTTCCCTAGCAGTGTTCAAGGCCAGTGGACAGGGCTTGGACAACTTTGGACAAGGTGACCCTGTCCATGGCACAGGGGTTGCAACTAGCTGGTCTTTAGTATCCCTGAAATCCTAAAGCATTCTATGATTCTGGGATTTCAGCTAAACCAAGTAGCTTTCCTCATATTGGTGACTCATGCTATTTACTGCATGTTTCAACCTCCATGCCAGCAATTCTTCAAGAAACATAAAAACTACATTTCTCTTTCAAAATCTCAAAAGATATTATAAAGCTCCATGCTTTCAATTTTTTTTTTTTTTACTAGAATAGTAAACCATTAGTGTTGTGCATAACAAGATAATAACTTACACAGTCACCTGTTGTGGAGTACCAGGCATAAGAATGTTTTATCTCATTCTGACTGTTGCAACAGAAAAGCTGTGACTGGAAGAGAGGGTGTTGTGGAGATGGGAAAGCACTGAGCTGAGCCAACATCTCTTTCTACCTTGAGACTTGTGCTTAGTGCTGCTGTGTGAACTCCCACTCCAGACTCCCTTCCTGGAAAGCACCAAAGGGCTGACTGCACAGGCCCGAAACAGTGCCAAAATCTGTTCTACATCAGGAAAACTATAAAAGGAAGCAGATCAGTCACCCTCTCTCTCTGTCTCTTGCACTCTCTCTGTTCACCCCATTTACAAGTAACAGTTCTCTTACACGGGATCTGGTGTCTTTGTTCAGCCTGAAAATAATTTATAATGAACACCACACACCTTATTGGGTCAGTTGTGAAATAACAGATCAGGAAAAGAGGGTGGGAGTGCTAAAGCCTTGGATGAACTCTTGCACGAACTATGAGTGAGAGTAGAATTGGAAAATTGATCCAAACACTGAGAAGCTGCAGTACTATATTGAAATCCTGTTGAAGAATAATTGTTTTCAATATCCAGTGTAATTGCCTAGACTTGAAAGTCTGTCATTTTCTCTATTTACTTCAGAGCTAACATCAGCAAGCAAGTAATATAGCTGAGGACTGAAAAAAACATGTCAACCTTGCTGCATCCCAAGTCTCAGGAAACACATTCATAGAACTTCTCAAATGCTCAACACAGAACAAGGTGGGACACAGACCTGCAAAGGGTAGGATGAATGAAAGCATGGAATGCCAAGCAAAATATCCACTGCAAACACATCATCCTGCTACTGCACTGCTGTGGCATTTCCAAGGAGCCTTGCCCATCTGGGAACTTCCCTGGGCACAGCCATGCATGAGAGGGAACTGCCTGCTATGCATGTAAAGAAATAAAGAGAAGTTCCAACACACTGTGGGACAACTCACGAAGTACTGGCAGGAGGAAAGCAGTGGGCCCAAATGGGCCAGTCCCAGCAAAACTGGAAGCTGTGAAAGAGAGACCACACACCAGGTGCTAGACAGGCCAGAGGAAGGCAGGCTTAGGAAGACAGAAAAAACACCACCATTCCAAAATTTGGAAGCTTCATTCTCCCTCCTCTAGCATTTAAACCACTTCTTGTCTATTTCTCATGTTGTGGTTTAACCCCAGACAGCAACCAAGCACCACACACAGTCATTCTCGCTCAATGACCCACCAGCAGGATGGACTGGGCAGAGAATCAGAAGGGTAGAAGCTGGCAAACTCACAGGGGGAGAATAATTCAGTTGCATAGGGAATGCAGAAGCTGCACACACAAGCAAAAACCCCAAAGAACTCATTCACCATTTCCCATGGGTAGGCAGGAGTTTCGCATCTCCAGGACAGCAGGGCCCTCACACCTCACAGTGACTTGGGAGGACAAATGCCATCACTCCAAATGTCCCCTCCTTCCGTCTTCTTGCACGCAGCTTGGAATACTGACAAGGATGTCCGATGGTCTGGAATATCTCTTTGGCCTCTTTGGGTCACCTGCTCTGGCTGTGCCTCCTTCCAGGTTCTCATCCAGTGTGACCCCAGAGGAGCTCTGTCTGGGCACCTCCTTCAGTTGTGGTGGGTGCCATCAGACATGGCAACAAAAAAAAAAAAAAAAAAAAAAAAAAAAAAAATCATTTTGCTTCAGTCAAGTAGGAATATGGAGTAAGCAAAGGAAAAGTTGTGTTTTCTATTCTGTTTTCTATGGTTGAGATGAGTTTGTTTGATCTGTTCCTGGCACCTGTTAAGTATTGTCCAGAACCAAAACAAAAGCAGGGTTGAAGATGCAGCCAAAAGAAGGAGGAGAAGGGAGGGGAAAGGAGGTTCTGGGGGAAGGGTAAGTGGTGGGGAGAGATTTTAACTTTCTGAGTACCCAACAAATGGGAAAGGCAACAGGGACCCCCCTGGCTACAAAGGGTATAAAAAGGTTTCCATTTCAACGAAGTGTGTGTGTGTGCATTTCTTGGAGGAGAGACACACACCTGATTCAGCTGATTTGTTGGTGTCAATAAATACTTTTTGCTTCAAAGATTTTGTCCCCTCTTAATTCTATCAAAAAGTGAGCTACATCTCACAGAAATGAGCTGAGAGATGCCATGGCTTGTTGTGTCTTGCACGTCCAGCCACTGCTGATCTCATATATATATATATATATACACATATATATACAGATATATATATATACATATATATACACACATATATATACATATATATACACACACACATATATATATATATATATATATATATATATATATATGTAATCAAGGGCACAGAAAAGGAGGGCAGATGGCATATGTCACAATATGATCACTATATAGCTATATATATAGGTATCTATATTATATCTATACCTATATTATAGACTAATAATATATCAAACGTACATTGCAACAAAAAAACAGAGTCCATGGGAAAGTTTAAAGTCTAGGACACACAATAATGGAAAGGTTAAAATCTAATGGACATTCTTCCAGGGCACAGCCCCAAGAAATCCTCCAGCAGGCCCACAGGACTCCAAAGTGGCTCACGCAGATCCAAACTGCACAAGTTTTCACTCCCTCATGTTGGCCTTGGTTCCCGTGGCAGAACTTGCCTTCCCACTGGACACTCACTGCTCCTGCTGGAGCAGGTGTTTGTTTCCAGGGGTTTTCGGCAGTTTCTCTTTTCCCAGGTGCTGCTGGACTTCACCAACTCTGCAACCACTGCTGTGCAGTGAGGGTCTGAGGGAAGATCAGAAATCTGAGTTATGGGCTTGCTGGCATTTCCAAATGTAAGGGTGTAAGGCTTGGGCATCTTCCAGCCAGGCTGGCAGTTCATGGCCTCTGGCTCCCATCCAGACTCAGCCTGCAGCTCCCATTGCAACTGCAACTTCCTCAATATCCTGCCTCCCTAACAGGCAAGCGCCAACCACAGTGGGGCACAAGGGGAAGGGGAAAGGCAGCAGAAAGGGGAGAAAGCAGCAGCCAGAGACTGTGTGAGAGAAATAATGTATTTCCTTTTTCCAGTCTATAAATTTGCTGGACCCCTGCTAGTTCTGCCAGCAAAATGGTTTGCTTGCAAGACTGGGGCCAGCAGCCCTCTTCTGTTAGGGATGTCACTGTGAAAGTGTCCCTAGCCCTGACAAGGAACAGTCGGACGGTGGCTGCTGCTCTTGATGTTTAGAGATTTCTGCTTTCTCTATGTTTTTCATGTATTTGTCGATTAGTAGACTACTAATACATGGTTCTACTTTTCCTACCCTTTACCCCTACATTTCAGAACAGAAAGGTAACCTTCTAACACATTCCTGAAATACTGTTTTAGTCTTGCTTTTTTAGGCTAGCAAGGACACTGTGTTTTCACTGTGTTTCAAGGACACTAGAACTTAGAAGACATAACCAGAAAGCCCCTTAAACAACTCCAGTGGTCAGAACCCAGGGAAAAATACCTAACCAACTGCTCTTCTAATTGGACAATATTTGTTAAATATGCTAACTTGCTAAACTTACAAAAATTGTAGAAATACAGTGCCAAGTGTGCCCATGACCATGGGAGGACCTGCAAGCTCCCAGTGAAGACTTACAGGTTTTTGACTATTTTAAGAGTTTAAGTTTTTAAGGGAAGTTGTAACATAAAGTTCTTGGTCAGCTGCTGGGATGTGAGCTGCTGGCCTCTTCCCATTGTCATAACCATGGAATGAGACTGGTACTGGAAAATAAACAGCTCAAGCCACGTTTCCCAGCAGTCCCATCCCGTCCGTGATTTGTACATTGTCCCCCGGCCGGCGATAGGATGCCAGTGGGAGTCCCTCCCTGGGAGCTGGTGGAGCAGGAGCTGGCCTCAGGGCTGGGTCCTCCTTTCCAGCAGCATGGGAGCGCAGCAGCCTCTGGGCTTCCTCACTGCATTGGCCCACAATGAAATTGGCAGTGCCATCAACCAGCTGTTCTGTGTATTCCTCCAGGAGAGGCTGCAGCATCTGGAGCATCACCTCCCCATTGTCATGGATCGAGTGGGAGCTTCAGGCAAATCTGCCTAAAACCCAGGTTTTTTTGGCAACAGCTTAAATTTGGGTCGCCCACACCTAAAATCAATCTAGTCTGCAAGTTCTAAGCATGGCAGATCAGGTCTATTCATAAAATTAGTTATTTATTCAACAGAGAGCAGATAACCAAAACAAGGCCTTAATCTGAGTTACTACATGGTATAAACCAAAAAGTACATCTAGTAGACTACATAAAACAGTGTACAATATTATTGTACCTATATTAAACTTAGCAAAAGAAATTGTATCGATTAGGAGTCAGATATAATTTATCACTGAAATGATGATAGTGTACACTAAATCCTTTCACTCAACCTCAGAGGAGTAATCACAAATCAGCTGTCCCTGCTTTGGGGGAAAATTCCATACATTTCCAGGGAATGTGCAGAAGATTTCCTACTTTGTGAAAATTTGGTGTAGCTTTCACAGGGGTGAAAGGCAGGTTGTCCATCAGACAGAAATTTCAGCTTATCTTTCCAGATGTCACTTCCAGGGCAAGATGTTTGTTATCAGCTGGGAGTGCTACTCTCATGGTGTGAAAGTAATTCACTACAAGACAGCTTGTCATATTAGCATTTTTTCATCAATTAACACAAAAGAGATAAGTTCTGGGGCAAGGTGCTCTGTTATTCCACCAGCTAAAAGCAACAGATAAGTTCCTCTGGGGCGAGATGCCCTGCTACACCCATCTGGACAGGGCGGGCAGGGCATACAAGATTGCTCTCACTGCCAGCCACCATGAGGATGCTGCAGACCACTGCTTAGCTGGGGAGCATGTCCCTCTCCCCAAAGAAGACTAAGGAACAGCTCTAAGCCACTGGCAGCTGTTTCTATGCAGGAGGCCAAGAGCTCCTTCTGCCTGGATCCAGCCCTGCATCCAACCTGACTGCTGGTCTCTGGTGGTTCTTCCTGGGGTGTGATGACACACTCTAGGTATTTTTGTTCCTGCACAGAAAACCTGACAGACTCCATCAAACTTCTGCAGAGTGGGCACTCTGGTTTCTTCTCTGCCCAGCACAGGATGCAGCCCATGCAGAACTCGTGGCCACAGGGTATCACATGAGTGACACCCTCTTGCTCATCATGACAAATGGGGCACTCTGCTGTCCCCATGGCTTTGTCTGTTCTCTGTGGCAATTCAGGGAGTACTGACAGGCTGCTCCCCATCACTGGCAGTACCACAGAATCTCACACACTGCAACAAAGCAGAGAAATCTTGCTCTCTTGCTGTCCCGAGGAGGACATGAAGAAATACCCAAGCCCCTGGAGAAGGATACTCTCCTGACTCCTCAAGCCCTAGTGCCCTTCTCACTACCACCCTGGAGAGACTCAGCCCTCCAGATCTTACAGGCATGCTTGACAGGCTGTGTCTTTTCTGAGAGCCTGGGAAGATGGTCTCTGGCAGCTGAAGATGTGTAGGGTTGAGACATCTGTCTGTCATAAACAGATAGTGGGAATTAAGTGATTCAATACCTTTGAGGTCCTGGATTTTTAATTAAATCTCAGGGCTGGAGGCTGGATTTTTCCTTTCTTTCTGTCTTCTTTGTTTTAAGTTCACTCTTGAATGAGGAAATATTATTAATTGTATGCAGTTTTTATAACGGGGAGGTTCTCTTCTTATAAAGTAAACACTGTGGACCAAAATCCAATATGGCCTTAGCAGGTGCTGGTCAAGCATCACTTGTGCGGGTGATCTCTAGTGAAGACTAGGTGAAGGCTTTGCTCCCTGCTGACAGGTCTTAGGGGCTCTGAGAACCTGTGCACCCTTGAGGACCAGAGCTGCATAAAATATTGTAGGAGACTTGAAGAGCACAATCACCTTAAACACCAATCACAGAATCACAGAATCAGCTAGGTTGAAAAAAAAACCTCTGAGATCATTGAGTCCAACCTATGACCAAAGATCACCTTGTCCACCAGACCACAGCACTAAGAGCCATGGCCAGTCTTTCCTTAAACACCTCCAGGGACAGTGACTCCACCACCTCCCTGGGAAGTCTATTCCAATGCCCAAAATCACCTTTTCTGTGAAGAATTTTTCCTAATGTCTAGCCTAAACCTCCCCAGTACAGCTTAAGACTTTGTCCTCTTCTATTGCTGGTTGCCTGGGGAAGAGACCAAAACCCACCTGGCTACACCCTCCTTTCAGGGAATGGTTGATAAGGTCACCCCTGAGCCTTCACTTCTCCAGGCTAAACAACCCCAGCTCCCTCAGCCACTCCTCATAGCCCCTGTGTCCCAGACAATTCACCATCCTTGTTGCCCTCCTCTGGACACGTTTCAGCATCTCAACGTCCTTCCCAAACTGAGGGGCCCAGAACTGGACACAGCACTCGAGGTGTGGCCTCACCAGTGCTGGGTACAGGGGGGAATCACTGTCCTGGTCCTGCTGGACACACTGTCCCTGATCCAGGCCAGGAGCCATTGGCCTTCTTGGCCCCCAGGGCACACTGCTGGCTCATGTTCAATCACCTCTTGACCAGCATCCCCAGGTCCCTTTCTGCCTGGCCACTGTCCAGCCACTCTGTCCCCAGCCTGTGGTGCTGCAGGGGCTTGTTGTGACTCAAGTCTAGGATCTGGCATTTGGACTTGTTAAACCTCATATTGTTGGATTCAGCCCACCTATCCAGCCTGTCCAGGCCCCTCTGCAGAGCCCCCCTACCCTCTAACAGATTAATACTCGCTCCCAGCTTGGTGTCATCTGCAATTTACTGATGGTGGGCTTGATCCACTCCCCCAGATCATCAGTGAAGATATTAAACAGGACTGGTCCCAGCACAGACCCCTGAGGGACACCACTGGTGACTGCCCCCCAAGTGGATGTGACACAATTCACCTCCCCTCTCTGGGTCTGGCCCTGCAGCCAGTTCCTAACCCAGCACAGAGTGCTCCTGTCCAAGCCGTGGGCTGCAGCTTTTCCAGGAGTGTCCTACAGGGAGATGGTGTCAAAGGCATTGCTGAAGGTCAGGCAGACAACATCCACAGCCTTCCCCTCATCCATCAGGTGGGTCACCTGGTTATGAAAGCAGATCAGGTTGTTCAGGCAGGACCTGCCCCTCCTAAATCCATGCTGGCTGGGTCTGAGCCCTCAACTGTCCTTTAGGTGCTGTGTCACCACACTCAAGATGATCTGTGCCATATCCTTACTATGCACCAAGGTCAGGCTGACAGTCCCGGAGTTTCCTGTGTGCTCCTTATGGTCCTTCTTACGGATGAACATCACATTGGCCAACCCAGTCATCTGGCACCTCCCTGGTTACTCGGGGCTGATGGTAAACAATGGAAAACATCTTGGCAAGGTTTTCTGCCATCTCCCTCATCAACCTAGGATGGATCCTGTGTGGTCTCATAGACTTGTGAGCATCTAAGTGGCTCAGCAGGTCACTAACTGCTCCCTCCTGGACGACAGGGGAGGCTATTCTGCTCCCTGTCCCCATCTACCAGCTCAGGAGGCCAGTTGTCCTGTGGACATCCTGTCTTGTTGTTGAAAACTGAAGCAAAGAAGATGTTAGGTACCTCAGCCTTTTCCTCATATTTGGTAACTATATTCCCCCCTTGTCCAACAAAGAGTGGAGGTTCTCCTTGGCCCTCTAAGATGTGTTAAGTTCACCAAAGGACTTTGCCCACCATGGCAAGCTCTCCAAAGAAGCAACTGCTCATCTGTGATGACTGAAGCTCCCTGTCCCTGAACATGCCTCTGTGAAACTTGGAAAGAGTTAACCCACTTGAGAGGAGTGTGAGTGAAGACTGTCTGGGTTTTATCTCAGACTAGTGGTAGGAAAAGAGATACTGGAAGAGAACTGATACTGGACAGAAAGAATCCACACAGAAAGCCAACCCAGAAATTTTACTGAAAATCAACTCTTGAGTGTAGCCAATGAGCATTAGTTCCTTTGTTTGCTAAAATGTATAAAGAGTGAAAAGTTTTGAACACCTTGGGAACCACATCAGCAAGAAGACCAGGGTGAAGAAAAATGCAACAGGATGCTTTCTGGATCCAAGTGTGTGATGCTTTTTACTTAAATTATCTCACTCTTTGTCTCATTCTGGCCCTCCTCTCTTTCCTGTTTCTGTCTATCTCTCTACTTCACGTTGACTGTTAAATAAAATCCATACTATTGGCTTTGGCACATGGTATTGTCAGCATCCTAATTCAGGTAGAGGCGTCTGTCAGTAATTGAATCATAACAGATGTGCTGACACTACAGACTGCTGCTGTGAGAGGGTGAGACTGATCCTTGGCCCAGGGATTGGCACTGGAGAAGGCACTTGTCTTCCCTGGAGTGTTTGTGCATTGGTGTTACATTCCACCCCTATGTGGAAGGGAGCAAACAAGATCTGTAGATGTTCACAGATGAAAAAGAATGGCAAAAACCAAAAGGGTACAAAAAAACCTCACCAATTTTTATTAACAAACTACACACTCAGCATGGCAATTGGTATGTGTTTTGCCACTATCTTCTAATAGTAAGAGGGAAAAAAAATAATAAAAGAATAGAGGGAAGAAGAAGGGAAAAAGAAATCAGGTAGGAGAGGAAAGAAGTTCATGATCCTGGGTCCAGCATTGATCCACCCAACAGGTGTCCAGGGTCCTGAGAGAAGGCCATCCAGTCCCTCTGGTACATTTTTATAGTTAAGTTTTCCCCATTCTCAGATTAGGTTACTCACTCTTCATAAAATGAGTTACCATGTGCAGCACAGAATTCTGGATCTTTCTGGAAATGGGTTGGGGGGCTTTGTGGGTTTTGGTGGTCTTGATTCTCCCTCCATTGGTCTTGCTTGGTCCTTGACCCCACTCCTGCACTTAAATTGTCCTTTATGTTGTGTGGTCACCATGGACTGGAACAGGAAATTCAGCTCCAGAATGGTGCAGCCTTACCTTCATCTGGCTCCCCTTTCCAGGCACATCCTGTTAAAACTTGCCTGCTTGATCGCTGTTGGTGTTTAGGGCATAGCAATGTGCTAACTCTTTACTGCCTAGGTTTCTACATTGGTCAAAAAACCCAGCTACCATCTGATAGGGAAAAAAAAATCATCCTTAGGGCAGAAAAGGGTTTCACATTCTTAATGACAGGGCAACATCTGCACCCGTTTTTCTCCTTTCTCTTGTTTTCCTAGTGTTGTGTTTCTTGCACATGTTGTTGTTGCAGACTTAAGGTGCCAGATGCTACTTTTCCACTGTAGATATATTAATATCTGTAGGAAGGCATTGATCTGTACAGAAGGGAGTGTGAAGCCAAATTCTTCCTGGATGAGGGTGAAGGGTTCCCTGAGTTAAAGGCTGCTTGGGAAATGATCAAGCCAGTAGGATTTTACAAAATATGGATGGAGAGTATTCTCAGAGCAGAAAATACAGGTCATTTTGGTTTTTTTTTTTTTTTTTTGCTCGCAATTTAAACTTTAATTCAGCTTAATGAAATTCAAATTAATGTAACACAGAAGGAAAGGGTTGTAGCCCATTATAGTGTGAACTGCAGGTGGTCCATTCTGCAGTTCAAAACATTTTTTCCTTTAGGTACCGCAAGATATCCTTCAGCAGATCAAAGAATTGCTGCAGCTTTTCATGTGGAAATGGACAGGGCTGTGTTGGTCTTGGAGTTACTGTCTGCGGGGGGGCTGCGGTGTAGGTTGGCAGTGGTGCTGGCGCTGGAGTAGCTGCTGGTGCTGGCTTTCTTCCCATCGTGCTCCAGATCCAGTTGTAGTAGTACTGAGTGGAGCTGGAGACTGCAGGCCGTTTAGGTCTGGCGCAGCCGACTCCCCAGCTGGTCACGCCAATTTGCCAGAAGAAGCCACCACGCCTATCTCGGCAGACAAGAGGTCCCCCGCTGTCACCCTGCAGTAGAACAGAGAGGATTAAGGTGCTTTTGCATGCCCCTGTCAGCAGTTAGTTGGCTCCTTTACTCTCCCAGCCCCTGCCAGAACGGGATTCCTGGCAGAGCAAGGCTCTGCTCAAGTGCTGGGACCTGCAGAACCTTGACACCCTTGGGAGAAGGTTGGGTGCCTGTAAGGTGAGACTCTCTGTCTCCCCTGTGTGTGGATGTTTCAGGATTGGCATCTGGACCTCACTGAGCAAGGACCCACAGATGGGAAAGGGGGTGGAAGCTCCAGCGGTGGTGCAGAGCTGGGGCTTCGAGAGCAATGGACCAGGGAAAGCAGGCGCTGGGCTGTGCTGGGGTGGTGTGCTGGGGCTGCCCACACTGGGACTCAAAGCACGCTCCTACCTGGCAGGTGCCAACACCTCCTTGCCCAGCACACACTTGGAAGTCGTGGATGTATCCCTGCAGCCACTCGCTGCTGTTGCAGAGCTGGTTATCCACGACTTGGACCTTGGCCTGCTGCAGGACATCTCTCCCTGATGCTGTGAGCAGGGAAAAAGGAATTAATTCCCAGCAACTCTGTGCCTGTCTGTGTGTTGAAGTCCTTCCCTAGGGCCTAGTTCTGTCTTTAGAGAGCTGTTGGATTGCTGTGTCACTGCTGTCTGCACTGGGCAGCAGCCCAGGCCCATCTCTCCAGAGGCATTTGTCCCACAAACCAACTCTCATTTTGGCCTCTGCTCTCAGGGAGCCCCAGCCTTCCCTCCCTTGTGTGCCAGCCTTGCCCTCAGGGCACAGGTCCTTTATGGGAACTTACATTTGACAATTCTGTCACCCCAGCCAGCAACGTAGCAGTTTGTCAGGTCCGACAGCGTCACCGAAGGACCAGGCAGGCAGGCAGTCTGGATGGAAGACCTGCACTGGACTGGACGGTCCAATTCCAGCAAGGCGATGTCGTGATACTCAAGTTCAGGAGTGTATTTTTCATGAAGGATCAGACGCTTAATCCGGCGCACTTCCACGTCAGGGCCTGACTGGCCCAAGGAGGTGGCCCCAAGCACGATGGCCCACTCGCTGAGAGGGCTGCAAGGTGGAGAGAGGGGTGAGAGGGGGTAGAATCATGTGCTGTGACACACCAGCACTTCCCTTCTGCTTCCTGAGACCAAGAGGAACACAGGACTACAGAGAGTGAAAGCAGACTCATGTTAAGCTGGAGGCTGCTAGGAAGCAGTGGCATGAGCCCACTCTTCTCCCCGAGTCTCTCAGCTAGGCCCTGCGCTGGCAAGGCACTAGGCACGCTGCGAGGAAACGGGATGGGAATTGCAAGCGCTGGTGGCACGGGGCTATCCCTGTGCCTAGGTGCCCCTTACTTGGTGCGGTTGATAAAGCAGTGTGCAGCCGTCAGGAGCCACTGAGCGCCGACGAGGGTCCCTCCGCAGACGTGCACAGACACCGGCGGGTTCCAGTAGCAGCGGACGCTGGCAATGCCCGCCCAGGCCCCCATCCCCGGCATGACGTCTGTGCCGCCCACAACGCGCGTTGAGCCCAGGGGAGCGATCATGGGCCGGAGCCCACAGGTCTGCCTGGAAGCAGAAAGTCATTTCTGTCCTGTGAGAAGGCTCCCACGAGGCTTCGGCGGCAAAGCCAGCAGGGAACTGCCCGGGGTGTGCCCACGTCAGCCTGCTTGAGCCCCGCGGACAAGTGGTGCCAGACACCTGGGTGCTGCTGATAAACTGAGGCTCCTGCCCAGGGTTTTGGAAACTGGTACGGCCACAGGTGGCAAGTGGGCATCCTCAGGGAACCCCCTAAGCCTTTCCTGGGTCCCCTCAGGTCAAGCCTGTGGCTACTTACCCACAGGTGCCATATGCAGGCCTGCAGAGAGCCAGAAGGATGAGGATGCACAGCAAAATCATTGTGGTCAGAGACACGAGTCAGCTGCAAGGAGAGAGAGCTTGTCACTCCAGTGCAGCTGCCAACGCAGTGCCCACAGAATCTGCACTGCCACAGTGCCCTTGGCCCTGGAGCTGATGTCACAGAGGGATGGTTCCATGTTCTGGGCACGGTGCTGACCACTGGAAGCTGGGGGGAAGGGCAACGTAGAACCACAGAAAGGTCTGGATTGGAAACTACCTTAAGGATTGAGTTTCAAACCCCAGCCATGCACATGGATGCCTTCCACTGCAAGGTTGCTCAGAGTCCCATCCAAGCTGGCCAATGGGGCATCCACAGCTTCTCTGTGCAGGCAACCTCTGCCAGGACTTTAACAATGATACAAGATTTTACTTGGCATCCAAAAATCCTACACAATTTGCAGCAACATTAAAAGCAACACACATTCTGATTTTTAAAAATAATTTGTGGAATTGTTTTCACTTGCTTTGCCTGAGACAGAAAAATCAACTGAACAAATGTAACTTAAGGCCTTAAGGGAAAAAAAAGTCTCAATGCCTAAGCTCTTTTGGTGTTGTTTAGAAACTAACTATGAAGAATTCTAATTAAAAGTCAATTTCTTTCAAGAAGCCAGAGCCACTTTCCAGTTGAACCTGTTTATTTAGTTGTTTCCACTGGACTGCTGAACAGCTTACCCCTATTTCGAGAGGTACAGCAGAGGCTGTGCATTGGGCTGCCATTTTAATTTACTGCCAATAAGGTCCTCTCTTTGATTACCAAATTCCATTTTCTTAGCTTTCTTTTGATGAAGTTCAGGGAGGACCAGTGAGATAGAAGGTTCCTGCCCAGATATCCAGAGTCCAGTTTCAAGTTCCCTGGTGTGCTGTACAGCACATAGACAGAAGGATCATGTGTCAAAAGTCTAAGACGCTGCATTTCCAGCCGCTGTCCCCAAGAGCTGGAAGCTCCTAGACCTGTGTTCCCTTATTCCATTACACCCTTGCCCTCCTCTCTGAGTGGGCAGTTCCAGCCCTTTGGAGGTGCCCTTTCCCTTTGGGCTTGACTTGCCTGCCCACAGCAGCATTTTGCAAATGCCAGCTCAGGGAGGCCTTGGCTCACATAGCAGAACGCACACATTTACAATCTTTGAAAACAGGCCACTTTATTTCTATAGCAGCTAAATCACCATCAGCCATTGTGCATATGTGGAGGAGGAGTGTGGGCAGGACAGAGTGGGCTGTGGCACTGAGGCTATCTTTGGATCAGGAGGAAAGGGTTGTGGTCCACTGCAGCCTGAACTGCATCCAGTCAATCCCTCCCTAGAATGCCCTAGGCTCCAGGCTGCCCGTCTTCCAGCTGCAGTTTGACTTGAGCATGAGATGAGGCTGGGTTTTTGTTTCTTTGGACTCAGTAAATCTGGTAATCCCCCTCCCCTGCCTTGGTTACAGGGGAAAAGAGAAACAAAAAATATTTCAGTTTGTTGCTGTGGTTCTTCGGCTTTTAAGGCAGAAATGCTTTTCATGCCATGCCAGCAGTGGTTTTTCAGGTGAAGTGGGCATGAGCTCATGGCCTTTGGCTTTTGCAAAAGGAAAAGGAGAAAAAAAGGAAAAAAATAGAGAAAAAGAGAAAAAATAAAAAAGGAGAAAAAAAGACAAAATACAAAAAAAAAAGAGGATAAAGGCTTTCCCTGGAAAGTGTGCTTGCACCAATGGAAGCCTGAATGTGGTGTAGCAGAATTTCGAAAGTTTCACCCTTGCAGGTTCTTGAGGGCCTTTGTTGTTGATGGCCACATCCCATGGCCAAGTGTTATCTAAAGCCTGCAAGTGTGTGCCCTTTGAACATCAAAAGTTGCTGTGGTCAAAACAACTGTTTTTTTGGTTTTGCTTTGTTTTTATATTTCCCCCAGTTTGGAAATTCTCCTTCTCCCCTGTTCCTTTTTTTTTCCCCTTAGGAACAGGGCAGGAATTTATTTTTGGTCTGACACTCTCAGGCGCTCCTTCTGTAATAAATACTTTCAGATCCCTACTGCATACAATATAGGTGATACTCTAGGCTGTTTTTTATGGGTGTGGGAGAAACTGTGAGTCTGTGATTTTGGAGAAGCCATGCTGGGGTCTGAAGATTATGGACTTGCACGGGCACAGAGGTGGGGGTGATGCCTGGGAGGACATAAGAGAGCTGCACACACCCAGCCCCAGCTTGTACCTTCCCCGTGCTGTACGGATGAAGAGGCAGCAACTAAGTGGGGAATGATGAGCAATGCTGTCAATATTCAGCATGAGATGTTGGAAGGGGGGGTGTCTCCTGAGATGCTGGTAGAAAGGTCTATTGCACAAAATCCCTTTTTCTGTTGCACAGTGTTACAGCATGTGCAGCAAAATGTGCTGTGACACTACATGAACAAACCCAGTTATTTCCACAGGCTTTTAAAAATATTACAGCTTTTAAACCAAGGGAAAAGCCTCCCCAGCTCTGGTGTGAGAGCCTTCACCACAGGGCTGGGTAGTTTCATTTCTCACAGAGGCTCTCCTAACTTGAAGAGGTCAGAAGAATGATGTGATGGCTGCAGGCATTGGTCTGTGATTTTCCTTTTTTGTTCTTCATTATCATGGGGCTGATTTGATCTTGTCACCTTGTGCCATGCAAATGTTTTTTAAAAACCTGCTGAGTCATGAACAAATCTGAGTTGTTCAGCCAAAGCTGAAATTTGAGAGGAGGTTTCATAATTTCAGGAACACTTGTTGCCAGCAGTAGTTGCAAAGCTGGTGCAAAATGAACTTTGAACAAAGGACAGGAGTGCACCGTTAAGGGATACAGTGGAAATTAAATAGAGAAAAGGTGGTATTTCCTCCTTGGCTGGATGCACTGATTTAACTGTGGTTTCTGCATCAGCTGGCTCCCCAATATCAAAAGCAGATGCCACTTTTTTACAGACCTCTGAATCATGTGCAATCCAGATACCACTGGTCAGGCACAGCCACTGTATATGTGGAAGCATTGCAAAGAGGAGGCCTTTGCTCTGACAGAGCAGGACTACTACTGCAACAATCCACATCCCTCACCAATCTCCTTGGGCCTATGTGGGCACTATGTGAGGTCTTCTGCAGGCAGGTTCATACGGTTAGTTGTTCTTCTGACCTTTTTCCATACATCTGTTTTAAATTTAGGGCAGTTTAAGTGTGTAATGTAGTAAACAAATCTTCCTGCCTATAAAAATGGAACTGTGGGGAAAGAAAGCAGTCTATCATTTTGCAGAGGTGAAGCAAATGTTTCTCCTCCATGGCTCTGGAGCCTGTACAGACCTCGGGGCAAGGGCCTTGCCCAATAATTATGGCTGAACTGGTGCACATCTTATGCCCATTTTGAATGTGAGCACAATAGCCACAGTAACAGGATGGAACTTTTTACTTCCATCCCCAGACACTCCTTTCCAGTGGGTACAGTTCGTCCTCAGGACCAAGCAGGATGAGCAGCACATCCCTCATGACTTGTTCTCTGAGCTGGATGAGAGCTATATGAGAGAGGCTGAAGATGCTGAGTGGAAAGAAATGGCAAGGTAAATCCCAGCTGTAATGGGAGAGAAGTGCCCACACTGGCAGTACCCTCGGGCTCTGCCTTCTCTCTGGAACACTTTCTGCAGCTGCAGATGCTGATGTGAGCAGCCTTCTCCTCTTGCCACCACAGAAATTTATCAATGGAGCTGGAGATCAGGAGCTGAAGAGGAGGTAAAAGACAGTATCAAGTGCAGGATGATGCCCTGTGTGGCCACTCTGTCCTTGCACAGCCTCTTGGATGAGGAGCTGCACCACCAATGAAAGGATGCTGCTGGACAATTGTACCAGCAGCATCAAAGAACTGAAGGTAATGTGGGAGTGTCATGGTTTGACACTGGCACAATGCCAGTGCCCCCATGAAAATGTGATCCCTCCCTTGAATGCTGTGAAGTGGAATCTAGAATAGAGCAAAGCAGGCCCAAGCTTAATAACAGGAAAAAACTTTATTAAACTACTACTACTAAAGAAAAGAGAAAACTAAAGAAGGGGGGAAAAAAACCACACAAAGATCAAATGAAAACCTTGCAAAACATTCCTCCCCCCACCACCCAACTCCAACAAACCACAGTGAGACACAATCTGGACCCCAATCAGGTTTCCACCCTCCAAGCAATCGATACTCAGTCCATCGAGGGAACAGAGTCTCTCCTGTGCCACAGACCCCCCCAAGAAACACAGCTCCACATCCTGTGTTTCCATGTCACACATGGCACCGCCCGGAGAAAAAGTTTGCCATGGTGACCCTTCTCCTTTCCATGCACAGTGCTCTCACCACCAATGCATGGATGGTCAGACTGCCTTTAGGATTTTTCCTTTCAAGGATGCCCTGCCAAGAGGGGAGAAAACAACAGTTCAGTTTTTCATTGTTTGGGACCACAGTCCCCCCCATTTTCCCCTGGGGCCGAGGGCTCAAGAACAGAGATCTTCTTCTCTTCTCTTTCCTTTCCAGGGCAAGGGGGCGCCACCACAAACCCCCTAACCTTTTCTCTGTTCACTCCACTTTTGTCTTTTTCTCAGCTGAAGCAGGTCTCTTGACTCACTGGCATCCTCCCAAAACACAGTCCCTCTTGACGGAGAAGATTTGGTTCAGGTTGTGGCTAACACGGAAAAGTCCAGCCAAAAGCCACTCCTTGTCCCCCTCCCATCCAGAATTCCTCCTTCCAACATCCCATCCCAGGGTCCAAGGTGTCCCTCTTCCTCTCTTTCAAACCGAGGAGGGGAAAGGAAAATTCACAAAGCTTTCATTTTCTCAAGAAAGGGTTAAAAGTCCGAACTCCCAGGATGGCTCGATGCCCGGACATCCAGCAACTCCCACACAACTGGGCACCTTGCAGCAGCTCCCCCCGCTCCTCCTTCCTTGCGGCTTTCTCTCTCCCTCTCGGGAGAGGAACTCTGGGGGGGGAAATGGAGACATCCCAGATTTCTTCCACCCTTCCATCTGCAGGGGCCAGCCCGGTTCCAGTCCTTTCACCACCCTTGGGGCTTTCGGCCTACCTTTCTCAGGCCATGGGCTTCCCCTCCCCCACCCAGCTCGTGGCTGGGCGGGGGAAGGTCTGCACTGCACGCTGACCGGAACCAAAGAGAGCGAGTTCCCCTGGGAATTCTGCTTTCAACCCCTCTGTGTTCTCAGAGGCGTGTCTACTTTCAATTGGTCAATATCTAAATTGACCCCTTCCTTCCGGAAAAAATTATCTTTCCGTGTCAAACCACGACAGGGAGTCACATCCCTCTGGGAGTGGCCAAGCTTGGTTTGCCATGGCTCTTCACTCCCAAATCAACCTGGCCCCAGTGATGCATCCTTTTTCAGAAGTCCTGATGTATCTTTAAATTCTGTAGTCATCCCTCTACCATTGCTAAGGCTGGCTCATTAAGTCAATTCCTAAGATGTATAAAGAAACATCTGTTCACTACACTTCAGCCTCTTAAGTCTGCTTTTGTACAGCTCCTAATACTTGGTGTCCTACACGTGGTAGTCTCACTTATTAAGTACCACTTAATTATACTAAGAATTCCATAATCCTGCATTAGCTTAGCTTGAACAGTTCAAGTTTTTGTCCTGCACATATGGCTAAGCTTAACTAGCCATACTCACACTATCTCTAACCAGAATCCAGCTAATGGGACATCCAACTCTCTCTGGCTCTCACCAGAGTCGCAGTCCTCGCCTTCCCTTGGAGGCTTCTTCACAGCCCTCCTAACACTGTGTTCCTGCTTTTTGTTTTGCACTGATACCTCACCCTTTTCCTGACCCTCACCCTAAGCCCATGTCCAACATGAACTGAGCCAGCAAAGGCAGACTGCCTTGCACCAGGTGTTAGACATTTCAGTCTTTATCTATTCCCAATACACTCAAAAAAAGGAGAATTGTATTTAAGCATTTCTCATGGAAGGAGGAATTGACTCTAGTACAATGTATTAATAGGGTTTTAAAACATCTACACTGACTTAACAAAAGTATGCATATGCAACAAATGGTAAAATGAAAAAAACCTTCCCAACTTTCCAGATTTTCTTGGTACACTTTCCTGTCTAAAATTCAGCATCATGTTACTGCTTCATAGTTGTCATTAAAACATTTTAATAAAATAGTGAAAATTTTTTAAATTCCAGAGCGGAAATGAAAAGGAAGATGGGATCCTCTTCCACAGTTTTGATTTTCAAGTTTCAAAGACTTAATCAGGAATGAAATAAAACACATGTGAGGGGACAGCAGAGATAGAAAAGTGGAAGTTTACTATATTGACTTCTAATTTAATTTAAGAAGTGACTAGGAAGAAAAAGATGGCAGATATATATACACACATACACACACCACACATGCATAACACACACACACACACACACACACACACACACACACATATATATATATACACAAAAATATTCAAAGATGGAAATAGCATTTCTGTAGAATTTGAAAGATTTAAAATAAAGGAGGAATCAAAGTAATAACACATGACAGTATAAAAACTCCAAGAATATACTTAATTCTCATTCCATAATTTAACAGTTCTAAATCTGATTGTATGAATCCACAGAAGATACATTGGTAGTGAAATGAAAAGATAAAAGTATGTTTACTCTTGCATGTCTTGTTGCATGTCTTATATATATATATATATATATATATACTAGAATTTCAAAATGGCTTTTTTCACCACTTCTGAAAGACACAGATTGCACTGCAGGTATTGCATCTTTATAGTGTTGCACATTAGTGTTTTAGCTCCTATCCTTCTTCAGAAGATTTTGAGGATCTGTCTCAAAAGGTATTTTACCATAGAAGAAAAACAAATCATTAAAATGTAAATTAGAAGCTTTCCTAAAACTAATGCCTTAGAAAGTGAGCAGTGATGACAGATTACACTGTGATTTGCAAGTTATCAGGCACTGAAAGACCAGAAGCTTACAAAAAATGAAGTGACTGATTAATCTATCAACTGCAAATCCTCTACAACAAGTGGTGAAATTGAAAGTCAGTAGTCAAAATGGCACAAATCAGTATCAGCCTAACAGATGAACTAACCTGACAAAAATACAGTTCTGTGCAGCTGGTAGAGACCAATACCACAAAATCAGTTAAAGTTTGGCAATTAATAATGAGATTCTCAAAACTATGTGATAAATTCAGAGTACAAGTTCCAAAGTCAAACCACTGTTTCTGGAAATCCCATCTTTAAAACACTTGGTTTTGCTATCTGTTTCTTCTTTTCTGACACTTGGTTTTGCTATCTGTTTCTTCTTTTCTGTATTACCATCCAACCACTTTTATATATCAAATTGTATACTATTAGCATAAGTTTTTTTTAATGTGTAATTTCTAAAGAACACCATGAAAATAAAAAAATCCAAACTTAAATCAAATTGGAATTGTATTTATTTTGCATCTTGAACTTTATAACATTCGCTACTACTTACATATCTCAAATATAATTATGTTTCACAACAGCTTCTATATCTATAAATGTGGAAACCACATACAGTTTTGCATTAAGAAAAAAATCTACTGCTCAGTGAGCAGTCTGCAAAGAAGTAACAGTTCATGGTAATTATTTTTTTCTTACCTGACTGTCAGTATTAACCCACTGCCAAGAAACTATAACACAACTTCAAAGGAAAGGGTGTAACTTTCAAATATAAAATTATATTTAATCATTTGTGCAGATGTTTGGTCTATAGATGAAAACAGTTTCAGGGTAAATACTTACATATTGCTCAAAATGCTTTAAGGAAAATAAAAATTTATCTGAGACATGCCCTGAGCTATCTATATTCCTTAATAGTGCAATGTTGCAGTGATGCCTGGTTTCACCCTGGCTTTTGCAAATTAAACACAGTAACTGCTCACAGAGCTCCTAAATGGCTGACACAGCACAGTATTATATGCACTACAGCAGTTCTTGTAGCTTTGCCAAGTTTCTCTCCATCCACTGGATATTGAGCTGAATTGTGTCAATTGCCTCTTTTACACTATGCAGTTGAGAACTCTCCTCTGATTTTGACTCAAAAAATGACTTGACCTGCATAGCAAGAATAAAGAAAGAAAAAGAAAATCTTAATTAAAGTCAACATTAGCCAGACAAATAAGTTCCGCAGCAAAGGCTATACACATGTTTCAGGAAATCCATTTTTGAGAATTGTTTGTACCTATGCAGTAAACAAACCCCTCAAAGGAGTTCCCAAAATGCAAGAAATGCATTTTCACGGATACAGCGGCAATAACTCATTCGGTTTCAATATCTCATTTCACCAATAATGAGACATTCATTTACTATATCACAAAGCCAACAGAGGATGCAGAGCTCTGGAAAAGGAGTCCTATTCTGTGACAAAGAATTGGTTGCTGCAAGCAATCCTCTTCAGCATACTGGAACAGCTCCCACACCCAATCATCTTTATAAATGTCAATGGTAACACTTAAAATATTATAAATTAAGCCATTAACACCTATCTCTACCAAATTATCTGAATGAAAGCATAAGACTGAACTGTGAACGATTCTTGATACATTGACTTCAAGGCCTTTTTAGGGAAGACAACAGAGCTTTCTAAAAACTATTAAACAACTCTTGGCTGATACTCAGCTTCCACAATAACTCTTTGGGATTAATAACAGAAAAAAAAAAACAGCAAAAAGCAATTTTTATGGCACAGTATCACACTTCAGAGATACAGATTACAAAATCTAGACCAAAATTACATATAGATCAAGTCATTATTTTGTGAGACCGAGTGTACAGGAAAACACAAAAGTATAAACCAATAACTGGGTTCAACTCTGCAATGCAACTCTGTCACAGACTCGGTATATAATCTCCCAGTGTCTGTGCAAATATTTGCCATGTGTGAAATATGGAAAGCAACTGATACATGTAGTCTCAACAGGGTGTCAAGGATATAAATAACACGTGAGCATGTATTTTCCTCATCCTTGAACTAAATGAAAACAATATTGGCACTAGAAAATATCCCTTTCTGGCAGATTGTGCCACCAACCTCAAGCAGATGTGCCTTCGTTGCAAACTGAGAAGTTGACCAGGTAATGATATTCTGAATAGTATATGAGCCTAGGTGAAACCTGTAAGACAAACAAATATTTTCATCTAGGAGACACTTTGAGATGCAGTTTTGGTCTATGTATGCATTCTTTTCTACTATTTCTACTTTTTTGTTTAGTAGTTCGAAAAGATTAAAAGCACTTAAATGCAATACCTTACGTTAAAATTACATACCTTATTTTTCAAAAGAAATATATATTCTTAGAAATCCAAGCCTCTAGCTCCCTATTCCCTCTAAAATGTAACATCAGAGCGAAAAGTCATGGAAAATTTCAAACTTCTATCACAGATCAAATAGTAAAGAACTGAAGACACCACACAGTGAATATCAAGATCTGTATTTGTGGTACATATGTGCTCTAAAACTCTACCAGAACTGAATTTGCAACCAGGTTTTCTTTCAAGTAAGGCAACTCTGTAATATTGGTAATGAAGAGCTTGCTAGAGCAAACGTTTTCATAGAGGAGAAACTTTTTAAGCAGCATGAAACTATTTAGAATCAAAACTGGGATTTAAAAACAGAGATTTCTAGTACTGTTGGCTTTCTGAAGACCTGGGGGGGCAGCTTTCCTGCTGGGTACACTTCAAGGACAGTGAAAGACAACAGATTCCTGAAGCAAGTGGAATATTTTGGTTACTTGGTTTTACGAGTGCTGTTACAATTCAGAAAATATAAATGCTGAATTATTTCCCTAGAAGTCCTTTTGAATCCAATTTCAGTCACATAAATATCATGCAACTGAACCAATCATCTTAGAGACAGTAACCTCTAAAGAGAAATTAAAATCGAGATTGTTTAGAATTACTCTGAGGCTCTAGGATGATTGTTGAGAGTTCATATTTTATGTAGTAAGTAATATTTGTAAACTCTGATTTTAAAACATGATTTAGAATTTTAATATGAATCTTATATGAACACTCCTATTTATTGTTTTGTTTGAAACAAAGAAACAGGTGCTTTTGCCACTGCGAGTTTGAAAGTTTCAGCTGCATCAGAAGCCTTACTTTCGTGTAAGCTTTTCCCAGTTCTCTTTGACGAAGTCCCAGGCCAGCAAATATCCAGGCAAACTCTGGCTAACTGTTGCTATGATATGTGAAAGCTCCTGTGACCTGATGATTTCTCCTTCAAGACTGTTCTGCATTAGCCTAGGAGACAAAGCATATGCAAAGAAACAGGAAAAAAAACACCATTCATGTGTTCACATGGGTTTCCTGACAGTCCTCAATTAGATGGAAAAGATGACATAATATATCAAGTAAGCAAATTCTGGCACCTGGAAAAAATCAATGTTACATTTTATTACAATAACTATTTACTTAGCTTTAATTTCCGGAAGTCAGAATGACCTTAGATCTAATCCAAGTACCTCCATTTTCACTGGCATTGGAAAAGATGTAGTAAATTCTAATAACTTGTAGAAGAAAAACAACAGATTGAAGGCATAAGAGACGGAAGCTGAAGACTAAATTAGCAGAACAAGTTTGTGTTCTCCATGCAGCATTAAGATTTAGTCTACAGAGAGGAACATAACATAAAGTCAAATTTTCATCCAAAGAAAGAAATGGAAAAAAGAAGAGGAAGAAAACCCTAACAAAAATTGTAATAACTAGTTATTATTTTGATTATAAGCATATATCAATCTTTAACGTTCTATAGAGCAGCTTGCAATTTTGCTATCCGCACTGCAAAATCTGAAATTTTTGTGTTACCAGTAGTGCAAAGCCTGTATGTTCAATTCTTTTCTCTTTATGCATATTCAGAAGTTGGTTTTTTGTGCGCCTTTGTTACATGAGTTATTTTTAAGTGAAAAATATCAGGTTCTTTGTGTGTATGGAAGCCTGTGCAAAACACTTGGATGGATTTTCTTTAGCAATCAGATTTTTTTTCAGCAATAGAAAAAAGGAAATGTGCTATTCCAAGAAGATTTTATCACTTGTAATTTACACAGCATACAACTTCTTGGCTCTTTCATACCAGATCAGCTTTCTGGCATCTTCTGTGCTGGCCAAGGCTTCAATCATTTTGCTTTTCTCTGCTTCAGAAACTGAAGAGAAGTACATATTCAGGAGGAATTCCCAGCCATCATCAGACTTGGCTCCAACTGCAAATATGGCTTTCATAACATCACTAGACAGACTACAGGGAAAAAGAAAAGCAACAAAATAAATGAATATAGGGGGTACCAAAATACTGACCTCAGGAAATAAGAAAAAAAAATTAAAATATTAACTTGAAGGAGATGCTCCTCTTTGCAGCACTTTGATTCTGTAGCAATTGTTAAGATTTGACATTACTGAACTCATGCCAATCTAATACTTTCAGTCACTAGGAAAAAGCAAATCATTTAGCCACATCAAAACAAAGTACACGGTATGCAGAATTGATAGTTTTCTATGGCTCAAAATGTACATGACTCCACAGCAGAATGAGTTCTGCATGATAAAAACATGTGCTTTGGCTTTGCCCCTAAGTAATCTTCTTTCAGCATGCACCTCAGGAAATGCAGATGAAAAAGAACTTATGGCTGGTTTTGCAGTTAAACTAAATGAGACTGGAGACAAAGCCTAGCACAGTCATCCTCTCATTGTGAAATAGCAATTACCTCTACACACAGAACGGTTAAAGACAGCATCACATTCTTTATCAATACTAAGTTGGTGGTGGTGGTGTGGTGGGGGTTTTTTTTTATTGTTCTGTTTGCTGTTGGGGTGTCTTTCCCACGTACAATGGTGGCAATGTAACAGGAAAGCAGCTGGGTATAAGAAGTGGAAGCTCCATTTTTGAGGTACCTTATTGTTCCATTAGACTTCATCCATGTCTCAAACATCTTAGCAGCAGTTTTTCTACAGTTTCTTATATCATGGGTGCAGGCAAAAGTCAGCAGTGTTGACCGGAGCTCTCGTTCAGACAGGCTCCCATCGTCTGTCCACTGCTGTTGATCTATTTTATCTCCAAGCAAGTGCTCTATCCTAAGCTAAAGGAGGAAAAAGTTACTAGCAATAGCTAGTAATCCTTCCAAGAGGATTTTCTATACATAAAATTAGTTTAAAGCAAGGAAAAAAAAATTAAAAGGTTGAGCTTTCAAACCATAGAAGCTAAGCATAGTAGTTTTTAATATATTTATTCCAACTTACACATCCTATTTCATAACTGTAGGAATAAGTATCAGAAACCACATAAATCTGAAAGATGGGCCAGGTTACATCTTAAACTGCATATAGAAACTGAAGACCCCTCTTTGAGCCATGCCTCAAACCTGCTTGTAATCAGCCTACAATCACGAAGTACTACAACATCTGTATGTTTAACTGCTTTTAACTTCACCAAGTCACAGTAAATTCATTTAGCACAAAGATATCACATTTCTATGTCTACAGGCTGAACACCCTTCAGTTTTGTACTTCTGTAGCTTGCCAGAACCACAGCAGGATGCCTGATCAGCTATCATATCTCAGCAGAAAACTTTGATTTTAAATAAAACTGCATGGACACTGCATTGCAAACCAGAGCTTGGGCTGTTTATAGCAAATACATAACAACTTTGGGTAAATTAAAATACTGGGTTTTTTTTCTTATGTTTCCTTAAGCACTCAATAATTAGCCCTTCCTAGCATAAAGAAAAATGCCTGCTATTTTATCTAATAATTTAATAATTTTCTTATAGACTAAATCCCTTTATTGATGTTTTACACTGTGAAGCAGCAAAGATCATTTTAAACCAGCAGATGATTATGGAGAAGAAACTCCATAATAAGAAGGTAAACACAGAAATGAAAGACATATGCTTATCAAGAACCTACAATATTGATTTCACTGTCAAGTCTTTGTATTACTAGTATCACTCTATTACACAACTGGAACAGGGAATGACAACTATCCTTGCATGTCTATTTCTACAGAAAATAGTTCTGTTTTTTTCTCTTGTCTCTCTATAAAGCAATTAGATCTACAATCTCTAGCCACTCTAACTTTTGGAAATTACTTTCCTGTACAAGAAAAGTACATGGAATCTGTTTAATTACATATTTCTACTGACTTTTATGGGCACTTTAAGATAGCCCCAGACACCACTGCAGCACACTCCCTACAGAACATTCTGGGGCATATGGGTATGGTATGGAAACAGAGGAAGGAGAGGGGAAGAAGCTGGTTCAAAAAGTGTAGTATTTTGGTAAGAGACCATTAGAAAAGCCTGACAAGACTGGCAACTCTTCTAGAGTCCCCATCAAACTTAGTGGAATTAATGAGTATGTTCAACAGTCATCATGTAAAAAGATAATGTAACTATAAAGAACATTATAGCTAATAATTTAAAATTATCATTTATGAAAACTGAGACATACCATGACTCGTGCTGCCAGCTGGTGTTCACCCTTTTTGTCTAAAAGGTTGTATATAAGACTCAGCTGAAACAAAGCTTGAGTAAGTGGTGCAGTGCTGTTCTCTTTGTTGAGGTAATCAATCAACTCAAAGGCCTTTTCCAGAGACTCTTTTCCTAGACTATGGGTCAATAAATACAAACATTAAAATGGACAAAGAAACAAAAGCACTCTCTGAAACAAATCAAAAGTGATGCTTTCCATTACACTAACAGAGAGATAAGTGAATAGAGGGGGTGACATAAGAAACAATTTACATATAGAAATTTTCATATTTTAACTTCATCAAGACTACAACAAAGCAACAATGGCCACTAACATGCCTCCGGTTAATAAAAATTGAAAATGAGTAAGGAAGTGTGGCAAGGATGTCTGAAAATATTTATCATGAATAAGGATACTTGGATAGAACAGCAGTTTCCAAAGACACAATCTAAAATGTTCCACCTCGCCTGCTTCTCATAGTGGTGGTGAAACACATGAGAGGGCACCAGCAAAACTTTAAGAAGGAAATAGTTTACTTTTCTACAGTGGAGCACTAGAGTACAGGAAAGCAGTTAGCAGGCAGATTATTGGCCACTAAAGAAAACAGGGTCTTCCAGAAATGGAAACTATCATGTTTCTCTCCATGATCCAAACAAAGAGATGATGCTGTAAAGAAGAGGGAGGTAACATCTTGAGCATCAGTGAACAGTTCCAACAAGGCTATTGAAAGCTGAATTAAACCTCCACTAAAGCAATTTTCTCTAGGAACTACATCTGATCTTCTCAGACTTGGAAAAAACTTGAAACACGTATTAAATACCTTTTCCAGTACAGAAGTCTTACCGCGCAAGGTTGAAGATATTGTTGATCAAATTTGCTCTGTCTTTAGGACTCAGAGCAGTGTGGTTTTTCTTCAAGAGATCAATCAGTGTTTTCCAGTCTTCAGCATAGTGTACTATGTAATAGCCGTTCATGTCTACATTGAATTTTACCCATTCCACCTCTTCTGGAAGTTCAATGACAGCTAGTGGACAGAAAATATGTGATCAGCCGAAACAAACATTTAACAACTGTTTGCTCAAACCAAAGTCTACAAAGTAGACTAGTACCAGAGAGACAATAAATTCTTTCCACTATTTCCCCCTAAAATGACAAAGGAAAAGCCAGCACAAAGGTTTTGAAAGACAGCTCAAAAATTCCAGGTTGTACTTCCACATCCTTCTTCCTACATCTGACTGAATGAACATTATCACAGTCCACCCAAGTTGCATCAGTAAGTTTTTCTCCTTTTGTCCTGTTGTTCTTTCAAAGAGCCCCATCTACTGTTCCAAATACAGTATTTTCCTACACAATTAAATAAATGGTAGTAAAGTTACTTCCTACCATTTCAGCAAATTGGCAGATTGACTTTCACATAACTTGCTCTCTAAAGAACATACAGTTTGAGAGATTGTGTGCATGCGCTGTGATGAAAAGCACAGGCTTTTACAAATTTCAAATGCCTGATTCTGTTCCAAGGCTTTTACAAATTTCAAACCTGTGATTCTGTTCCAGTTGCTGTCATGTATTTATACACACAATGCTACAGGGAACCAGCTCTCTGATGATGACAACACCAGCAGTGCTCTGCTCCGGGTCTCTGAAATTACTTTGTAACCTGTGTAAGTCTTCAGCTTCACATCTTACTTGAGGGTGCTCTCAGAAAAATCACGTATCTGTAATCCTAAATTAACTACCAAAGCTTTTAGTTACATACCTGACTTCTGATCCAGTAAATATGCATTAGTGCAATGGGTGAAGTTGCACCTATTTGTTATGTAAGTGAGAGGAATATGCCACAGGTAACTGCAAAGGAAAACAAATGTTGACTAACATGTTCTACACATATTATCTCCCTTCAATGGTTTGTTTTAATTTAAGCACTTTTGTATACGAATAATACTAAAATCACTGAATGCTGTATAGAATAATAAAGTTTAAATCTCACTTATATAATCAGAATATGATGAAAGAAAATATGAACAGCATGCACAGAAATTATTTTTAAAAATCCCACCATGTTGAGAAATGGGTAAATTTTATAGAACAGACTGGATTCAGAGAGACCTTTTAAGGTCATCTAGTTCAGGTCCCCTGCAATGAGCAGGAACATCTTAAATTAGATCATGTTGCTCGGAATCCTATTCAACCTGGCCCTGAATGTTTTCAGGGATGGGCATTGATCACCTCTCTGAGCCACCAGTGCCACTGTTTTACTACCCTTATTGTAAAAATACTATTCCTTGTGTCTAGTCTAAATCTACACTTTTTTATTTTAAAACCATTATTCTTTATCCTATCACAACAGGACCTGCTAAAAAGTTTGTCCCCATCTTTCCTTTAAGTACTTGAAAGAATGCAGCAATGTCTCCCCAGAGCTTTTTGTTCTCCAGGGTGAACAGCCCAAACTGTCTGTCCTTGTATAGGAGAGGTGTTATGTCCATCTGATTGTTTTTGTGAACCTGCTCTGGACTCACTCCAGCAGTCCATGTCCTCCCTGTGCTGGGACCCCAGAGCTGATGCAGGGTTCCAGGTGGGCTCTCAGCAGAGCAGAGCAGAGGGGCAGAATCCCCTCCCTCCCCTGCTGCCCATGCTGCTTTGGATGCAGCCCAGGATACAGCTGGAATTCTGGGCTGTGAATGCACACTGCTGGCCTGTGTCCAGTACCACGACTCCCTCCAAGTCCTCCTTTGCAAGGCTGCTCTTGATTTGCTCATCCCCCAGCCTGTGTTGATACCAGAAGCTGGCCTGACCAAGGGCCCACTGCTGGCATCCCTTCCCCCAGCTGCACCACTCAGCTTGGTGTCATTTAAAATTCTCTGCAGGAGCACTTGATCTCACTGTGTACATCACTGATGAAGAACTTAAACTGCACTAGTCCCTAAGGGACTCTACTTTTCCTGGTACTTCTTTCCTAGTTCCAGCATGCTAGGTAGCTAGTCCAAAATCATACAGACAGTAATCTCTGGCTGCATCAGAAGTTCATCCAGTATGATTTTTACCCGAGTCCAACATTGTTTATCTGATTTTTTACAAGTTTTAAAATTAAAAAATTATCCAAGTACAAGACTCAAATTCCAAATCATGGTATAGAAACCACAATTCATTGCATACTACAAAGACTTTCTTAAGTGAACTGCAAGCTGGAAGAACAAATGCTAAGGAGGCTCATAATGATGATAAGTACTTGGCTATTTAGAGAAAAACATAAATCTGAGTGTGATGAAAGAAGGTGCACACATTAATCCAATTTTGACAGGGATCTCCTCTATGTATGACTCACATAGAGTGCTCTTTTTCTAAACCTTTTCATACATGCCCCAAACTTCCATCAACTAGAAACAGAAATTACATACCTTAAAAACCCTTCCCTTCTTCCCTTACCTTTCAACCCCACATTGCTTTTCTTTCTCCGCATAACAAAAGTAAAACACAGCCCTCTAAAGTCCTACATTTCAAGAGACAAATTTCTTTCACAGACCTAATTTTCTGCAAGGTGATGCAATGGACTTAGCTCCTGTTAAAACTTTAAACAACTGAATAAAACCAGCAAAATATCGAAAGAATTCACACTTAAATGCTTTTGTTAGAAGACACTGTTGAGGGTCATAAGGTAAGTTACACGTGCAGTAAACAAAAATTTAAAACCACCAACTGCCACATCTTTGCTTCTTCAGTATTTGTGTATGTATTTCCTTTTAGGTTTGGTATAATGGCTATTGCCTCTGTTGAACATTCAGTCATTTGTTGTCATGTAGTAGTGTCATCTTAAAATTCTGAAGCCAAGAAAGCATTGACACTAGCTTCTCTACCTTCTTGTAGTAAAGCCCAAGGTATACAACTGAATTTTGGAAGTAAGAAGCAGGGGCTTTAAAACAGAATACATGTATCTGAAACTTCTGTGAAACTTCTGCAGCCTGCCTTTCTTCAGAGTCTTGTTAAACACACAAAACTTTCTCAAATGTAAAGAAACCTTTACTTATGAGATCTGCCTTTTGGTATTGAAAACCAACTGATGATGTCAAGCTTAAAAGCTTCAGGAAAAGGATGCATGTAATAAATTCAGATTACAAAGGGTGTCACTGATTTTTTACCACTTACTTCAGTGGAAATAGACATGGACCTTTAGGCAGACCCTAGATGTGTGAATTTCTGTGCCGAATTCTCTGTTACTACCTGCCTTCAAAGGAAAACACTAAAAGGTCTGAATACTAAAAGCTTTAAGACAGCAGCTTGCTTTTAATGGATAAAAGGTATTAAGAAGGTAATAACCTTCCATCGGATGTCCAATTTTCTGGTTCCACACGATACAAAAATTTCTCTTGTTGTACTGAAATGATCTTTCCCTTTCGGACGACAGTGACTAAAGGAAATCCTTTATGCACAATCCAAGTCTTCATCATTTTTTTTACATCTAGCGTTCCATTGGTAATCTGTAAAAACAATCATAATACAAAAAGTAAATGGAGAACACTTTCTTAAGTTACTAAATAAGTCGTTGCGTGATTTTACATCTGTGAACAATCACTTTGACAGTGAACTTGTAAATTTCTCTCCACTCTCTGGCCATCCAGCCAGTTCTTAACACAACAAAGAGTACACCTGCCCATGCCATGAGCTGCCACCTTTTCCAGGAAAATGCCTTGGGAGACAGTATCAAAGGTTTCACTGAAGGTCAGGGAGACAACATCCACAGCTTTCCCTTCATCCACCAGGTGGGTCACCTGCTCATAAAAGGAGACTAGGTTGGACCTATTCCTGCTAAATCCACGCTGGCTGGGTCTGATTCCCTGGTTGTCCTGTATGTGCCCTGGAATGGTACTAAAGATGATCTGCTCCATGACCTTCCTTGGCACTCAGTTCAGGCCAATAGGTCTGTAGTTCTCTGGACCTTCAGTCCTTCCCCTCTCCTTCCTGCTGTCTCTCCACCCTCCTTTCCCTGGCTTCTCTGACTCCCACAGCCTTGCTGACACCACTTGCCCTCAATCTCTTCTATCCAAGGCCTTGTTTTATTGAGTGCTTCACACTCATTTTGAAACTAAACACAGCCTTATGCCTACCTTATAATCCGAGAACTGCCTGTACAGTCTGTTTTCCTAAAATTTAATCACACTTGTTGAAACCGAAGTTATCACAAAGTAGAGAGTAACCCAAGACCTCTGTGAGGTTGGATATAGCTATTCCTCGAAAGTATTTTTTATCCTGCATTTTATTACTTTCATTCTGGTGTTAACACACTAGCCATGTAATTCTAGAGAGGATATGTCCATTCTGGATGGACATGCAGAGCAGTACATACTCACTCACAGTGCTTTTTTGGGATGATATGCAATGTAGCCCAAGAAGCTTCAGTAATCTCCCTATCTATATGAAAGAATAGGATGAGCAAAAAACTGGAGTATTTACCTGCAGGCCATTATCCTATTTTTTTAATAAACAAGCAAATAAGTAGAACCTATGATACTCTTAGAGAAGTGGAGTTAAAAAAAAAAAGAAAATAAGAACAGTGTGTCGAAGATGGGTACCTCATTCATGCTGTCCCACAGGTCATCACTCTGGGCGGTTCCATAGTTGTGATTATGCAAGTATACCTCAATGCCAGCTTGGAAAACATCCTTAGTGAGATAATGCTTCAGCATCAAAAGAAGTGAAGCCCCCTTTAAGAAGAAAAAAAAAAAAAAGAAAATTAATCAATAAATTGAAGTTACAGAACTTTTTTAAGCATATGTGTATTATAGCTCTTTCACAGTACAAGAGTAAGTCAGAAGCCAGCAGAATTTATTCCAAATAATATCCTTCAAGTAATTACCTTTACACTCAGTTTCCTTGGAAAAATAATTCTTTTACTATTTCATAAACTCCAAATACAGTTACAGAAAAGGCTAATGTAGTCTGAAAATTTTTCCCAGCTGCTTTGGAAAAAAAAATATTAAAGGCTCAAACTACAATTACAAAATGGATTAGTAGAATTTGACATTTTTTCCAATCAACGTAATCTGAAAAATATTGCCTTCTTACTCTGCTGGCTGCCATTTTTCATTATGAATACTCATCTTTATGGTACAGAACTGCACTTGTGAGCCAGTGTTTAACAATCATATGATGTGCACTTATATCAAAAACCTAAAAACATAGGGAAAAAGTAGGCTGGAATTGACTGCAGAAGAACAAGTATGTTTTCTTGAGTTTAAATACAGTCATATCTTGTAAAGAAAAAACAGCAGTAACTGAGTAGTTTAAGTATCAAAAAAGTTGTGAATGTTTCTATGTGAAAGCCACCAATAAGTAAATTGCCTGAAGACTTGCATACTGTAGAACTGAATGCAGAGGAGCAGCCATAGATCAACAATAGCTTAAAGGTGCACTTTATATTTTTGGTACTGTTTCTAGGAAAGAAACAAGAAGAAGATTTTAGAGAGATAATGCATTGTTCTCATACATTCCAATCTCAAGTTCTGGAATTTGACTAACATCTTATCTGAAACTGAAGGCTGCCTGGTTATCCACTAGTCACCAAATGTCAGAAATAGCCCTTACTACAGTTTTTAATAATATGGCCACAATCTCCTCTCTTGTATGCACCCATACTTGACCTACAGCTCTGCTCCTTTGTTTTTCCACCTGTCATACCCTTCCAGGTGAATCTTGTCCCACCTACGGGTGTTAGGCTTACCGACAGTCTGCAAATCAGACTAAAAATAATACAATAATAATAATAATAATAATAATAATAATAATAATAATAGTACAATTATTGCTTTCCAAGACAGTATAATGCAGAGGTCACCTACTAATCTGTGTCAGTTCGTAGTTCAATAAAATAAATTATGTTGTACAATTCAGTAGCAGACAATCCTTTGCTTATCTGGGACTACCTTGTAGTGTCTTCTCATGTGAATTCCAAAGAACTGTACCTAGTTATAGAGTACCTAGCTATAGAGTAGCAGAATACAAGAACTTTATGCATAAATGAAAAGCTATGTAATAAAATCCTCTGAAACACAGAAAACAGCCGTGAAAACTATTTCTGACAACATGCAAAACCTCTTTTGGCCAGCTCTTGAAGGTGTAGGTTAGTACAATTGTATTCAAAACGTGCACATACTTATTAGTAGCAATGAAGTAATAAAATAATTCTCCAAATATAATGTGACACTAATTAACTGAAACTCCAATCCAATCACTTAGGAAACAAACTTTTCCATTAGAATTATACAGAGAATTTTCAATCAAATACTGTCAATAGTTTTTGACTGATTGAAACTTCTCTATATAGTTAGTTGGCTCTAAAGTTAGCTGGCTACAGACATGATTGTGCATAAAATACATAGCTTCCAGAAGCTCACCAAAAAGGGAATTACTTGAGACAGCACCTCTGAAGCATTAAACAACAGCCATGCCTTTTGATAAAAGGAGAGAATCCAAATTCATTTGGCAACCAAAGTAACCTGAAAATCACACATATCTGTTCTTGCAGTTGAGAAAGCAGAATCCAAAATAAATGGAAGCACATCACTACCGTAAGTCTATCTGGCATCCCAGACTATTCAGGGATGCCAGACAAGATGTGCTGACCAGTTGAGACTTGCAAAAAGAAGTCAGAGAAAACAAACCAAGACTGTAATGGGAACTGCATTCCACTGAGCAGAGGAAGATGTAGTATCTGACTATTTTCTAGCAGAAAATAGCTGTCCCCATGATTTCTAATTAGACAAAAGTACAAGACAGTGATGGAAAAATGCCAGCCAATCCAAAATAAACAAACAAAAGGCTTTCCTCCAACATTACCAAAATCCAGTATCTACAATCTGAGAAAATGTGAAAAAAATTTTGCACATACAGGTATTTCTTCTCTCATGCATTTTTAAAGAAGGCAGTGAGATGCTTTAATAATATAAGCCTCCCACACAACTCTCACTAGACATTAGAAATAATCACATTTCAAGACAACCAGGATAAGCAGTAAAATATTTTGCATTCAGAGGCAAGCTTACAGTTCAGGATATCTCTAAAATATGGGTTTCTTTTAAAACCAGGGAGAGTGTATGACTAAACGATTACTTTGGTGTTTTGTTTTTACTCTTTTTATAATCACTTGTTACAGTCTGCTACTAGAAGAATTTATGCCTAACTGGTTATGTTGCTTCATCTATTGGTTCCCCTCCTACAATAATATTTTGTGCCAAGTGCTCTACAAGATGGTAAGTAAGGCAACAAATACATATACATAATATTTGCCTAATTAAATGCTACATATATGCTCAAAAACATTATTGAGAAACCCTGCATTTTTTGAGTTGGTTGTAAATACCTCCAAAAATGTTAGTACATGCCTATTCACTTGTGATTCCACATTCATATTTTCAGTAGCTGATGTATCACTCTCCAAAATTTTGGAATATTTTTACAGTTACCTTGATATAAGAAAGCGAATCAAACATTTCTTCAATTTGCTCTGAAGACTGAACAGCAGAAGAGACTGGATGTGAAGAATTCAAGGCATCTTTCATCATAGCCTTGAAAATTAAAGTAAGGAAATCTTCATCCTAGAAGAGAAATATTTTTAACTGTTTAGGAAGCTGAAATGTACATGTTAAGCAGAAAAGTAAAAGTGGTCTCTGCTTTGCTCTTCCATTGCTCTAGGCAGCAAAAGAACTGTCAGGATATTATTTATAAAAGCTACTATTTCCCTGCTACATTTTAGCAGTGGAATCTCACTTTTGAGTTTGCATCATTATACAGACCCTTAAGCCCCTGTCTCAGGCAAGTGTGTCAATGGCACTAGACAAAAATGCACCTTCTAAATAAGTGTGTGTCAAATTTCATATTCAATTTCACCGCTGTTTTCATTTATAGGAGGCAGGGAATATAAAAATATGACTTTCATGTGCTTTAAGCATGAAGTCTAGAGAAATTATTCATTACAGAAATGTTTGGGAGAATGTAAACAGCACCTTATCTAGTGATTACCAAAATCTTTTACTTCTTTTCTTATAGAATGAGAATATTTGAATCTAATACGTTGGTACCAGAACAAGGAAACACCAAACACTGAAAAGAAGCTGATCATATCAGTATTTGTCCATTTCACTTCATCAAGGCAAGCAAACAATTCTCTATACAGTAGAGAGTTAAACCCAGAAACCCCCAACAATAACAACAAAACAAACCCACAAATCCCCTCTGTGAAATACAATGAAAATAACTGTTAAATTTTAAAATGTTAAGGCTATTCTTCTTGAATGGAGAAGTTCTGAATGATGTCAAAACACATTCTGGGATTATCAAACAATGAATGAGATATTTGTCAAGGCAGCTTGTCAGACAGCTTTTAGAATGAAGTACACAGATGTTAGATGTGTCCTTGTTAAATAAGGACACTACTTTTGTGTCCCACCCTCAGCACATATGCACCCAACAGGCAGAATGGCTACATACTTTAGGTGACAATCCAACTGAACAACCAAACTAGGCCAAATGAAGACGTTTTGAAACATCCAGTGCTGTAAAAGAATTCTACTGGACCAGGTTAGCAACTCAAGTTTCTTAATACTAATAAGAGTGATTTAAGAACTCAAACTCACAGTTCTCCAGAATGCTGAAAAGAACACTATCTATCAGGCAGGAAACAGTACAAATCAGGTGCTTAATCCCATGACTAAAGCAAATCACATAAACACTCCTAGGAGTTGATTTAAGGGCTCAGGTATGTCCTCTCCTTGGAGATATCTCTATCCAGAATGCAAAATTATTCTCTCCAATACACTCTACATTTAATTCCACTAACCTTTGTTTATCTGCCTGTCATTCTCAGTGACAATCAAGTTTTATAGCAGTAGCTGATATCCTTTCATTGGAAAAGAGAGACAAAATTTGAATCCATCATATCTTCCAGTGTCTGAAAAGCTAGGTCACTTAGTACCTGAGTGAGTTAATAATCACTACATTATTATATCAGAAAGATTTTATCCTTCAGCCATGTATGTAAACAGATGTGCCTGTGGGAGCAGTGTTTTGTATTAAGTGTAACTCAATGCTATCAGAATCCTTTGTGGTGGACCAATTTATATTTTTATGCCATGTCTGCTCATTTGTGAAATTCAAACTGATTCAGACACAAGCAAGTACAATGATGGGAAGACAGGAGTTACTTCATGTAGGGAAAGAAAACAAAGTGAATTTATAACAAAGAGCATTTAGTTAGAAAGAAAAGACTCCTCAGTCAGGGCAGAAGAGATATAACAGTTTTAAAAAACTTAACAAGTAGGAGGTGTGCAGCAGTTTGTAGAAAGAACTATTATATAAGCATTTATCTTCGAGAGAAAAGTCTATTGTTGCTATTAGCAAATTGATAATTAATATTATTGGTTAGCAAGCCTATTAGCAATTACACTATTGGCTTTCCAGGCTCATGCTATTCGAACCCAATGGTGGAAATATTATAAAAGCTATGTACACTTTCAATAGGTGTCTACGGTTATACTGCAACTGGAGGACTGTGTTTCTTTCACATGCTCGTAAATGGCTCCTTGAACATACATACAATCTCCTAAGGCAATCCTGGACCAGAAGTACATCCCAATTGTACCAATTTGAGCTTCAAGGATCACTGAGGACATCCCTTCATTGTTAGCAAATAAACAGGTTAGCAGTGTAGTCAAGTAATTCCCTATTAAAATGGGCAACAGTATCTCCAAACTAGAAGCCTTCCATAAAGACTGCTTATTACGTATAGCAAAGGAGCAAATTCTTAAAATTCAGGAAAATAAACTAATACAACTCCTTATATGGGAGAAAACTAACTGTTGCTGGTACCCCCGTAAAGGCTCCTATGACCTCAGTCACTAGAAGTGAGTGGAAGATACTTTAAAAGCATGTCAGACACATCTGCCAGAGATTAACTACGATGAATAGCATGGAAAATTATATATTCTGCATTGCAAACTTTTCATAATTCCAAAGACATAGTACTCCCAGCTGTAAATCCTCCTGCAGATGCTTTCCCCGCACCCACAGCAATGCTTTCATGTTCCAATTCACTTGTTTTGCGTGTGGAGGGGACCACTAGGGAGGAAAAAGAAAGTGAACTTGTAGAAAAAATCTGCAATTCCTATTCTAAAATATCATTGCAACAGCTGAAAAATATGGCTGCAGCACCATCTAGACACAAAAATACCAAAACAGCCCTTCATGAGTGATTATGAATTTTCTCTGCTTCCTGAGCCAAGACTTTTTAAATATCTGTAGAAAAACGCCTTTGCTTCAAGGGGATGTTTTATCGCTTCATCCTTTGCCTGTAGTTTATCAAGGCAATCAGCCTTGACATAAGCAACATTCCTATGAAATGGTTAAAGAATTAAGAAAATCTATGAAAGAGTATGGTTGCAATCTTTCTATACCTTGAGACTTACAGAAACTATTGCAGAGAGCTGTGTTATGTTACCTGCTGATTGGAAAGCTTTATTTAAATCAATTATGACAGCAGCACAATATTCTATATGGTGGACAGAGTACAATGGGCTTTGTCAAGATCAAGTGCGGGCTAACATAGACACTGATAATGCTGCGATAACAAGGGATCATTTGACAGGGACTGGACATCAGACCATGATAAAAGAACAGTTAGGGATGCCCCCAGAAATACATAACCAAGCAAGGGAGATGGCTGTAAGAGCTTTGAAAGGAGTGACAGATGTTAATAAGACTGAACCTCGCTTCTCTACTATAAGGCAAGGACACCAAGAGCCCCACGTTACTTTTGTTGATCATTTGCAAACGGCTGTGACAAGGCAAATTGACTCACCAGATGCAGCTGAAGTTTTACTCAAATCCTTAGCTTATGAAAATACTAATCCTGACTGTTGCGGGGCACTTGACCTAGTTCAACACAAACCTGATGTTTCCTTACATGACTTTATCATAGCTTGTGCACATTTTGGTATAGAAAAATACAAAGCAGATTTACCAGCAACAGCCTTAGCACAACAGCTACAGGTTGCTAGGGCAACAGTCAAATGTTTTGACTGTGGAGAGGAAGTTCATGTGAAAAAGCAGTGCTCAAAGAACAACAAAGGGATCAAAAAAACCTAATAAACCATTCCCTAGATGCAAGCAAGGTTACCATTGGAGCAATGAATGCCATTCTAAGTATAACAAAATGGCAAACCTCTGCTACAGCAGGGAAACTTGAAGATGAGCTCAGAATCCTGTGCTTCCCAATAGAACAGGATCCAGCTGCAGCTCAAGGGACATCAGGGGGACTCCAGGCAGTGCTGGGATGGACTTGACAGTTTCCACCAAAACCACAATAAATGACACATTGGTTCATCTTATACCTACAGGTTCAAGTTGACCCCTTCCATTTAAATGTCATGTATTTTTACTCAGGAGATCATCATCATCTAAAAGGGGACTTTCTATTTTACCAGGAATCATCAACTCTGATTCTAGGGGTGAAATAAAAATCATGGCTTGGACTCCTAACCCACCTTGTACTATGCCAGCAAGATCATGCATTGCTCAATTCATCCCACTCCTATATGGCCAGACACAGAATAGGTACCATCTGTCAATGCTGACAGGGACACCGGAGGTTTTGGGAGCACAGGTGCTCCTTATGTTTACTGGTCTAAATCTACTTCAGTGCAGCAACCTTTTCTAGCCTGTCTTGTAGATGGCCAGTCTTCTACAGGATTAACAGATACCAGGGCTGACAAAACCATCATCAGTGAATGTGAATGGCCACCGACCTGGCCCTTGTCAACACCATCAGCGATGGTCACGGGCACTGGAGGTCAGCAGATGTCACAGCAGTCAGCCAAGGAACTCATGGTATATGGGCAAGAAGGGAAACAAGCACAGCTCACACCACATGTACTTTCTACTACTGCACACTGTGGGGAAGAGATTTATTACCCCAGTGGGGACTAACACTGAAAACAAATTTTTAAAAGGAGCCTCTGATGTGCAGCCAAGACTTAAAGTCATGTGAAACATTAACATCCCTCTGTGGGGTCAGTGGCCCCTCAGAGGAGAACAACTGAAACAAGCACAAAAGCTGGTCAAAACAACTGGATCTGGCAAATATAGTTCCTTCTACAAGCTTGTGGAACACCCCAATATTTGTGATTTCAAAAAAGACTGGCAAATGGAGACTCTTACAGGGTGTGAGGGTTATCAGTGATAATCCTGATGGGTGCTCAGCAACCTGGAATTCCTAATCCAGCAATGATCCCTGAAAATTGGGAATTGTTAATCATTGACTTAAAAGATTGGGTTTTTTTCACAATTGCATTACATCCTGATGCTGCACCTCGTTTTGCTTTTTCATTACCATCCTTGAACAACAGTGAACCTGTGCAAAGGTATCAGTGGGTTGTGTTAGCCCAAGAATGAAAAACAGTCCTACAGTATGTCAGTTTGCAGTAGCAAGTGCTTCAGAACAGGTGCAACAGCACTTTTCAAAGATTTTGCTGTATCATGGTATAGATGATATACTGCTAGGAGCAGATGACTCTGTAGTACTGCAGAATTGAGTTTTACTCTTGATAAATTTGGTCTTTGTATTGTGGCAGACAAGGTTCAAACTGTCCCACCATGGAAATACCTAGGGTTTCTATTATTTCAACAGAAAATTGTTCCTCAGCCCATTGTCCTTTTGACCTCTATTATAACACTAAATTACTTGCAAAAATTAGTAGGAATTATTAATTGGCTCACTCCTACCCTTAGTATCTGGTGACACTGAGGAACTGTCACCCTTGTTTAATTTACTTAAGGGAGGCACAGATTTAATATCTCCTCTCCTCACAAGCTGGATGCAGAAGCCTGTGAAGCATTGCAACTCTGAATGAAATTCTGACTTCTTTTGTATCCAGACAACAAGCAGAGTTACCACTCAGGCTTTTTCTTATGCTGGCTGAATTCCAACCATATGCACTAACAGCACAGTGGTGTACACACAACAATTGTGGATGATAGAGTGGATATTTTTACCTCACAGATTTTCAAAAATAGTAACTACATCGCTTGACATGATTATTAGACTTGTTTCCACAGGACAAAAACTATGCCAGACCCTAAGTGGGGATGATCCTTCTCACAACCACATTCCTTCACGTGCAAATGCTTTTCAGGAGATATTCCAAGAATCAATATCTTTACAGGCTGCCCTGACAGACTTTTTGGGAAACACTGTTAATTCTTTGCCGAAAAAGAAACTTTTGCAATCTTTAAAAGATCTTTCTTCACAGCCACATTTTCTAAAATTGTCACAGCCCCTGTCTGGAGCAAAGAGAGTTTTCATCAATGACTCTGGGAAAAATCAGAAACCAGTTGTTTGGAAAAACTCCACAGGCGATTGAGAAAACTGATTTTTCAGCCAAGGTCAACACAACTAGTAGGTTAGCAGCCACTGCAGAAGCTTTGATTGTTTCAAAATGAACCTTTCAACTTAGTATCAGATTCCTTGTATGTAGTAGGTATTTAAACTGTACTGGACATTACTTTTTAAAGCAAGTACTCAATAAGGATTTTTATCCTGTTATCTACTGTGTATGATTATGTCTAGTGCCATTTCACTGCTGTTATGTTACACACCTCAGGTCTCACTCATCATTGTCTGGACCTCTGGTGGAAGGCAATGCAGCTAGCTCCTGATGTTCTGACTATGACAGCAACAGTTCTGAATCAAATTACACAAGCAAAGTTGTCACGCGACTTTTATCACCAGAATGCAAAAGTTTTTAATAAACAATTTGATCTTATCATTTCTCAAGCCAGATAAATTCCTAATTCTTGCTCTGATTGTGCTTGTTTAATACCTTTACCTACCACAGTAGGTACAAATCCTAGAGGTTTGGGTGTCAATGGATGTTACACGTTTTCTCTTTTGGCACCCTAAACTATGTGCATGTATCAGTTGACACATATTCCAAATTTTTTGCTGCTCCACTCATAAAGGGGAAAAGGCAAGAGATGTCATTATGCACATGTTGCAAACTATTGCTACTTTAAAAGTCCTTAAAGTAGTGAAAACTGATAATGGTGCAGCATATGTTTCACAATCAATGAAAACCTTTTTCATTGTTGGGGTAACATCACTTACCTGGTGTACCTCATTCCTCAGCAGGTCAAGCTGCTGTGGAATGAACACATGCCATTTTAAAGAACACACTTCTTAAAGACAAAAGGAGGGATCCCCTTAGTCTAACATCTCAGAAACAATTGGACAAAGAAACATTTGTTTTAAATTCCTTAAATATTTCCAGATTTGATAACAAAACAGCAAGTGAAAAAAGGTGTTCCCATGATGCTAAAGACTTGCAGAGCAGACAATGGCTAGGCCCTGTGCTTTTGCTAACAAGGGGGTGAGGTTTTGGTTGTGTTTCTCTATCCACAGGAGCTCATTGGCTACCTGCAAAGAACATCAAACCTGCAGAGGGAATGTAGACTTTAAGGCATCACAATTTTGGTTTGGTAATCAATTGCAATGGGTTTGGGCACAATATACATAAACCCTTTTTATCACCCTCAGTGTATTCTCATTTAATGTGAACAAAGCATGGGTCCCACAACCAAACATCAATGTTTCTCTCACATTACCCAAAGCAATTAACCAATCTACCCTTTGTATATCCATGACCAGTCCTAGTGATCCATTTCAATCATGTCTGGCTGGCATTCCTTTGTTGGAGGACAAACAGAACAAATTATACAGTTCCAGTGATTGTACTCCAGGTAAGGGTAGATCATCGTGGTGTTTGGGATCAGGGCAGTCTAATGCTGGCCAGTCTGTGGGATGGTACCTGGAAATACTGATAGAGGCATGAGAAAAGTAACTTCCCTGCTCTCTCACTGCAGCCTCAAGAGCTAGATGTACCAGGCTCTATAAATGCTCCTGTATGTTTTTATCTCAATTATGCTAATGATTCAAAAGGAGAAAACACAGGGGTTGACGTAAGTGGAACTGGCATTTATTGTAATGCTTCTGCCTGGTGTAATTTTACTACTTTCTCACCAATCACAACACAGACCTGTGCAATAAGCCTGCATGATAAAGCATTTTCAATATGTGGCAACAGAGCATGGAAAGGCATTCCAAGTAATGCAGTGGGAGGTCCATGTACTTTTGGTCATTTGACTGTGTTTCATCCCAGTCTCAAAACTCTAACTAATCAGACACTAAAACATAGGTGAAACAAACATGATGCTCAGTCATTTGACCCTGACTGTAACTCTGAGGTTGAATTCTGGAATAGTGCAAAGAGATTTTTTAGTTCCTTAGTTGCCTCTATTGATACTGCACATGCCATCAACACAATTAATAAACTAGGTTGTTGGCTTGCAAAAGAAACTAACACTACCAGTAATGCTTCAACAGGATTGTTAACAGATGTCAACTGAGAACGTCATGCAACACTGCAAAATAGAGCAGCAAGAGAAGTTTTAATGTCAGACCAAGGACACAGATATGAAGACTTCCAGAGAATGTGCTGCTGTATGACCACTGCAAATCCATTTAGAAAACATCCAGGAAATGAAGGAGCTATCTGGAGAGCTGCAGCAAGACCAGGAATGGGATCCTTTTGCCTATTCTCCTGGTTGGGAAGATTTAATTTTGGACCAAACATGGGTCAAACATGTTGTTGGTTTCATTGCAATAGGACTCATAGCACTTTTGATGATTATGCTATGTTTACCATGCATATTTTCTTATGTTCAGTGGCTTATCCATCAGAATATAAATCATGTAATGCTCTGCAGACACCTACTGTACTTTGCAATACTTAGTAAAAAAGAAAGGGGCAGATACAGGGAAAGAAAACAAAGAAAACTTGTAATTGAGAGAACAAAGAGCATTTAGTTAGAAAGACTATTCAGTCACCAGAGATATAACAAAGTTTTAAAAAATATTACAGGTGTGCAGCAGTTTGCAGAAAGAACTATTATATAAGCATTTATCTTTGAGAGAAAAGTCTGATATTGCTGTTAGGGAATTGATCACAAATATTATTGGTTAGCAATTTTATTAACAATTATACTATTGGCTTTCCAGGATCATGCTATTCTAACCCAATGGTTTAAATATTATAAAAGCTAAGTACATATTTAATAGACATGTGTGGTTATACCACAGCTGGGGGCTGTGTTTCTTTTGTGGGCTTGCAACCTCGGGTATATTTAATAACCTAAAGCTTCCTGGGTCTATTAGGAATAGCCTAAGTAGACAAACTTGTTCAACATCATATCTGGACTTTTTCTAGAAAGATTTTAAGAAAAAATTTGATTTATAGACCTGCTATTTTGCACAGAATACTTTAACCTTCACAAAACACAGTACACTGCCTGTAGATTATTACCAAAAAAAAAGCAAAAATAATTTAAACCCACAGGAACAATGTACCTTTCTCAAAGCCACTTCCAGTATAATAGCAGAGATGTAGCATGATCTCAGTGGTGCCAAAATTAATTTTAGTATCAGTTTGTAAGTATCAAGCATTTATAGGCAGCACAAAAAACCAGATAATAGTGAAGGGAAAGTGAATGTAACTACAGAAATTACTTACTGAATGTAATTCTGGAAAAACCTCTTCCATGGCAAAGTATTCCATGAACGTGGCAAATCCCTCATTCAGCCAGAGATCATTCCACCATTCCATAGTTACTAGATTGCCAAACCACTAAGAAAGACCGAAAACATAATTATTTTCTTAGAAAGCAATCAAATGAGAAGTGCTCCATCCATCCTCTGCTTTATTTAGAATTAAGGTAAGGTAAAATGAAGGTCAGTCAAAACCACAGAAAAGCCTTGGCAGCAACAACTCCTTAGGCATGGCATGAGAGTTGTACTCTGCCTGTTGTGCTGTAGAAAATACACCTGCAGGCTTTCTAAACAGATGCACTACGCAGTCACAGTGAGCAGAGGGGTGAATTTAAGGAGAGAATTGCACTTAAAAAACAAAGAAATTAAAAAAAAAAAAAAATCTTCCCAGACTAGTACCTGATGGGCAAGCTCATGTGCTATCACTGCAGTTATTAGCTTTTTATCCCTCGCTGAAGAAGTATTATTGTCAAATAAGAGTGTTGTCTCCCGGAAGGTGATCAAGCCCCAGTTTTCCATTGCACCAGACTGAAAATCAGGAAGTGCTACCAGATCTGGAAAAGATTTGAAAGAAAATTTTGAAAATTGCTAGTTAAACCAATCCTATCTTTCAAGCCTACCTATTGTATTATATAATCATAAAAAAATTAATTATTTAAACCCTGTGGTGTGGGCATACACTCAAATCTCAAGTACAGAAGACCCACAGTTTTATAATTATGTTTCTTTAGCAGTACTCTTGACACAAACAACTTAACAAGACTCTGCCTATGGATCCATGCTTTTGCATGAGCAAAACCAGTGTGGAAATGAGATGGCCTGAAAAGTACACTACTGAAAAGCAGTGTCTTAGAAGACTGCATTTCACTACCTTTCCAGTCAAACCAATGCATGTAGAGGAGACATGCTGCAGATCCTGCAGTTGTGAACATGGTTCACAGACTGAGAATTTCCTCACTACTAAGTTGAGTAACACCAAGGAAACTGTTCTGTGTAGATTTATGTAAAAATATAAGCAATCTGTCTCCAAACACTCACAAAAGCTTTCCAACTTAGAACTCGCTTCATACTTGTGTCAGACAAACATGTAATTAGTTTTTGAATTTATTTAATAATTTAGTAATTGTAATACTTTTTTAAAAATGAAAATTCCCATGCATTTTCCAGATCAGAGCTTATTCTGTTTTTTTTTTTTAATTAAAAAAAAAAAAGAAGTCCTAAAGAACTTACCTAATTTTTCAAGAGGGTACTTCATAAAAAAGTATTTTTGGTAAAATTCCAGAAGCTTCACTGCTGTGTCTAGGGCATACCCAGCTTGGTTTAGATGCTGTGGTATGGCATAAACAGATACCTAGTCCAAACAGAGAAGAGAAAATATTTTGAAACTGATAGCTACAAAAGATTCAGAATTGAAGGAGGAGCTAGTAGGAGTTCCTGCAACAGGTAAGACACATTTTTGCAAGTACATACACAAATTATTACATACAGTAGTTACGAAGCTGCTCATAAAAAACTGATTTTTCTTACTAGAGCTTATTAACAGGTCAAAATACAGGGACACTACCCTGTGTGTATGCAAGAACAATTAAAGAATGACAACTTTAAGGAATGTGTCCAAGAAGGGTCTATATGACACAGATTTTAAAATCCTTCATGATTAAAGTGACCCTCCCTGTATACCTCAACCAATCTTTAGTCTATGGTAGAATTTATACTATGATAGCAGTAGTATAATCTGCAAGAAGTCATTTTTGAAAAAACTGGCATAAAGCTCATCCCTATCTAAGGTATGGCTGCATAAGACATGATGTAAGAAGCATTTATATAAAAATTGAGAGGCTACAATCTCCCCCTCTTTATGTTGAATTGCCTGTATCAAGAAAATGTCTTTGATTAGGTTACAGTTAGATTCACGTTTAGGACACCCTTTCCTACACAAACTAAGAAATACGTGGACAACCATATTCCAGTTGTATAAAAAATAAATCACTCTTCCTGTGCTATAAATCAGTTCAACATTCAAGTTTGAATGAAGCACATATAAATAAGAACCCAGTCTAATGTTCCTGAAGTACAGAAGTATTATTGGCTGCAAATTTTAAGCTCAAAACCAAAACGTAAGAGCCTCCTTGGACCTTCTGGAGTTGAGAAAAATCTTATTGCATTATAAGCATGAAGCAATTTTACTTCAACTCTACATTATCTTAAAGCTTTCATGACAATAAACTTCTTCTGTGTGAAGCTCAAATTCTTTGGATCTACCAGTCACACATTTCTGGAGCATTCTGAGTCTGTACAATATATGCTTCCTTTTTACTGACTTCCTTGGCCTGCTGGACACTGATGAGACCTGCTTTTGACCTACTAAAACTCTGGCCTTACTTGGTATTCTTATGCTTTCTCCCTTATGATTATTTATTTTATCTTTAAAAAAAATGGTTAGTATTTTAATCTTACTAAGAGTACTTGCTACTCTTAGTAAGATTAAAATACTGATCATTTTTTTAAAGAAGAAATTAAAAATAATACATTAAAGATAAGTAAGAAGTATTCTTATTAAGTAAAAAAGTTATCTGACTCAAAGAACTGTGCGGTTTTACCAGTGTACAGTTCAAATACAGAACTGAATAAAAGCCATAAGGCAAAAAAAAAAAGGAAAAAAAAAAAAAAGAAGTGTAACAATCTGTTCTAGTCATCTTTCATTAGAAATACTTGTCTAGATCAGAATCAAAGCTTGTCTTGCATCTTTACTTGTGTTTTTTTTATTTGATTAAAGAGAGCTTCTCCTTCTACAATGCTACTAGCACTATTCTCTCTGGCTTTTTCTAGGTACACAGGCACTTCTGACATTTCACCACAAAGGGGCAGTTTCTGCTAGAGTCATGAAAGTCGTTGCGTACATGAAACTTCTGCACTTCCTAAAATAAGATTAAGGAGCATCTATTAATATTACCACATTTATTCTTTAGTTTCTCTAACTGCACACATTACAGAAACAGGCCATACCCTTGCAAAGAACAAAGCTCAAGCAGGACCCACTCTCTGATGTTTAGAACCTTTGTAAATTAAAATTAAATAATTGTATTTAAGTGACTAAATGCAGATTTAAAGTCAGCCTAAATTTGCTTTACTGTACAGCACGAGTTTTTCAGATATGTTATCTTGGCAGGTACAGAAAGTTTTTGTAGCACTGCTTGAAACCATGTGTAAGTGTTCCTAGAAACTTGTCACATTTCTTTACATCCTCAGAGCAACTCCTCATTTGTGTGACATTACTGCTCACAGACAAAACATTGAAAAGAAGAATTTAAAGCTGCCAGCTCTGAAAGCTCTTAGGAATTTTACATTTTGTAAATTTCCACTTTTAACAAGATCTGATGCAGACTCTCTTGTTGTAAAAGTATATTCAGTCTGGTATCACCTCAGCTCACTTTATAGCATATGGCTCTTGTCCCCTACCTATGATGAGTATAATGAAACCAAGAAGATAAATTTAAAACAGACAGTTTGCTTGTTGGTTTGGGAGCTTTTAGTTTTGTTTAGTAGCCTGGTCAGCTTGAGAAAAGTGAAGCAGAACTTAAAGTGAAACAAATACATACCAGAGTCCCATTAGTTTCCTTGCTGACGTTTTTCAAGTCTGCAACAACAAAAGCTACTAGGTACGTGCTCATCTTCAAACTCACAAAAAACTCATCCTGAACAATTCCATTTGTCACAGGTGTTGTGGCTTTCTGCAGGGGAAATGAACTATTATTAATGCAGACAAAAGGAAACTAAGACATAAAACAAATCAATGTTAAATAATTATTTAATGCTACATGCAGTTTATAGGCAAGCTTACCTAATATCTTTATATTTTTGTTATATTTCAGAAGGATTGATGAGACAACAATGTAACAAGCTTAAGAAGACATGAAACATTTAAGCTTATAAATACAAAAATTATTTATCAAGTTTTATTACAGAGTTTTACCAAACAACTACTCTTTTGGAGAAACTAATCTAATTTAGATTGCATTTAAAGTCCCAGTGTAATCCGAAGTCAACATATAGATCAGCATTAATTCAAGGAAGTGCTAGGCTAGACCAGAGACACAGTTCAGCACAGCCTACTAAAAATACCTGAAATAAGTGTTTGTCTCATTCTGTAAGTCTCAGCAAAACTAGGTAACAGGACATAGTTACTATTTTAAAATCAAACAAAATATTCCTCAGATGCACTTTTAAAAACCAAAAAAGAATGCATTTTAAAAACTGAGGAAAACCTAACACTTCAGTTAGTTTAAAGCAACAAGATGTCCAGCTCAAACATGCACTGACAAAAGTGACTTTTCAGAGCACACAGTAAGATACCATACAGAAGTAATATACTGCACTGTACCTCAGCTTACTTTTTGCGCAGTTTTTTTAATACTAGTCCTATAAAAGCATGCTACACACCTTTAAGTACTTTCCTATGTATTCCCTCACAAACATGAAATACAAAAAGAACAAAGCAAATTTTTAAAAACTGCAATAGTGCAGAATACTAAAGGTCTGGAAACAGAGATGGCAGTTTATAAATTCTCAAACTTCATATATGATTTTGTTTTCAGAACTCATAAACATTTAAAAAACAACAACAATATCTTTAGTTTTAGACAAGACCATTTGAAACCAAACAATGTTTTGACATTTAACTGTCACTGAAAATTTAACTGTCAGCCTTAAAGAGAAATGGATTTTTAAACCCAAAAATATAACCACTATAATAATTTAATCTGACTGTTTTGTATGAGCAGAATGCCATCTTTGAATTTCTTTAGTGAATTCATAAATTTCTGCCTTTATTACAGCTTTTGTTTCATAAGGAGGTGACAGTTTATTTAAAAAAATCTGCTGCAGTTTAATTTTTAAACTGGTTTAAAAATTAGTTATCCTTATTTAAAAAAACCCAACACACTCAAACCAAAAACAGGACAAACAAAACCACAAAAAGTATCTTTCTAGGCCCAAAATATGCAGTTTATTTCTAGCCTTAATCCATGTCAAACACTATATGTTGCTAAGTTATTGATGTACTCACTAGCTGACAAGGCCCACTTCTGAGATCTCTTGGTCATGTAGGTATAGATGATTATTTCATCAATGTCTGCTGCACACATTATAAAATATTCTGAGTTGGAAGGAACCTACAAGGACCAAGGAATCCAAGTCCAAGTGAATGCCCCATATGGGGCTCTAAACCACAACCTTGGCATTATTAGCACCCTGCTCTGACCAGTGGAACTATCTGTGGGTGTATGCAGCAGGGCTAAACCATCATTTACTTTCTCTACATGAAGAATTTGGGAGGCTGTTGAAAGATTCCTTAGCCACTTGCCCAGCTCCTAGCAGAGAAGAGTGAGTGAGCACCCTTTCTTGTTTACATAAAACAGAAGAGTGATCCACCAGAGTTCATTTCTTCTTGTATTGCTAAGAATCACTACAAATCCAAGTAAATGTTCGTACAATGTGAAAAGATACTGTTTCATAAGGTTGTCACTGTTTCGTACATTATTAGCTTGGTTTTCAAAAACAAGGCATCTGCATGAGCACTTGACAGCTTCCTGGAACCCAAGCTGCACAGTGTACATAAATATATCAGAAACATCAAAGGCGCAATTTTCTCATTACTGATTAGATCAATGTCAGTATTGAGTTTCTGCTGGGTGAAAAATGGTGGTGTTTTGATGAGAGAATACCTAGTTCAGACACAGACTAGGTAATGTTAGTCTTTCTTGTCTGTCTAAATGAATTAGGCTCCCATAAAGGTCTGTCAAAGGCGTAAGGGATTAAAACATCACCATAAAATTCAGATAAGCCCTTACAAGATTTTGTCTGAAAAATTCTAGGTGAAGGAATGTCAGATTCCTCACTCACATTCTGGAGCTGACCCCGTCTGTGTTCATACCACACCTCCCCTCATTCAGCCACAGAAGCACATCCTTCAAGATCAGGCATGTATTTCACAAAGACGGGCGCTACTTACACAAACTACTGCTGAAGGCACTTCAATACTCTGCACACATGCAGCAGCAGCAAACACAGAAAACTAGAAAGCAAACCTTAAGGGCTGCTGAGACCAATGTCACCAACAACATAACCTTTGCAAAATAATAGTTCATTTAATTTCAACAAGACTCCTTCAGTCATTCAACTGTCTGTCAGTAACATCATACACCATGCAATGCATTGAACAGTTGTTTTCTCTATGAAGTTCAAGTCTTTGAGAACAAAAGAGCTGATAGAGTCATATAGTTAGTTTATAGCTTACCTGGACACTGATGTAATAAAACCACAATCAGAAACACTGAAATTAATTACCTAGGCAGCAGCTCTACTAAAACTGCCCTTCAAAAACAAGTACCTTTGGCATATTTGACAGAGTGGAAAGTTTCTCATCCCTTTTGATCTTGATTAAAAAAGTAGCTTTAAATGCTGGTTCATCAAAGCATGGAAAAGCAGACCTTGCTGCCAGAGGTTCAAACTGAGTTGCTGCAAACCACCTAATGGGAAGAGTGGAGAACAGCAAAACAAAAATTATTAAAGACATAAATATCAGTTTAATTAGGATAGAACGGTGATTTCCCTCCCAAACATTCTAAGAGCTTGTTATAGGATTAGCTTTTTGAACAGTAAATGATAAGGCTGGGCCAGTCAGAGTAAATGTTTAATTCCAATTTTTGCTTTAAAAACGAATAACATACTTATTTCAGGAGTAATCTACTTGGCTTTTTTTGCTTTCTGAACAAAGAAGAATGCACCCGGAATAACTCACTTACAAAACAATTGCCAAAATATAAGCCAGCCAGTTTCCAAAGAGAGGGACCAAAAAGAAGATTGAAAAATTAAATTAGCAAATAAGAGTTTGGAAATAAGAGTTTGGAAACCTCTGCAATAGATATGACTGCAAGGAAGCTTTTTCATCTAATTGCCTGGCCATTTCCTGCAGATGTTCCCAAAGTTCATCTAACTGTATGCCTGCTCCCTGTGCTGGCTAGTGGATGGATTCTGTCCAAGTCCAAGTTGTCTTGTCTCTAATCCAACAGCTATTAATATCACAAGAAAACTTCTCAGGAGTCTACCTTCCTTCTCCACTATTTTTATACTAACTAGCCATAGAAATTATGGCTTTTGATGGAGAGCATCTTTGACTTCTGCACCTGCAAGACAACACAGAGTTCAACAAGTCGTTTTGTAATTTTCTATTTTGGTATAAAATATATCCAAATGATATAAAGATGGTATAAAAAATGGTATAAAAATATCCAAAAGAAAGTAAAACTAAACTAAATATATTTTCTTCCAAAATCAATTGATTAAGTTTTATATAGAAAGTATAGTAACGACAAAGGTTATCAGAGTAGTCTGTATTTGTAAAACTACAGAAAACAGATGAACAGAGACAATGCCCCTGCAAAAAGATGATGCAAGCAAAGCAATGGAAATGATGAGATCACTAAAGAGTTATCTGAAAAGGATTTACTGAAAAACATACAGGCTAAAACATGTTCAACATAAACATCCTGATCCTGAACAAAAGCAGGTAGCACTGGACTGAGTGGGACAAAATCTCAAAAAATTACTGACAGGTCATATTTTTCCTCTGTGAACAATTAATCATTTTCTTTCTACTATGGTAAATACAAACAGAAAATAAAGCTGCAGCTACATCAGAATAGGAAAAGAATCCACCGAGTTTCAATCATATAGGTAATTTTTGCCTTGTGCACTTGCCACTGCACTCTTACATCTGCTTACTTCATGGGAATGCATGTTTTCAATGCTTGCAATAAGTTGCTTAGCTAACCCACACTGCTTTTCCTGTCTTTTTTTTGTTGCACCACACTATTTCTAGAAGACCTGCATGGATAGTTACTTGCCCACAAAGGCATGAACACTCTTAAGTATGTGACCAACATAAGGCCCATTTGAAGTGGGGAGGGAGGGCCAATTTTTAATAATCTTCTTGATAAAAAGCACTAATTTGCTCTTTGCAAAAATTAAGTGTGATGTTTCTCTTTTCTCCAGTCACGTGAGAATTTGCCTGACTGCTGTGACATTTTCATAAGACTGAGAACATCTTGGCAACAACAATTCTCAGTTCCCTCAGGACTGTGTGATGCATCTCCTTGGGCCCTGCTGGATTCCTCTGGTGCTCCTGAACCTGGCTTCTTTCTATGAGGACAGGACTTTGTTTCCTCAGTCCCTGCCTTGAGACTCAAGGGCTCAAGAAATGTGCTAAGAATTTCCAAAGAAAGAAACAAAAAAATCAACAAACCAAAAAAGCCACACTACAACTAACTACAGCCTCCATACTGAAGTACACTTCACTGTAGGAGAGGCTGCCCTGACTTAAGGAACTCATCCATGAAAGACATTTTTCAAGTAGATTAATCAAGAGATAAAAGACTGATTTTTCTCAACAGGAACAAGTTGCATAAAATGTCCAATAAAAAAAGCAACCTTTCTACCTCTATTATCAAAGCACAATCTAGAAGTGACAGAACAGAGAGGGCATACCTTTGCTTAGAGTTCTCATCCTTGTAAGAAATTTTGTAGAAGCCATAGTAGGTGTCTGATAAATTAGATGAATATTCCATGTTGACAGTATAATTCTGCCCTGCAATGAGAGCCTCCGGAGCCATGAGTGCAATCTGGTCATGCAGTGGATATTCCAGGAATTCAACTGGCTTTGCTTGCTGTCCCTGTGCAGAAGTAATTGTTGCCTTGGTGATATTAAGTCCTGAGCTGTGAAGTACAATCTTCCGAGTTACATGGAGGACGTTGACCACTATTTTTACAGAGCCTGCGAATTTCAGAGTAGTTAAATTTGGCTGTAAGACAAGATCATAGTGCAGTGGTACAACATCAGAAGGAAGTCTAGTTTTTGCCCATGGAAATAGTTTTCCATTCGTTGCCAAAGGATATATTAGTTCCATTGTATGATTTTTTTTCTGGCAGCCTTCTTTGGTAAATGTACACTTGGGAAGAAGATAAATCACTATAATTAATGACAATGCAATCACAAAAACAACTGTGCAAACCACCATGGTCCTCGTAGAGGGCACTGAGCATGATCCATTTGGATTTTGTCTATATGCAGACATGTTGTTCTGCAGACTCGAGGTTCTGTTCATGAAGGACATCCCCAACAATTTTGCTGATGACTCATAATCCTCTTCATCATCATCCATTTCATGCTCTCCAAGGCCATGCACCAAGAGACGGGAGCTTCTTGGTTCATATTCCACTTCATCAGGCTCCAGTGGATGTAAACAAGGCTCTTTTGCCAGGTCAACCACATCGGGCTCCTCTTCAAACATACTGTTTTCAATCATATTCCTGGGTAGCTGGATTCGATCTGAAAGAGAAATTACCATATATTACACCACGAACAACAGGCTTGAGTCTAACACCTCAAAGCTATTTCAGTGAATTAAAGAACAGGAAACATCTTTACAGTATACACCGTCAAGATCTCTTCCATTTTCTCTCCTAAGTTTGTTTCCTGGAAATATTTCTATGCTTTTCTGCCTACCCTAATTTTGCATTCAGTATCTTCAAAAGGATGCTTTCCTTGGACATAATCAAAAGCATCTTACACCATAACTGGAGGTCAGCTAGACCACTGTATTGCTCTACCAGCCCACTGATGCCATTGGCCTGGCTGCATTTCCTCTACTCCAGTAAACTGTATTTGTACTCAACTTTGAGTAAAATAACTAAATTCTTTAAGTTGGATTATTTCTTATGTTGCACAGTAAAGCACAGCAGCCAATACAGTTCTAGAAGTGTTTCAAATATGTTACTTTTTGAGTTCTTTAGCAGAGGAGAAAATCTGCCAAGGCAAGGGCAGACAAAAAGTAAAACATCTATTAGACATTTTTAGACTTGATTTTTCAGAAACATTGCAAAAAATATAAAAATATTTCTCATACAAAAATAGCAGTATAAAAATTATAGTTCCAATTGACATCTTCATTTATGATCTAGCTACAATCCTTGAAAGAATCCACGCATCTAAGAAGACAAATCAGTGTTTGCCTCCATAAAATTTGTCCTTAATACATAATGGATCAGTGACTCTAAATGAGGAATTGAGAGTCATACCAAATTTTAAAATAACATTTTTATAGCATGCAGTTACGTTTTGATCAAACTTCTGATCTTATCTTCCACTGTTTATGTAAAAAGTTATCTTTTAGCTAATTTAGTCTCCAGTCACAGCTTCTATGCAATGGACTGGACAATAGTTTTGCCCAACTACAAGGGTTCAGAAATGAACCTAATCTCTTTAAGACATGCCTGTCTACTGTCAGCTGAGCAACATTCACATCACACCTCTGTATTCCACATTATTTGCTTCCAGAAGAAGAAAGCTGATTTTTGCTTGGGATCTAAACTTACTATAAAGTAGGCTAACTTTTATTAATTTCCGACAAGAATGTACATTTTGCCAATCTATAAACAACCTAGAATATAATGCTCCTCCAATGGATTATTTATTTTATTTTTCATTTTATTAAAGTCAAATTTCTATATGGCTGAAAATCTCAAAAGTGAAAATAAAACATTTTAAAGAAAATATGGAAAGAGTATTTTCAAACTAGATATACTAAGTTCTTCAACATTCACTCTAAACTTATCAAGAATTCCTGCTTCAACGCCACAAACTCAGAAAAACTGGAGCGTCAGTAACTGTAGCAATTAAAAGGGCCTTAAAATAAGGTAAAAAGAAAGTAAAAAATCCTTCCCCAGAAAATTCAGTAAGAGAAAGGTGCACTAGGTCAACCTGAACAGGAGATACAGTGATGTATAAAAACAGGGAGTTTGGTGAAACTTGGATTTACCTGCTCTAAGAAGGAATAGGATCAGAGGGTCACAAGATACCTGAGGCTGGAAGGGAGTTCAGGAAGTCATCTGCTCCAGCCTCTAGGCAAAAGCTTCCATAATTTTCTATTCTTATGGCACTGCTCACATGTACAGTGCTCACATGCCAGCCTTCAGGCTGCAGCTGCATTCAGTGGTCTGGCACCATGATCTCACAAGGGAGCATGTGCACTTGCATGTCACATTGGGGGCCACACAGAACTGAGAGGACAGAAAGCTAAGTTGAACTAGAAGTGAAAACAATAGGCAAACTAGTAGAGGGGAAAAATGTGGAAAGAAAGTATTGTGCAGCTGAAACTCTACAATTCCTCTCCTCAAGAACAGTTTATCAAGAATTCACTACAACTTTTAACACAATTTCTTTATTCCTCCCTTCACCTGGTTGATTTTGAAATCGGCTGACTAGCTTCAATCAAATCTGAAAACAGACCCAATACCAAGTTTCCTCAAGTCCTAATGTAATCCCACCCCAAAACAACCGGCTGCTGATAGAAGACATCCAAATCCGTATCTGCTTTGTAGAAAAGGCAGGTATTAAAACTCACATCTTAACCACTCCAAAAGGTAGCAGTCAATCAGAACACAGCTCCAACCCCAGCCATGGCATGTGCAGCTGCATGGCCAGCAAAAGAGGTAGAAGACAGGGGAGGCACTGCAGAGGGAAGGAGGAGAAAGATAAAGTGCATAAATCTAGCAGAAATAAGGTTTCATCAGCTCTGAGGCTTAGACAACAGTTTGCTTTTTGAGGCGCTTATTCTCTAATTAGTTCCTTCTAAAGACAGTATTTTCAAAGTCGCATGCAGGTACTAACAACTTTTTCAGTTAAAAAGAATTACACTAAAAATCTCAAATTGAAACTAAGATAGAAAAGTTAAACTTGAAGTTAGCTTCAAGACAATTCAACAGTTTTAATATCTAGAGACATTCATTTCTATGCAAACAACAGTTATAGGCAATTTCTACAGAAATATTTGCACAAATTGGAAGTAATCAAAATCTGTTAGATCAAAACTTTAGTGCATATCAAATGTATTACCAGACTACTACTCTCCACTGGAAAGAACACAGACCAAATATCAAAAGGTTACTAGAGCTATTTATCCTGACACAAAAGTATTTTTATTATTTTCTTTATTCACAGAACACATTTTTAGGAGATGAACCACAGAAAATTTGTTTAAAACTTTAACACTCAGATAAACTCTGAACTCTTTGCCTTTGGATTTTTTCCCTTTAAAGATATTTTTTGTCTTCATGTACCTGTCCAAATACCACTTCAGCTAGAAGTAGTGTTGAAACACTTTTGAAGATTTCAGCACAGGTACTAAGATCAGAGTATGCTATTCCTAATATGTGAATGGGCTTGCCACCAGGTAGGTAAAGTGAGTTGGAGGAGAAGATGCTATTGGGCCAAATACTGTGTCACACAGTTTAAAACAAAAAAAACAAAGGCTACACTAATGCTTGAGAGTTGCAGAATTAGTTCTATACTGTTAAGGTTTAGCAAACAACATAAAATTCCTTATTTCCAGGACTGAGGAACTATTTGAAGCATTTATGAGCACTTGCAAATACTTTGTGTATGGCATGTAAGCACGCTCCAAACAGAGAAATGCATGCTTGTATGTATATTTAACTCATCAGTAAAAATAGTAAGACTGGTTAGAGTACATGGAACCTGACCTTCTCTCTTTTACTTGGTCTTTGGGACAAGCAGAAAGGAATGTTAGTTGGGACAAGCAGAAAGGAATGTAGTTATGACTGAAGCAGGTCACTCATACATAGCCACGGATACAAAACTGTACAAATGCTACTGCTCTTTAAGTTGTTTAGTCTTTGTCAGTAACTAACATTATGTCAAATGGAAAAGCCAATGAAGGAATTCTGCAAAAATAATTACACATATAGAATAACTGCCCTCTTTCGTATCAAAAGCAGTAAATTTAGTAAAACTATTACCCAGAAAAAGAAAGAAAAAATAAAGGTTGAAAATCAGATATAAAAAAAATGTTTTCACTGTAACTTAAAATTTACATTTTGCTTAGTGAAATAGTAAGTTCTCATTGTATCTGAAAAAAAAATTAGAAACGCCACAAATTAAAAAGAACCTATTAGCCATGACAAATGTATTTAAGTTTTCTGCTACAACTGCACTGTCTTTAAGAGGTCATATGATTTGTGCAGACATGATTCTAGAAAGTTTAAAAATAACAGGTGTAACTGCTACATAATCCGTTTTTTTAGGGAAAAGATTAAGACATTACACACAGTGCAGTACTCATCTATATTTATAAGAGAGGAAACCAAAAATATACCTACTTAGTGAAATTTCTCACACATATCTTATGTCTGCAGTCATGTCAAGCTAGTGACCAGAACAAGATGAAATATTAGACTCAATTAAAACCAGATGTACTTGCATTGTAAAGTTTGCATGCAAGAGGGAACAAAACAAGCTACAGGAGAACAGTATATAACAAATATTCAACAAACTTTCAGAAGCATTACATGTTTCTATTAGTTTAAGTTTAAAATATCTCAACATTTTAAATGCACAAACCACTAAGGTTGTCACCATAAAAAATAAATCTTAATGCTCCTTTCTTTTCTAGAAAGACTAGACTTGACTGTAGAAATAAAACCGTGATTTTTCACATTAAAGACTCATCTAAAATGTGTTTAACAACATCTGAGGCACTAAGGATTTGGAAACACCATTAAAGGTTTACACTTTTCTTCCTGAACTGTCTGATGCAAATCTGCATCTTCAACTTCACACAGAAGGCAGATAGAGACAGAGAAATGTTTAATACACCAAATGTCTCCAGTATGGAAAAGCAATGTAGCATATAGTATTCATTCACCTTTTTTAAGTTTGAGGAATTTTTAAATAAAATTCAGCATACGCCCAACTTTTACATACAACTAACAAAAGCCATAAATCTATTTATTTAAGCCAAGTTACTTAGTAAAAATATAATTTTAACAGAATTGTAAAAACTAAAACTATATACCTGGGCTCTGCTCTTACTAATGGCAGTTCACCAATTCTACTTTACAGGAAGCAGCAGATCAATTCCCCCAGTTCTGAACTGCCAAATATTAATGTTTTTATAGAAGACAGAAGGGAAAATTCACTCTTATTTATGCACCTCATGCTGGAATCATTGCTTGAGACTTGTTCCAAATCTTACAACCTATTCTCACCCAAAACAATTGCCCTGGTGATTGTTTCTATGTTGTCTGAGGGGAGAGAGATGGGCAGCCCGAAGGGGAGTGCTAAAACAGATTAATTGTCACAGATACTCAAACTGGAATACAGAGGCATTCAGAAGAAAATTTTGATTCCAAATACTACTGTAAATCCAAAAGGTGGGAAATATTTCAGAAAGTGAAATTACTTTCTGAAAATGGAGATCAAAAATCACTTGTTCCAAACATCACTAGTTAAGGGCTTTTATTACTGCACATCAGCATTAGAGTTTAAGTAAACAGAAATAAGAACAGCCAGAAGAATAGTTAAAATATGATTTGTAGATCAGATTTTTTTTTCAACAGATGAGGAATAAAATGGCCAGCAAAGAAGAAGTTTAATTGACAGCAAAACCCATATGAATTGGTAGACTTTGGAAATGCACATTTAAGACATAAATTGTTAACATTTTCTTAGATATAAACTTCACATTTCTAAACCAAAAGATGAAATTAGGTTGGAAACTTTAGCTAATGTTGTTTATGAATTGTATATCCTATTAAGACAGAAATTAGTTTCAAAAATCCAGCAGAGAAGGAAGCAACACTCTACTCAACTACTTCAGCAAATAAAATGAGAAAAAAAAACAAAGATCAAGAAACAGAAGTGGCACCTCAGAAAATTGACAGTATTTTTTATCAACAGTTTTGTAGAAGAAAAATATTTTAAGAAAAAACCCCTGAACAGATTACTAAAGCAATACGGGTTTTTGTTTTTCACAGTCCCACTTCCCTATTTATTTAGGCATCATTCAGATCCGTATATATCTATTATGTCCTATCTATATGCTGTTATATAAGGCATTTGGCACAGTATTTGACCACATAGATGACATTATTTCATCATTAGGTGACATCTAATTTTTTACCACAAAATTCTCAAAGAATACAAATATGTGCCAGTAAATGCTCAGTCTACAAATAAGCACTTAAGACAGAAAAACCTCCTGCTATCAAAGCCTTCTATTATGTTTGGATGCAGATTCAGAGCCGCTTTCTGTGTTACTGCAATTTCAAAACCTACTGGTCAAATCAGAAATAACCTCAGCTCAGCTCTGCAACAGGGCTTATGACAGATTGCTTGCTCAGGCAAGCATTTCAAAATCTGAACAACAGTTATACAAGAGACATTCAAATCAACTGACTAAAATAAACCATACTAGTATTTAACCTTTAAACTGTAATTCAGTGCTGATGAAGCAGCAGCAGCTAGCAAAGGAAAGCCAGGCTTTCTTACCATTGAGTATAAATATGAAGTCTAAGTTTTTAAAGACAATTAAGCAATCAGATAAACAGACGCACTCATATGCAGAAGTGATTGTCATCTTAATGTTCGTGGTCATTCCAGAACTACGGGTTGAAGCCCCTCAATCCACCTGAACACTTAGTATGAGTACATAGAAGCTGCATTACCTTTTGACATCTGAAAGGAGACCACCTCCAGAGTTACTTCTGAAGCAGAACTGCCTCCCATCTCTGCTCAATCAGAGAATTTAACAGGAGGAATACAGTACTGACTGGACCCAGACTGGAGTTGTGCAATACAATTGTTGCCACAGACATGCAAAACACCGATGATCAGACAGACTTTACATGCAATTCCATTCCCCACAAAAAGCAAAAAAATATGAATATGAAGCCACATCTCACAACCCTTTACAATGCCTTAGCACTACCTTCTGTCTATTTCACTGATTACTCAACTACCTCAAAGAAAAAGTCTTCAATGTACAAAAAAAGATGCACTGAAAAATAAACACTCAGTAGTATTGGTAATGCTACAGATAGTCTTTGAAAGTCTCTGTAGTTTATCTGCTAGCAATATTCCATGCCCAGCATGCAATTATTCCCAACACCGCAGGTTTCCTGCTACTACCTAGCAACCATTTTTTAAGGATTAAATTTGCCTTTTGTATGAACTGTTAATTGCTGTGATCTAGTGTCTTATTTTTCCTTGATGAATTGTGTACATTAGCATAGTCAAAATCAGCACACAGTGGTTGCTGTAGATTGATTAAAACAGAAAAACAGAAAAAGGAACAAAAGTGTTGAAATAGAGGAAAAAAAAAAAAAGCAGACATTTTATACATTTAGCAGGAAATGGTAGTAACAGTTGATCAGACCTGTGCTTATAAACAGTTAGGAGAACTGCTATATGATTTTGTCCAAGAGGTATTTATTTTTGAACTAACTTAGTTTAGAATTTTTCATTCATTGCTTGTTGATATGCTCTTCTGGACAGTCTGAGCAAGCAGCATTCTATAAAAAAGAACATCCAAATTGCTTTCCCTAGTTTACAAACCATCTAATCTATTTTAGGATTGAGGTAATTCCTCTAAAGATATTTGCTCTTATTTTAGCTGCATTTAGAGTAAGTTGCTCCAAGGCAACCCTTGGCATAAAGATTTAGTATGGCCTGTAGGTTAGGCTGCAGTGAGAGTAGATGCTTTCAGTGGTAGGTAGTCAGAAGCAGCACTTAGAGGTTTGAGCAAAAGTTAACTGAACACGAAAGGCTTCTAATGGCTCAACAGGTCTTGAAGTTGTAGAATAAGTACCATAAACTTATTTTCACACAGGCATGGACAGTCTGATTTCTGAAATCACTGATGCAGACAACAGAAAAATAAAATCAAAGCCTGTGCTTAACAATAGCTGTCTAATGATACCAGCTCTTAAAGACATAGGCCACTCTTCTTTTTTATAAAACAGAGGTTTAAAAAAGAGATAAAGGTGTCACTTGATAGTTCACCAATGACCTTTTCTGGGATTAATTACTTTGAATTTCAGCAGTCCAAGTGAAAACAGCATCTCATCTGCACTCTCCTCTATGCAGCAGATGTTTTGATGTCCTCAAATTTCTCCCAAAACAGTCATGCAGTGTCTTGTGTTCCTGGATCCTTTTTTCCTGGCCCATAAAGCCATTTTCCCAATTTCATTATATGTAAACTCCAGTGAAGACCAACAAAAATACTCAGAAAATTATTTGTCACTAAGATTTCCACTTTTCAGCTGTTCTGCTTTTGTAGCTGTTCAATTTAAAACTTGTGTGAAAATACCCAGGCTGTGTTCATAAAGATTTCTGCAGTTCAAATACATCAAATATAGGTAAAGTGTAGGTTGTTTAAAAGAAATAAGAAACAAGCAAACAGGAGTCTAAAATTAATTTCTTGTTGAAAAGCAAAAGCCACAATTCAGATGCAACTTCCTCATCTATGCATTTCTATACCCAGTTCTCAGAGAGTGTGAGTTACTGTATGGGCTTAGGGTCAAAACACCTAAAGAAGTTAACTTAAACACTCAGTTGCTGTTACTTCTGGAAAAAAAAATTATGATCAGTAAGCAGTTTCTCTTCATAGGGATAAAAACAAAGCAGAACTTTGGTTAAAGTTACTGCTGAATGTTCATGATGAAGGAACTGAGGTCAGTATATAGATTTAATGTCTTCTATCCAGAAATTTAATTCTTATTTGGTTAAATCTGGTTTGGGATATTTCTTTTTGGTTTACTTTATCAATGGGTAAATTACTCTAAATCTAAGTGACTTCAGATAATAAGGAAAAATGTAGAGCCAAAATGCTGAGTTAAATAACTTAACTTCATGCCAGTTCTCATACAATATAGAAAATTCCCATTTTTACACTACATTTGAATTACACATTCTGGAGAAAACCAAAAACACATCAAAACACAAACCACAGTTAAGCAGGATAGGAATTTTCAAAGTTACTTAGTTTCTCTCCAAAGGTGGTTAGTGAGGTGGGTGTTGGTCTATTCTCTCAGGTAGTAAATGACAGGACAAGGGGAAATGGCCTCAAGTTCACCAAGTGTGGTTTAGATTGGCTGTTAGGAAAAATTTCTTCACCAAAAGGGTTATCAAACTTTGGAAGAGCCTGGCCAGAGAAGTGATGGAGCCATCATCCTTGGAGGTATGTAAGGACACATGGATGTGGCACTAAGGAACATGGTTTAGTGGTGGACTTGCCAGTGTTAGGTTAATGGTTGTAATCCATGATCCTAAAGGTCTTTTCCAAATTAAATGAGTCTATGATTTGATAAATGCTTAGCATGAGGACTTCTAATATTAGCTATAAATTCTATAAATCTGATCTAATTAAGAAAATTGCACAATCTGTTGGCCGTCTCAATTTATTTGCTGATGCCATACTGTATTTCTAGCTGTTAAAACTGACAAAACATCCCTCTAAACATTATTGGGCCTATTCCCCCACCCACCACTTCCCCTAACAGAAGGTACATCACCCCCTCAGCACATCCCACCATCCTTTCCCAGACACCGGTGTTCAGGATAATACAGACACTGTTTTGATTTCCATCTTCCTCTTTGTTCTTTTTCTCCTTTCATAACAGTTTTGGACATCCAACTGCTGCTACACAGCAGAAGATTAAATAATTTAAAATGTGAGCAAGATCTTCCTACTTCTCTGAACACTATGTTCACTGATTCACAGTAGGAATGTTTGCCTATTTCCAGAAGCAATTAACACAGGAATTAGTGTAGTTCCTTATTCTGAAAGCTTACAAAAGTCACAAACTCTTAACTACCTCCTTGCTTACCTTGGTTTCCATGCAATGATAGAAGACTCACTTAGCTTTTCTAATTGCCAGCTCTCCCTGCTCTGTCACTGTATACGTCTTGTCTGGTCACAGCTTGTAAAGAAATGCCTCAAAATTTTGGGAGGAAGCAATTAAAAAAAAAAACAAACCTTTGAAGCAGAAAAAATACTTAACTAACAAATACTAATTTTTAAAATTGCTCTTCTGTTCTTCTAAAATATCACTCCACAGAAGTTTTGTTGAATAACAGTTTTGTTTTTCCTCACAGACAACTGATTTACAGCATGGTCAGTAAATAACCCCTGCTGCCACCTGCTTGCTCATTGGGACAAAGAAATTCACTTGCAGAAAGCATGTACTGGCACAGGCTGTTGATGGTCACATGCCAAATGTCTGAGTTCATCAGGAAACCCATCCAAAATCCTAACTAAAACCTCAAGCTTTTATGGGTCAGGCAAGCAGTGATGTTTCTAGTTCTATCCTCCTTCCTGTGGACGAAAGCAAGTGTGAGGAGGATCGTCAAGCAAAAAGTTGTATTTATTCACAATCTTCATGAAAGCAAATTACTCATGGCCCTTCTGGACCCAGAACTCGACACAAAAACTCTGAAGATTGGCTGCATGGATCTTACAGGAGAAAAGCACAACTCCTTCAATTAAAGACATGCTCAAATTTGAGTTCACAAATTTACAGGCAAAGAAAAAAACACCCTGAAGATTTAGTTATGGAATCTAATTTCTGAAAGATACTGTACTTTGTTATTGGAACAATGTATACGTAAAGCATAAGTAAAGAGTAAAACAAGTAAAAATCTTCATATTTTCAAAACTTTCTGCAAAATTGTCTCTAGCAGAAGCAGTGATTAACATCCCTATATTAACACTTAAATATTGAATTACACTATTTCTTCTTGTGGGTAAGTATCAACAGATACATCACATCAGACATTAAAAATTATTGAATTGAAGAAAGCAGTTATTTTAACAAGGCTGCCTTTTAATTTTACAGTCTTTTCAGCATGCATCAAGAACTTGTTTGTTTATGGTTTTTATTCCTTGTCATATTAATTTAGCTCTTCCTTCTATAATGCGAATTACTTCCTGCACTGTTATGTCCTGGGCTTTCTCCAACTCATCCATTAAAATTCTGTGTTTGGAGGGAATGAAGAAAAGCTTATCTTGTCTTTTCCAACAAGCTTGTTCAGCAAACAATGCCCATGTCCACAAACACATTAGTTAAGCTAAGACTCTTACTAAAGATTTCCTTCTTCTCTACCGTGTCTCCCTAATCATTCCTCTTCTCTACCATGTCTCCTTAATCATTCCATACATTTTAACTTCCTTCTGAGCAAGAAAACAATTCAATTCTACATGGAAAATTATTTACTCTTACTAAAGCAGGACAGTACACAATGTCATTTGTGTAATTTCAAACCTGCATCTATCTGCAGCATGGAAACAGTTTTAACCTTTACTCAGCTAACAAAAACAAAGCAAACCACTGGAAAGAGTGTGTGAAATAAATACTGTAATGACAAGCTTCTGCACATAGACTGGAACAAAACCCTGCTAATTTACTGTATAATGGAAATTAAAACAATGTGATTATGTATTTTAAGACCACCTCTTATCTGAAGTTGCCATAAGAAACATGAGCATGGAGTGTAATTTCAAGGAAGTCAGTGTTTATTAGTCTTGGGTGCTTCTAAAAGGTTCTCTGAAAGTCTCTTCCTGATTTTTAACCAAAGTACCATTGCATTTTCTTTGTCAGAACCCCAGGTTGAATAACTACATGGATCAATTACGTTTCACCGTTTACCAGTTAGATTTAACTGTAAACAGTCAGGCTACTATGGAGACTTCTTTTCAAATCTTCACTTCTTTGTTATCAACAAAAAGAAAATATCATAGAAGGGTAAAAAGTGAGTATATCATTTACTGAATACTCCACCTATACAACTGGCAAAAAATTGTAACTTATTTTTGTCATAATTTTTTATTGGGACCTAAGAGGAAATAAGAGGAGAATTTAAAGCTAGCCAAACCAAGGTTAGTCTGGATTTTGATATCCAACAGATATATATCACATCTGTTCACATTTAACCATATATTTTCATGTTTACATCTGGTACCAGTTAGGTTTGCTATAAGAAAATGCAGGGGAAATGGAGGGAAGGAAAGAGGAAATAGTTTTAAATGACACTTTCCTCTTTGGCTACTACTGAGAAGGAAAACCTTCCACAAGGTTGAGGCAGTGTTCAACCCACAGCCACTGGCTGAACAAAAAACGTACAGGAAAGAAGCTTCTGGCTTTAATTATAAAATATGGTTGTTTTAGTTTCCTGCTTCTGGTCTTACCAAAGGCATGTTTTGCAATTAAAATCACATAAAATGTTTAACCACAGGGGTTCTAACGAAAAGGTCCTGAATCTGAAGAGACACACAGGAAGTTGTGTGTCAGATTGCTTGAGTTACTCAACTCCCACATTCAGAACTGCTGACTATCCTCTTCACAACACCTGTCCATTAATTTCATGTCTGATAAACACTAGGTTCATCATAGCTGAGGATACAAAACATCTCTCTGCTGGTTCCAGTTGTTCTGAAAAAAAAATTTTTTTTGAGAGTTTTCTGAAACATCTAACAGGTATAGAACCTGACGTACTATATACAAACTGATGCTTGCTGAATCTTTTCATTCTCATGTTTGCTTTTAGCAATAAATTAATGGAATCATATCCTCCTGTCTTGAACACTCACTCCCCACAGAGGCAACCCAATATGCCTTCTGGCTTACTACAGTTACTGAATACCCACATGACAACTCAAACCATACCAAACAGGTCGCAAGCACACATTACGTGTTCACTGCTCCCTAACTGGTAGCTCAGTTCACAGAAAGCAAGGCACAACAATGTCTAGAGGTTACTGCCTATGACTCCTGACAGGGTAAGTTTTATATCATCTTAACAGAGCAAAAATACATCTATCTGCATTTTTTTCAGTCTCATAATATAACAAGACATTTTTGATTATTCATTTGTTCCAAAAGAGACACTAAAGCATCATTAATATCTCCATCAATGATAAAAAGCACAGGTTTTGACAGCAACTGACAGTTTATACATGTTGTTTTCACAGGCCCACTTTCTAAAAACCTACTGCTTGTTGTTCTCTTATAATGGTTTACAAGTCAGAAGTATGAGGCCTCTAAAGCATACCAAAGCATTTTGGTCTCCCACTAACACAAGTCTTGCTGAAGTCCAGAACTTTTGTTTTTCATGCATGAAAACCAGTAAATGTGGTTCTACTAATGTCAGTTTCTATACAAAAGAAAGGCTTAAATAAAAATCACTATTAGGCCCTAAAATAGTAGGTGAATTAGGGTGAATTAGGCACATTCTTAGTTTTGAACACAATCAATTCTCCATAAAAGCCAATGGCACTGTGGTAGAAGTATTTTTACACAAGAACTCCACTTAACAAAATATATTCCTTCAATGTCAGAGCAATTACAACCAAGGGGAAGCTCTCTGCACACAGTTATGCTTAGTTACGAAACACTCCTCCAAACATCTTAGTGAGAGTTTTGATTGCAATAAAAAAACAAATCCCAAAATCAAAACTCACCTTATTTCCACATGAACAAACAGCTGATTAAAAGCATCTCGTGGTTCAGTGGAATCAGGATTCCACTTCTTCACTCTCCACCTGATGTAGTAAAGAAGACCTCTGCTTCAATAGACTACTGCACGCCCTGAATAATCCAGGAGAAGAGCTGGGCTCTGAGGTCTTCCTTGAACATCTATTTTAAGACAACACTCATGAAGCACTGAAGTGTCAGCTGTGCCCTAGGGACACAAACTGCGCAGAACCCAACACGCCGTATTACCCTGAAATTCCCGTCTCTATGATCAGCCAGATGAGTTTTCCAGGCATCTTCCCTCCCCTCCTTACTCCAAATATCCTTCAGGAGTATCCACCTTTCTATGGGCAAGAAGGCACACAATCTTTTTGTGATTATTAAAGGTTAATGTACTTCCACTATTTCAAGCAGTATCACAAGTAATCAAAACACAACTTCAGAAGGTATTATATGTACTCTTTAAAATACTTTGAGGCAATTAAAACCCAGACCACACAAGATTCTGGTTTATTTTAGAAGTTAATATGATCTTATTTTAAGATACTCCTGGACAGAAGTCTAAGCAGCAGTTGCCATGCATATATTTCTCTGGCAGACAAAAGAATAACACTGCTCCCAATCATAAAGAAAACTTAATGTTTCTGCTCTGCTACACAATCCTTCCTTTCATCCTTAATGAAAAAAAAATTGTGCAGGAGAACTGTAAATTCACTGAACTTTCTTACATCACTGAGTAAAATATGAGAAACTTGAGTTTCAGCACTGCTTTAATCAGAGGATGCATTAAATAAAGATAAATTCAGCTTCTTTGTATGTAATTGTTACACCAATGCCTGTCTAATATGAAAAAAGTATTCTGACTAGTGAAACAAACAGAGGTGGTTTTATCCTTGCTTTTATTTGTTTCTACTATTTTTCTATGGCAGTCGTTCCAGGGCTTTGTGTAGCACACATTCACACAGCCCTGGCAATGTGAAACATGTTTGCTCAACTTTACATCATCTTCCCAAAAAAGATGAGAAGACAATCATGGAACACTTTTACAGGCAGATACTGAGGTTAGCTTTCATCATTTTTTACTTATGAAGTAAACACGCAGATACTCCACAGTTTCATTCTGCAAGTGAAGACCAACTGCTTAGTGGAAAAACACTAACAAATGATCAATAGTGAGCACCTACACTCTCATCTTCAGACATTCTTTAAGTTACTGAATTCCCCTTCTGAACATCCATTGCATGGCAGGGAGTTCACAGCAAAGCAGTAAAATCAAACACATACCCAATACATTGAAAAAAAGGTTCCTGTTCAGCTGAGCTGACACAGGAACACAAGCACAGATACTACAACATGGCCTTGTTGAAAACTATGACCCAGCACAATGTGCTTGGACAACATAGAACTCACACTCGGGAACAGATCAAGTAAGTATTTTTTTCCAGTAATAACTGATGGAAGAGGCAAAACACAGGGCAGAAAAAAAAGACATTAAAAACAGACCTCTTTGATGTTTTCCATCTACCACTATACAAAAAAAAAAAAAAAGAAAAAAAAAAAAGAAAAACCACTCAGTCTGTTGTTTAGGACTGAGTAACAGTTTAAGGAACCCTTCTGCTCCATAGCACAACATTGTAAAACATTGGCAGTCAAGGCATTGCCTGCTGTCCCAAATAGAATTAAAGCTATGCACACAAGAACATGCTCCTGCAATCTCCAATATACTTCTGTACTGAACAAAATTAACACGAAGAACAAAAACATTTTAGAATTGACAGGAACTACCTGAAATAACTATACTTTGCAAATGACATTTTAATTTTGTCAAGAACATTACCTAACTTGGTTTATTTGTACTTTCCAAAAACCCCTCACTTCTATCCATGACAGTCTTTATTTTGTTCATCAATTTAGTCATGTAATTAATATCAAAGATTATATGTGTTGTGTATGAAAAGGATAAAAATAACTCAGGAATGTTAGTGAAAGTGAGTGTTATTTGCACTTCAGATCCTTTCAAGTTATCCCATCTACAGTTTCAAGTTCATGCATGTCACCTGTCTTAAATGAAAATCTCTGTAATAGCTCACTTCTACCTCTTTTTTCTGTGTCAAGTAGAGAAGTGACATATTTAATGTATTAAATAGGAAATTATTAAATGACCTTTCAGAAACACATACAATCTAAAAATAAGCTAAATACTAGCAAAATAATTTGTACTGATGTCCAACATTACATTACGTATTCCCTTTAATCTGTATTTCACTTCTTTCAGGTTTTTTGGTTGTTGTTTTTTTTTGTTGTTTGTTTGTTGTTGTTCTTTGGGGTTTTTTTGTTTGTTTGTTTTCTTTCTTTCAATTTTATTGAAACTGTTTAGGTAACAAATGACTAGTCAAAATAAATAAATTCTGCCCATTGATTCAGAGCAGAATTCAAAGGAATGGGAGACCATACAATTTAGGGGGAAAAGATTATGTGCAACAATTATAAGGAAGACTTCCATGAACTTTTAATCAAACTTTGATTATTCATTCTCAGGGAAAAATCTCAAATTAAGAACAGTCAAGCAAAATAGAGGAATCAATCTAAAAAAAAAAAATCCTACCAATAACCATTTCTAGAACATTTACTACTTTGTAGCACTCATAACTTTCAAGAACTGCAGATGGGACATCAGGAAAATATTCTTCAATGAGAAGGTGGTTGGTCACTGAAACAGAGATGTGGTTATGGCATCAAGCCTGCCAGAGATCACAGAATTTCTATATGCCCCTCTTAGTTATATGGTTTAGTTTTAGGTAGTCCTGAGAGCATCAGGGAGTTGGACTTAACAATCCTTATAGTTCCCTTTCAACTTGAGATATTCTATGATTAACTCAACTATTCCAGGCGCTAAAAATAAATATGCAATTAACTGTTCTTCCAGAGCTACAGACCTCATACATCATCTCCACCTAAATTCCTAGGCAAGGAGGAAGACACAGCCTAGATCTTGTCAAAGAGCTTCAAAACTAAATTTACAGTACAGGGATGAGAGAAGAAATTTAAAAAAAATTAAATTTATTAGAGCATTTTCACTGGAGAAGCTCTTCAAACAGTAATGAGTTCAGCATACCCACTAGGATTTTAAAGAAAGGATAATAAGGATTTCTTTCACTTTTCAAATGCATTAGGGCTGTGTTTTTTCCCTTTATTTAAGAAAAAAAATTCCAACCAAATACTGAACAAGAAATGCTGGAATTTATATCCACTTTAGTGCATTTGCTGCCTTAAAGTCTATTTTAAGATACACACCCATTCTGACACAGCTCAACTTCCATAAAGAAAAAAAAGAAATTGCCTCACTGATAGTTTGCCCAGTGGGCATCAGAGTATTGAATCCAACTAAAATGCTTTTTTGCAAAATCTTCAGATCCAGTCTGCTCCCTCCTCCCCATGTTTTACAAGGGTAAAAACCCCAAAGAACTGAGTGATCTACAAGTAAAATATTGTACACTTCCTGTGATAGGCATGCTTTCTTCTGAATTTAAACAGCACTTTGCACAGGAAGTCAACATAGACTCACAAACAGAACTCATAAGTATTGTGTAAGACAAAACAAAAACACAGTTTATCTGAAAAAATATTATGCCCACAGGTTCCAGACCACCAGGCATGAAAATGAAAATTCTATTCAAAAAGCCAATAATGTAAGCACCCTCTTCACTTCAGATTTTTGCAGCTGCCATTGAGCACCAAACATGCCTCGAGAGCATCAGAATTAAGGAGCAACATTTTTGCTCTAATATTCGCAGATTCTCTGTGGTGTCCATTCCAGCAGAGCCAGCTTTCAGGAGGAAACTTACCAATTTCAGCTCCAAATTTTCTTCCAGTCTTACCACCATCTGCAGGGTTTTCATTTCAGGAAACAAAATCAGGAAGCTTAGTGCATGAATATTGCTTCTTGGTACCTTAAGCTACACGCTAAGGCACACAGGTCCATTTCTTCCAGTTGCATGGAGCAGCATTTTTGAAATGTTTTGTTACGCAGTGCAGCAATAGCATTATGTCAAACAGGCCTTTAAAACATTTCATCTCTTTCAAAAGGAATGGCCTTAGCAAGATGACTTCAAAATAAAATTCTCCCCCAAACTGCATTACTCTTAAACACAAGCTCTTTTTACAATGCATACACGAATGCAGAATACAACCCTGTGACTGAAATAGGCTGTAGCTGAAAGACCTTTTACTCAGGCCAGGATTATCTAGAGAGCCAAAACATCAACTGCTTGTACAAACTGTAATTTTAGCATGACAATACAAAGAGGGGGAAAAAAAAAAGAGGGAAAAAGTCTCTCCTGCTAGCTATGCCACCAAAATATGCCCAGAGCTCATGACCTTAAGTTTCTTTAAGATTCTAAACAGCAGCATCAAATCATAGGAGATATTTCATGTGCTTGAGAACAGGGAAATGCATGGCAATGAGGATATATTTATAGATTCATAACATGGTTTATAGAACTATAGAATGGATTAGATGGAACCTTAAAGATCATCCAGTGGCAATCCCCTTGCCATGAGACAGAAAATTTATTTTTTAGTGTATGGGGGGTTTTTTTAATGGATTTGACATTTTAAAAAATTGACATAAATACAGAAAAGACCTAAATACAGAAAAAAACCTGCCTCTGACTTGGCAGGTCACTGTGTGTAGTCAAAATACGACACAGCAAACTCTACCTGGTATTTTAGCAATGGCTATCCAACATGCTTGTCATTCAACAGACCAAATCCCACCTGTAACAAAAGTGCTGCGTTTTCAGCCGGAAGGCTGTTGTTTTACCCACTGTCTAATTCCATATTTGGCCATGGTCGTGAATCTAACCAAACACGCTTCAGTTTCACTTTGATCTGAGAACTTCATTTCCTTCTCTGCAGAATTCTATTAGTAGAGGCAGAAGCAACACAGACTTTTCATGGCTTATTTCAGGCACAAGCCAAGGATGCACACACACACACGGCTGTATCACGATGCCAGCTTATCTCTAAGCATATGCAACCACCTCGGTATTTCAAGCACTTCTGTCAATGCACGGGCAGCTCTGAAAGCTTTCTGGCTTTCATGAACACCCTGAAAACACTTATTTCGTACACCGCTGACACTTCTGTATTTTATTTCTCCTTTCGCTCGGGGTGGGGTGGGGAGGCGGGGGGTATAATGCCCCGGTCAGGAAAACGCCACGAGCAGCGGGTCTGGTTCCTACTTCCCATCAGAATTATGACGGCTTTGGAACTGCAGACACCTACAAGGCTCCTGCAGCGGGGCCACGCAGGGCGACTTTACACCTGGCGTACACGGGCCTCGGCGAGCCGGGCAGCGAGAAGCGCAACAGCGCCGAGAAAGCGAGGGAGCTCCTCTCACCTCTGCCTGCCAGCCAGCTAGCCCTAATTAACCTCAGACAATTTTCAAGCCGCGGACTGCGGGGGCAGCAAGACGACGAAGGCTCTCGCTTTCCTGTGGGCACGCAGCTCCTCCGCCGCGAGGCCCCGCGGCCCCGTCCCGCACCGCTGGCACTCACCGCTGGGAAAGGGCTCCATCTTCCTCCCGCAGCTCTCCGCGGAGGCGCTGCCGCGGCTCCTCACTCCTCCTCCTGCCGCCGCATGCTCCCGGGACGGGCTCACTCCGTGCCCCCTGCCCGCGGCTCCCGAGCTGCTCCGGAGCTTTCCGGCGAGGCAGCCCCGGCCACCCCCCGCCGCCTCCGCGCTCGCTTCCTCCTCGTCTGCCGGGCCCGCGGCGCCGCCTCCTCGCCGCACGGGCCCGCCTCACGCCGGGGATGGCGGGCGGGCTCGGGACCGGCGGCAGCGAGCCGCGGCACCGGGCGGACGCGGCGGCGGCACCGGGCCCGGGCCGCGGCGGGGGGATGCTGCCGGGCCGGCTTTGCCTGCAGCTCCCTGCCGTGCGCCTGCCGTCGCAGTTTAACCGCGCGTTTGTTATAAATGAAAATTTGTCCAGCCGAATTAAAATGAAAAAATAAAATATTTATTTTGCAATCAAATTCTGTCTAGAGCAGCACCGAGCCCGGGGTCGGCCCTGGGTGTGCAACAAAGAGATCAGCCTCAGCAGAGGTTTTTCTCTATGCCCACACACCTCCATCCTGGCACAAGCAGTTTTTATAGGGAAAATTCCGCCTGAGGCCAAGATTTCAGCATTCAGTCTTTTCTTCCATTCAGAGTCCATAGGTTAATAAGATTTTCTTTTTTGGTTACGAGAAAGAACAATTCAGTGTCCGGAGATGTTGAATCCCTTGATGAAATTTACTGAACACTGCATTCACACATATCTGCCCGAGGATTTCCGTGATATCCATCTCGGGTCGTTCACGCGATGATGTCCCCGTATCCCTCCAGACATGGCCCATCTCTTGGCCGAGCCACATCCTTTTATTTAAAAATCGGGTTTCAACATACACCAAGTTTTGCCTGCGAGGGTGGGAGGGGGACTTCTAATACAAACGCGTATACTCCAAATATTAAATATCACATATATCATACTAGAAACGGCACGAATTATATCTACTACACATAACACTTTTTATTTAAATAAATAATCCCCTTATCATCCGGGTGGTGTTCTGCTGTGCAAGGCACAAGAATCAAAACGCAGAACCGATTGTGTTCAATATGGCCAAATGATGCCACAAAGAAAGACTGGATAGTGTTCCAGGAACCAAACACAGAAGATCAAAACAATGAATTATTATATTTGTATAAAATATTTTTACAAAATGGACCTGGTTTTTGTGAAAGAGAACCAGGCATCCACGGTGGATGTCACCATAAAATATGGAAGTGTTGAAACATTAGAAGTGGCTGCTGTGGGAAAAGTAGAGCAGTAAAAACAGCTTCAAAAACAAATTCAGGAACTCAAAAATGCTGCAAATATTGTATTTATGGGTTTTCTGCTTGACACATGTGGGAAGTGGCATCGTGGCAGCTGTGAACTTTCGAAGGCCCTGGGTCTCTCCAGCTTAAGGAGAGGACTTCCCATGGTTTTCAGGGCACTTTTTACTTCTGTGGACATTTTGTACATGTTTGCTGGTAAAGCACATTGCATTGTAACATCGTAATCTGTGTAATACTTGATAACTACATAGCATCTTGTACTACTGTCTTTATTGCAATGTGTTTTACTACCTATAATTAAGTATTGATAGGTGACAGTAATACTTGCTGCCACCCCCTGTACCCCCAGAGGAGATGGAACATGAGAGAGAAAAGCTTGTGATTATGACTGAACATCAAAAAACGAGCCATGAAATTGAAGGTGAACACTGTGAACCTAAAGCCACTGCAATCCTCTTGGCATTAGGGAGGGATTGCATGTAGAGATGGCAAAGGAATCATGGTGTGATATGTCACATGCCATCAATTTGGGATAAAATTTTCCTGACGTGGATCAAAGTGGCCAGGCCATCTATACTTAACCTGCAAAAAGAACATATATAAATGATATGTGTTCAATATATGTGTGCCTCCTTACTGACTTACCTGCCCCCTGCTTCCTTGCAGCTCTGATCCTACTATTACCTGACTGGTTAAGCTTTTTTCTTAAAACAGGAAATTTTTAAACACTGATTTTTGGGAAAGGAGAAAATGGAAATTGATTACTCCCAATTAACACAAATTAAATGTCCCATATTTATTTAAAAATAATTTTTAAAAAGAGGTTAATTGTTTCTTGAGTAAAGAAGGGACTAGGGCTAGGGGCCCACAAGAACCCAGCTTCTAGTGCAGTCCTTTTCCTCTTCTCTGTGATTCACAAACCTAGAAGTGCACTTTTTCACACTTGATGATCATGTTTCACAGACTTAGTTATGGTGACAACCTTGTAGCACAGTCTAGGTCAAAGTCATCTTTCACACTAAATCCTTGGAGTTTAACACTGGCCTTAATGTTGGCACAGAGCTAAGTGAGTTTTAATAACCATTTACATATTCTCAGAGATCCCTTAACATATCACAACAGCCCATTGTCAAAAGAAAAACTTATTTAAATTATGAAATCACCAAATAATTTATTTTAATAGGATGACAGGTCTCTAGAGCTTTCTTTTCAAAACACGAACCCCGTCTGGCCTATATTTAAATATACTGGAGAAACAGTATCTATGCAGCTAACTTTGCTGGAATTCTACACAGTGACATGCAGAGAGGCCTGAATGGTGTTTTTTGAGCACCTCATCACACGCTTTCACCATTCTTCATTTCTGCCAATCAAAAATCCTTAATTAGTATAATACATATTTGGGAAGCTAAAAAGCTAAAATAAGATCATGTTCTATTACATGTGCAGAGATTTCCATATCCAGATTTTTCATTAACATCAAGTTTTAAGATAACACAGTGGGAATTAGTCATACAGAGTAAGTCAGGTATAGAGCTCATTTCACAGTAGCACTGTTTGTACTATAGTAGAAGAATAAGGGTTTTGCTGTAGTTTTGTATAACATCATTTAGGAAAAAAAATTAATGGATGTGAAGGTCCATCTTTGCTAGTGTTGGTAAAAAGCTAGAGTTTCTACATTACGATTTTTTAAAAAGTGTCTAAAAGTTACAGGTCCTTTCCATTATACAATATATACAGTTTTTAGTTATAGCTTATGAGTAATTTGTAGGAGTGAAGGACTTTAAATTATTTCTTTTTTTCAGATTCTAAGTCAACTATTGCCACAATTTCGCTCTTTTTTTTTTTTTAAGATGCAGGATAAATAAATCAATTCTGTAATTGCTCAAAGCCATAAATATATCCTTAGAGCATCTGCAATAACCTGTATTAGGCCTTAATTTGGCAGCTTCCATTCAACAATGTCTAATTAAGACCTTTTCATGGTTAAAATACGTTTGCCAGCAACCCTGCACCTTTTCTAACTTTGAAGACAAGCCATCTCTAAAGAATGCTTTAGATCTTCCAGCTTTTAGACACCTGGAAACATGACTCAGGCTGTCTTTTTCCAGTTTATTTTTTTCATAATGAAGATTTCATGAACAGTACAAGTGTCAGTAGACACTTGGGTTCTTTTGACCCAGTGGAAAGTTTTCAATTGTTTTCAACCGGATCTGCACGTAAGAAGCAACAACACACAGTAAAGCTTTGTAGCTGAGAAACTGCCATGCCTCCAGGGGCTGGAAGGCAAGGGTTCATCAGTCTTGCTAAAACATGTCAGAAGTTGCCCAGACTCAGGTGTGGAACTAGTGAATCATTTGTCTGACAACCTTAAAAGAAGATGAAAAAATTGTCCGAACAAATACTTGTGCTTAAAGCTTGAGCTGAGAGATTAGGAATAGGGAAGTTCTTTTATTCATTGACTAAATGGTTAATACTGCTAATCAATATGTTAATTTCTTCCTGATTATGTATTTTTCTATTTAAAACCAAAATTGCTTCTTTGGTGCGCACACCACTCACCACTCTGAACATATCTGACATCCTCATCCCCTATCAGCACAAATTACAACCACTTGCAACCACTTTTTGCACAGAGTACTGTCCCAAGCAATCCATAGCATCATGTTTGCAAAATAAATATCATTATCTATGTATCTATCTATTTCTACAGGGGTAACCAGTTCAATAATTAAAGAAAATAATTTTGTGAATAGTGGAGCTAAATGAGGCATGGTTGTTTTCACATATCTTAGTTCACTGCAGATTCTTGCTAGGAGAAGCAGCTGCTTCCTCAGAAGTGTCACTTCTATCTGCTTTGTGTTGTCTTACAACCTACCTTTCAGCAATACCTCCGAGATACATGTTCCTCTTTTTAATAGAGTCTGGTTAAATTCACACACTTACCTTGCCTCTTGCCGTGTCTCTTTCAGAAACATTAAGACCACTGTGTACTTTCTTAGAATCCAGAAAGCTCTTTTTTCTTTGTGGCCTAGAACAAAGCTTTGACATAGTGCCTAGCCCAAGATGCAGTCCCATTTTATTGTAGAAATAAACACCTGTGGCACAGGAGCCTTTGGAAAGATTACAATGCTACATTACAGATAAAAAACCCCAAGCTATTGTAAGGAAGAGTCATAGTCACTTCACCATAAATGCTTTTCTTTCTTTGCTGATTTTGTTTAAGTTATAAAAATAAATAAGCTATTGTTAGAACTTTCAGGTCCTAAAATTAATCCAGTGTATTTTTCTCTTAGTCTTGGAATATTGCTAGCATGTTTGTATCTCAGTTCTAAAGACCTGTGTCTATTGTTTCATTTCTTTAAAAAAACATGTACTAGCTAGAAACTATCATGTACTATAAGTATATCCACCAGGTAGCACAGAAGTAATTTGTCAGTTGTTGTGGCTGGAATGCTATGGGCGTGATTCAAAAGTTGCTTTTTCCGCAGAATAAATTAGGATACCATTAAGTGTGATGATTTAGTCATATCTAACAGCTTGCCACTTTGTAAAATTGCTGCTTTTCCCTGCTCTGTTCTTGCTTCACGTTTCACTGTGTACCTTACACCAACTCTAATGCTTGTTATATTCCTCTACAGGCTGATTTCAACTTTTCAGCTGCCTAATCTGGCAGAAAACTAGTTCACCAAAATAGTGGATAATTTAATTTTGGGTTACAGAGTTTTATCAGAATCTGCAAAGTATCTGGATAACAATAGCAACAGGAGGGCTCATAAACATGCAGCTAAGCAACCTCAGCTCAGAATTCTCCTCTGCTTCCAGTAATAAACTGTCTGTGCCAGTCTGCCCCTTAGGGTTCTGTTCTTCAAATGATCCATAGATTATCCCTATGTTTGTCTCTCTTTTCAGTGATTGCATTGTCAGTTCAGCTCAGGAAGCAGTCTCTCTTATCCACCATAAACTGAAGCTATATAGCATTGAAAATAACCATTCTTAAGTACTGAGAAAAAAAGGTAGTAAATTAATTCACTAAAACAGAAGTTTAATAAAGTAGGAAGTCTGCCCAGAATAAATGCACACTGAGCATTTTCAAAGCATTTAGGATTGACAAGACTTACTTCTTGGAATCAACACTAAGTGATTAGTAAAGCAACAGTAGTAAAGCAACAATGGTTCTGATTTTGAGAGCTTCAATTACTATGCTTAATGAATAAGATATAAACAGGATGATTAATAAATAAGATACAAGCATAATATCTAATTCTTTTATAGCCAGAATAACACTGGAATTTAAGAAGTCATCCATGCTCACTGCTCATCTCTGAAGTACTCCATTAAGCAACTGAATAGTGTTACTTTCTCCTTTCAAACTGTAAAGCTGCCAAAGAGCTATGACCTGAAATTGTCAGCCACTTATTGGATGCAGTGAAAAAAACTTTGTGTATTTTTATTAATGTATTTGTTAATCTTTGTCTAGTACTACAAAGTTAAGTGATGTGAATCAGGCAAGTATTGAATATGAGAAATATGAGTCAAAAGTAACTTTGCTCCTGATACACTTAGTTTGGTGAACATGCCTACTGTAACCTGGTTGATGTGTTCTCAATCTTCCATAAAGCAGAAGTAAGCACAAGGTGTAGTGGAATGGTCAGTGTAAAACATCCTTATATATATATACCTCTCTGAAGTGCTCAGTGTTGACACCCCTAGTTTGATTCTATTTGCACAGGGCAACAAGGGCAAAACCCCTTGCACCCATTAAAACATTATAAAAGGAAATTGTGCAAAACCAGCGTGACAAATATTTCTGTAGCAAAATAGTATACTTTAGTGGTGCTCTCTCATAGTCTTAAATTATTTAGTAAACTGTAGAGCTTTTACTTGCACAAAAATACAGCCTTCAGTCAGCATATGTTAAAGAAGAACATACTATACACTAAACAAGGTGCACATGTCTGTGGCATCTATTAAACCACGGTACTCTAACTTACAGCATCTCAAGACAAGAAAGCATAAAGTCTGGCCAGTGGTGTTTGAGCTTTAATTCAATATATATTCAGAAACTAGAGTTCTTTCCATTTGCCTGTGGTGAATTTTTCAGTGGTGTATTTATTTCACTGAAAGTCTATCCCCATGTTGGCAGTGTTTCTTCAAGAACAAATCTTTGAGAAAGGCAGGTAGCAAATGACTTGGTAACACTGTGTTGAAGAGACATATCCTTGCTTCTGATCAAACATTGTAATTACTCTACTAAGTTTTTAAATAAAAATTGAAAACAATTTCAGGTATTAATACAATCCTTTTATTTTCTTTCTTTTAAGGAATAATGCTTAAATGGTAATACTTTAATGCTGAATGCTAATGCTAATAATGCTTACATCTTAATGCCTTTAGCCTCTTTTTATTCCTGTTATCCGTTCTAAGCAGTAGATTGAACTTAATGGGGCCTTTGTGCTGCTGCTTGATGGTAGTTATGTGCTATTGTGAAAAATTAGTTATAGAATTGTTGCTGATATTAAAATTATAGTCTATGTCTGTCCTTTGAAAAATGTCTGTTCATACATTTTATCCACAACCACATTAGAAAATACTAATTTCATGTGATTCTTCTTATTAGAATATGTTTACAAGATGTCTGCAGAGAAAGTAAATGCAGTCTGAGTCACAAAATAATGGCGTGAATCCTCATGGGTAAGAAATATGATCTCGCACACACAGGCACGTGAAATTTGCAGCTGATGGCAGATGGGAAAGATAGTTCTAGGTGGTGTACCAAAACATTAATTAAAAAAAAACTGGCCATTTGGTCAGGCTAACTTTGACCCAGTAGATTATATAGATGTGCCCTGATACACAATCCAAATAGCTGAAAAACAACATAATTTACAGGACAGGTACCACTATCAGTTAGCAAAACTTGATACAGAATTAGAAATTTGTAATCCTCCCACTTCTGGCTCCAAATGCAGGGAATAATTACCAGTAATGAATGAAAGCACCATTAATGTACAAAACTGTTTCTGGGTGTAAGACATAGTACTGAATGACATTTTTTCTGGAATACTTTTCAAGTATTGACAAGCCCTTGAACTAAAAAAACAATTAATTTTGTAGTTCACTTTCCTGAGGGGATTTAACTGAAGTTCTCATGCTCCTATAAAGTGGTTGGTGCTCCCTTTGTTTTCTTGACACGTTTCTTAGAGGAACTGTAGTAGTTCCTTTGAGTCTGAGTCATACAATATAACTAAATAGTGTCGCAGAGAAGAAAAAAACTCAGAAGGTTGAAATAGGACATAACTTATTTAAGAAAAAAATAATATTAAATGTCTGCCTATGGACTCAGGGTTAACTAGTCCTGTCTACTTTTATTTCTTTATGCAAGACTTTAAATACACAAATTTTTGAAAATTTATTAGATAGACCCCAGTTCTCAAGATTGTGTGTATACTATAGTGTTAACAGGCCACACTGTTGATATGAACGGGTAGACTGACGTAGCTCCATTGACCCTCAGTACTGTTACAATTAATTATGAAAGCTAATGATTTAACTCCCTAATTTCCACACTGATGACTAGCTTTCCCATTGACTGGTATGAGGGAGTGAAAAAATTGCTCTTTCCTGAAAATGAAATGATGGGAATAAAACACTTGTTTAAAGAATATGCTCAGTTCTCACTCAGATCATTTCTATGGAAGTACAGAATCATCACCACTATGATTCAATAACATGTCTCCAGCATAGCTGCCATCAGGGAGAGGAAAAACAGAGCTCTGTGTTTCACAGTAGTTTTAATTGTCATGATTTGGTGAATTAGGATAGTCCATTGCACATTTCCAACTCAGGAGAAGGCAAGGCAAGACAAAGCAAGGCAATCATTCTCTAGAACAACTAACTATGAGTATGCTTATGCAATTACTAACCTGATGTTGCAATATCCTAGCTTGTTTTCCAAAATACCAACAGCATGTCTGCACTTATCAGCCCCTATCATAATTAAAATGCCATTCTTTCTCTTCTACTCTCTTCACCTTCATCTTCTTTAAGCTCAACAGTATAGGAAAACTAGGCAGAAAACCTAAGCTACTGTTCAGAAACCTTGGACCAAGCTCCTAAGAACAGTGTATGGAGAACAGCTCACTTGAAGTGTACAACTTTGAACTTTTCACACAATCCTGGAGTCATCCACAGTGGCACAGCAAAAAGTGATCAAAAGCAGTTACAGTCCCTTCAACAGTCTTAGGAAGGGCATATCTATTGAAAATAAAATAGATGGTTGTGAATAACATCCAAGAGTCTTGTAGTCTTATTTCTGAGGAATTCGCACGTCTTGGATTGTATGTGCAGCAGCCTACTTGTGCTCACTGTTCTGAGAAGTTTAGCACTCACCAGTGCTACTTTGGAAAAATATCAGTGTCTTGAAAGAAGAGAACTGTATAAAGGCTATAAGAAGGTTTGTAAGACTATGCTGTAGGTGAAACTTTCAAAGTACTTTTCATGTCTGGAGGGAATCTTACAAAACCCTCATGAATACCAGGAGATGCACACAGAACAGAATGATGCTTGATAGAATTGTGTGTCTGGAATGCAGAGCATGCATTTTGAAACACCAGTGTTCTGTGAAGAGATATAATACTAGGAAAATGCAATAGAATCAGCACATAATGTCAAGGGTAGTCAAGGGAACATCCAACAACTGCCTCGAATCATTAAATTCTGATTCACAGCAGTATGTTTCAAGCATAGATAATGTTTTACAACTGCCAATGTGAAGACAAACTGCAAACAAAACCAGTCACATTAACATGAGAAGGCAACTAAGGAGAGAAAATCTTCATAGGCAGCAGACAAGATGTCACTTCCATATTTAACAAAAAATTCTGTGAGACGAGTGCGTGCCTGAAGGACGCTTGTATCTAATAATAGCATTGCCTCACACAATCTCTTTCTATGGCAAAGGTTTCTGGGCATACCCACATGTGGAGAAATCTGAGCTGATCATAAACAAGAGAGGCTGGAAGCAGTGAGAGCATACTGCCTCCCCAAGACAATCAGCTTTATGGCACTAATGTGGGACCTGAGCTGCATTAAACACTTGGACTAAATTCCTCAGAAGGCACTGGAAGTCTTCTGCAAGGAATTTTCTTGCATCCAGTTTCTCCTTCCAAAGAGTCTTGCAAACACAGGTGTTTAGCTTTTTACAAATCCAAGTGAAAAAGAAATCAAGTAGAAGGACAAAAAGCTCTTAGCATGTGAAAGGTCTAAATTCTCTGTGTATGATGAGATGGTTTTACGTATATACTTTATATATGTGATGTTAGTTGATTTTACGGTGGGTTTTTGTTTGAGATTTGAATATACTTAGTTTTCTTTAATTATGCTTCAACTGCTGTTACTATAAGCACCAGAAAAATACCATCCTACCAAAAAAGAGGTGCCAAGATATAACAGAACTTTTTCTTCATTCAGTTGTGGTATCAGAAAGAAGTTAGATTAAAAAAACGTAAAGAAACTCCAACCAAACAAACAAACAAACAAGCCCTGAGCTTATGGCAGAAAGATGAGGTGATGTCACATCAGGGTTTTTTTATATCCCCCTTTCAAATGCTGACTGATGAATAACAGGCCAGAAGTACAGTATTTTTAGAACAAATTTAAGGCGTCATGTGCCTGATAATATTGAAATATTGCTACTTGCCTAACTACTTTTGAGATTCAGTTATTTGGTGTATTTTATCTTATGGACAATGTATTTAAGCTATAGAAAAGATGTAGGCTTCAGCTGTTAACAAATTGGAGGTACACTGACATATTGTCTTGTACATTTATGCTTGGAAATACTGAGAGTGATAAATAACAAAACATTAGAGGAAAACACAGGTACTTCCTAGAATCAGTTGAGAGCTTTTAGAGTACAGTGTACACTTCAGAAAAGTATTGCTTGCCAAACTGCAATTTTCCCCCAGGAATGTGCTGTTAGCAATAAAATGTTAGTTGGCAAAGTATTTTGACATCAGATGTGGAATTCCTAGATGGATTTAAAGATAAATTAATCTAATTAATTACTTGGCAGTTACAGTATCCTTCTAAAATGCAGGTGTCTTAGGATATGTCTGCATTGGATATTTAACTCAGCCTGAATAAGGCAATCCTTGTCTGTGGTAAATAAGAGGTACCAATGATTTGCTCTGTTGGCATTAGGTTGTCTACTCTGTTCTTCTTTCTGACATATCACTAGGGGCAGAAACTGGGGAGCAGAGTTACTGGAGACAGAGAGCTGTAGAACTTGGATCAGCCACCTTCTCTGGTTTAGGATGTGCCTGTAAAATACTCACAAGGAAGTTGCTCATCGTAAATCTAAAGAGTCGTCTGAACCAATGACTCTTCAGACAGTAATTTTCAGTAACATCTGATTAAGATGTTAATGTGAATTACTGTCATCTGATCAAGATGTTACTGAGATATGGTGCTTAGATGATATATATCAGATGTCATATCAATAATTTTTAACCTGGATTCAACAGCTGGTTAGAGGCTGTTTAAATTTTTGCCCAGATGTCTGATGCTCCTAATGATATCTAATGATAATCCCATTGATTTACAGCCACAATCTACAGTTCTCCAGGGGCTTACAGACAACTAAATAAAGACATGTCAATCAGTGCCTGATCTGGGTCAGCTTTAGTCAAGCAAATATTCTCTGACAGAAGAACATTTTCTATCAAATAAAGTAGACAAGGTAAACCATGATTTTGAAATATGTAACCACACTTAGGAATTTTCCTTATACTGACTTCTAAGGCTGTGCATGAGGAAAGGCTGCATCTTCCTAACCAGTGACTTGTGAAAATTCATAAGATCACAGGAGTAAGGTGAGCTTGTTTTTCTGCAAAGAAATGCTCCAGCCCATTATGGCTCTAATTTATAATAAGTTCTGCTCAGGTCTTTTGACTACATCTTTCTTGAGATACGTTTTATATCAAGGAACAGAAGAAGTTACCATGTCATGCAATAGAGCATCTACTGAGTTTTGTAGAACTGTTTAATAGTGATTAAAATAACTCCTTCTAGTCGGCTAAACTGTTACCCTTGATTAGCTAAAGATCCAAACTTTACCTCATCTTCTTTCCTCTAATCACCCAGTCATGCTCCAATGCTCTAAGACACAAGTTTAATGGGATTAATTGTGGTATTCTGTGCTTTTAGTTTGTTGTTATGTCTAAACATCTTTGAACACACCCCCAGAAAAAGTAAAATGCACTCCCAGGGTAATCAGTTCTATCAGAGAAAAAAGCTGATTCCAATGTGTGAAGATGAATATAAATATTTTTCAGCAATAATTGTAATATTGGAATTGTATCCTCGCAGCGTTTCTCAAAACTGAGTTCCTTTTTAATTTCCTTTTATGTACAGAAACATAATTCCAATTTAAAGCACTTCTTTACCATGACAGCCAGTAAGAGTGACTTGTTAGACAAATTTTTGTAAAATTAATTTTTTGTTATTATTAGAATGATTCTATATTAGTTTAATCTCCCTGTGAATTAAGTTAAAACTGTTGCCTTTATCTAGTTCTTGGTTCACTTCACAGAAGAATGTATAATCTGAATGCTTACATTTCTTCTGCAGTTGCAGTAGATAATCACCCATACTTTCTAATTTATTTCTAATTTATTTCTAATTTATTTATGCCTCTGTGATAGAGACAGATCCTTGGTCCTGACAGCTATTTACATTATGAACTGATATTTTAAAAAGTGCAAAAGTGCAAAAGAAGAAAATACAGTTTATTAAACTGACTTAACTCAAAAGAAAAAAAAAACCAACAAACTATAATCGCATTGAGAAGCACTTCTCAGTAGTAAATCTGGCTAGTAGCTAGCTCAGTAGCTATTTGGCTGTCCCAGAAGGCTGATGCAACTTGCACAACACTACATTGCTTGTCAGAGGTAATCTAAGGAGAAGACAAGCACCTACAGCTTCCTCAGAGTTTCCGTTGGAGAGATGAACACCATCTGTGATAATCAGAGCATTATCACGTTGACAGGATTTTACAGATTTGACATCATTTTAGAAACCTGTATTTGCAAGTGTATTTTTCCTTTGAAGCTTCAAAGAGCTGCAAATCACTTAAATCAGGTGAGAACACATGCCACTGAGGACTACTTACTGAGCAGTCCAAAGTACAGGCTGCTTGTTGGTACTAGTCATTGCCAGCATTTTTAACTCTGTTGAGCTGACGGAACAAGAGGCATACAGTATTACAGTAGAACATCTGTCAGGAATTTAGAAAACTATTTTAACTAAAATAGAAGTGAATTGAGTTAGAACAAGTCACACAGAGACCAGAAACACAAAGGATAAAGGAGATCCCCTTGTTAAGTCACAAGGTTCAGAACAGGCCACCTTCTTTTCTAAACTCCTTATGGATCCTAGGGAGAGCTAAATCCAATCTCAGTGTTGGGTTTATGTGCAATGAAATTAACCTATGCAACAAAGAAGATGAAGACAAAGACGAAGACAAAGATGATGAAGACGAAGACGGGAGGAGGAGGAGGAGGAGAAGGAGAAGGAGAAGGAGAAGGAGAAGGAGAAGGAGAAGGAGAAGGAGAAGGAGAAGGAGAAGGAGAAGGAGAAGGAGAAGGAGAAGGAGAAGGAGAAGGAGAAAGAGAAGGAGAAGGAGAAGGAGAAGGAGAAGGAGGAGAAGGAGAAGGAACTAGATCATTGATTAGTAACCTTTCTTTACTATTAAATCAGCATTATTTCAATCACTTACCAAGGATCTGTCAAATTTAAGGGATCACTCCATCTTGGGTAGTTCAAGGTAAGGAATTTCAAACATCATGAGGCATCTGTGCTGAAGAGGGGAGTCACCTGGCATTCAGTTCAGCTGTAGTTCAGGGAGAGCTCAAATTTGGCCCATCCTGACAGTGATATTTGCAGAGTGAAGTAGTTGACTGCTAGTTAGTAATAAAGACAAAACAGATATCTTCACTTCAGCTGTACCATCTTATTCTGTGCTTTAGTTATCTTGTAATTTTGGGGTTTGAAACCATCTCTGGAAATATTTTTTTTTATGAGGCAATTTCACTTCTTTATACATGAGCCAGGAGCTTAACAGCATTCAAGTTCACTGTGGTAGTCTGTTGTTTTGCAATCTGTTTTTCTGTAGTAAGTTTTAAATATTCCTTGTTATAAGTTTATAATGGTTCATTCCATGTACCCCATTTGGCTTCCTGATTGTTCAGTCCTGAGTTGTTTACCTCAAGATTCTCCCACCACACATCTGTAAGTCTCATTGTATCGCCTTTGTTCCCTTCTGAAATGTTTCCTGTCCTTCATCCCTTCCTCAAAACAACATTGGGGTGCAGGGCTTGCTCCTTCCCCTTGGTGGCTTCTATTGGATAGCCCTTACCTTGCATTCCTCCCCTAATGCTTTCCTATTGGTGAAAGGCTGTGTCCTGCCCTTATTCCCGTCTCTCCTTAAAAGCAGCTTTTTGCCCCCAGTTATCATCATTTGTCCCTGAATCCTCTGTGGACTAAAACTTCCTTGGAACTCAGACAAGTGACCCCTCTCTATTCCTTTGCCTCGTTTCTTGTACTGTGCTGCTGCTCTGTTGCGTCTGCTGCAGGGAGCTGCGAGCCCCTGGACACACCGCCAGCCGGGGGAGCTCAGTGAAGATCCAGTGTGTCACTCAGTGTGAAGATCACTCCCATGACTGCACACCAGCCTCAGGGACTGAGGAATATCTTCCCTGTGACCACAGTGCACAGATACAGTTCACCACAGGGCATGAAGCCTGTTGCAGTGCATGCCATGCGAGGTGTGCTGGGCAGCTGTGGCTGGGACGCAACTGTACCCCAGCGAGATTTGCAATTCCCAGAAACTGCTGGTCCGGCACGGGGACGGATAACGACAACATGGGGCTTGGGGTGTTACAGAGCAGATTTACTAAGTGGAGAAAATGGAGACCTAATACCAGCTGGCGAGGGCAAACAGAAGATTTTATACATAACTCAGGAGGAGGGGTGTAGGAGCAATAACCAATGAAGGTAGAACTGGGGAGGGGTCTAAGGTGGGACTAACATATCACAAACCTATCAGGGGAAATAAGGGAGTGGAATAGCACAAAGTAACAAATAGGGCGTTGAGTATAACTAAATGGACAAGGAACACTCTGGAAAAAGGGGAGGGGACTAGAAGGAGTGACAAGGAATGTTCTGGGGAAAGGGGCAGGGAAAGAGAGGATTGACAGCTTGGAGGGGAGGAGGTTAGGGAAGAGCTTGGGAAGATTGACAGCTGGGGTGGGGAGAAGACTAAGGAGGAGAATAGGGGGCAAACCTAAACTCTAAAACAAAACACACCACAAGAGGGGCCTGTTGCTCCTTAGTCAACCTGAGTAAACACATGGGTGAGGGTCAAGTGTGTCCATGACAACCATTTTACATAATATCTGCTGTGATTTTGTTTAATGCACTTGATATTTTTCTCTCATATTGACTTGGTAGTGGAGCATTATCAAAATCCGTATTTGCATTCGGAAAATAGCTTGCAGTGAGATGACTGTCTATCATTTTGTGGGATTTTTACATGAAAATAATATGTGTTTTATAAAAACTAAAGAAAATACTCAGAATTTTAAATCTGTGAAGTAAACGTTTTACATGTATGTAATGAGGTCATATTCTCACTCATTATTAATCCTCCATTGAATTTATACTTGACTAATACAAAAGGCAGCCAAGTTTTCATGTTAGAAGCTAATGATTCCAGTTCAAGTTAATAGCTGAATTAACACACATACTGCATTTTTTTCAAGCAGCTGGAAGTCTGCCCAATATACAAGACTGAGATGATTTCACTGGACATTTATTTCTCTGCCTTTCTGACAATCCGTCCTTCCTGAGCAAGCTAATAGTTACCCAGCTATGGCACTCACTGCTGAGCTGGTGTAGCTCATATTAACACACAAGCTAAAGCCTCTCAGTACATGAGATGACAGGAGCAAGAAACAGTGTTCTAGTCCACAAACAGAGTGGTGGATAGAATAAAATACCTGACAAGTTTTCATCACTCACCGAGGAGCAGAACTGGCACACTGCACTATATAAATACACCAGCTGTCAGAATCAAGGAATAAGTAAGTTCAATGAAGGCATTTGTATTCTTATACTACATGGAAAGCATAAGAACTGCAAATCAGATGTGTTACATTTCTTGTTTGACATTATTATAGCTGACAAGCAGCAGATGGGACAAAATAAGACTATACCTAAGGACAAGCTAGTATTAAATATTAATTGCCAGTTCTTTGTATTGTAACCACTCTGGAAAAGTTCAGTTTACCTTCTAACAGAAGGCCAGTTATTTCCTTGCCTAGCTGACCAGATGTTAATTTTTCTCTTTTCTTTTTTAAGTTTCTTACTAACAAGTGATTTTCTACTTGCTTTGCCTTTTGTGATCATTTTGCCAGGCATCTGCTGCATAATTCATAATGTACTAATGAGAAGAGTAGTAATATGGTTAAAACCCATGTACTTTACCTTAATGGAAAATTCCACAAACCAGAGGAAAAATACTTAAGAAGAGGAATACAAGAGTGCATGACTTCTAAGATGCAGCTGCAGTTTACAGATACAGGGCTGAGGTAGCAGATCTTGGTTCAGCCCCAAGCAGTCATATGTGATGTCTGTGTAGTCTTTTTCCAATCAAGTACTCCAAATAACCTGGAAAAGTTTTCCAGAACACTGGAAAGCAGGAAAGAAAAAAACATTATGAATGGTAAAAGGGAAATTGCTAAAAAGTATTTGATAATAATATATGAAGTTTTGATCTAATTGTAATTAAGGCACATACACAAAGGTATTTCTCACTTGTTTCCTACTAACACATCTTTTAGACTGCTTGAAAAGTAAACCACCTAGTAGAAGGCCCTATTTCCCACAATTTCCATTTCCTCAGAGCTGCTCTCAATCACTTTTCCATCCAGCCTGTAGCTGTGGCTGGTATTGCCATGACCCAGGTGCAGGACTTTGTCCTGGAAAGTAAACAACCTGCATTTCACCTTTGATATTTCAGGAATGCTTTGGCTTTTAATGGTGATTCACCAATATTATAATTAGGAAATGTCAGTGTTTCTTATGAAAAAAAAAAATATTCTCTTTTTTCCACTGTTCTTCTGTTACTAGAAAGGCAGCAATTATTTTGACTGCAACAGCACATATGCTGTTGCAGCTTTGTAATTATATAAGGATACTTCCTGCCCTCATAATACCACATGCCAATTTGGGGAAGCAGCAGATGACCACATGAGATTTCAATGAGACAGGGTTGTCTTTGTTTTTTTGTTTTGTTTTGTTTTGTGTGTGTTTGTTTGTTTGTTTGTTTGTTGTTGTTTGTTTGTTTTTGTTTTTGTTTTTATTAAATTAAAACAAATCTTCAGACTTCATTAGAATGACTGGAAAATCATGTCAATTAAAGACATAATGGCTATTACATGCCTTAAGTAAGTTTATGGTCATAACTGAGTAACTCCTGGGAAACAGCTATCTGGACTCAGGGCCAGGAATTAAAAGGATATTAAGCTCTGGTACCTGAAATAATAATGTTTTACTGAGTTAGTGTAAAAGACAAAGTTCAGGAGGGAATGTAATTTCATGAGTGAAAGAGTGAAAAACAAATTGGTTAATGTGTTAAAGAATTTACAAGTTGCAGTCTCAAAAAATAAATATAGCTATACTTTCTAGTTAATTTTTATGACAGGAGTTATTCCTCAAAGCTGGAGTCGGTCATTGGAGATTTGCACATATGATGCTTTTTCCAGCAGTAGGAAAGTCTATGCCAGGAACCTCTGTAGTAGTCCACAATCCAGACAGATCCAGACTCTAAAATCTTACCAAAGCCATCTTTGTGACAGACAGAAAGAAGATGCATAATCCCAGCCACTACTGTTGTGCTGCTGGGCATGTGGTCAGCCAGCTTTCCAGTGGCCTCTGGGTAGAAGTGTGGTTGAGGAGAAGAAAATTGCAGTGTGGTGCAGAACATGCCTTTCCTTTAGCAGTGCTGGGAGACTCTGGTGTTAGAGTAGAGCAGATCTGTGCTGGAGCAGGTGGATGTGTCTGAAGGAGGCTGTGACCCTGCAGAAAATGTGCAGTGGAGCAGGCAGAGCCTGGCCCTGTGGAGAGAGGAGCCCATGCTGGTGCAGGTTTGCTGGCAGAACTTGTGACCCTGTGGTGGAGCCGTGCTGGGGCAAGTCTGTTCCTTAAGGACTGCATCCCATAGAAAAGACCCATGCTGGAACAATTCATCATGAACAATAACACGTGAGACATTAATGAAGAAGTGTCTCCTCTGCAAGGGACCCTACACTAGGAGTCCTTCCTGTAAGGAGGAAGAAGCGAAAGAGATGTGTGAAGAACTGACTTCAGCCCATATTCCTCGTCCTTTTGTGCTTCTAGGAAATGGAGGAGGTGGGGAAAATAGAGTGAAATTAAACTCAGGAAGTAAGAAGGGTTGGGGGAAGGTGTTCTAAAATTTGAGTTTATTTGTATTTATCTTACTCTGATTGGAAATAAATTAAACAAATTTCCCCAGTTCAATTCTATATTATTTCTAATGGTAATTAGTGAGTGATCTCTCCCTGTCCTTATCTTCAGACATGAGCCTTTGGTTCAGTTTTCTCCCCTCTTTTCAGCTGAGAAGTTGGGAGGTGATAGAGTGGCTTTGATGGGCACCCTGCATCCAGCCAGGGTCAACCCACCAACCCACCAACCCACTGTCTCCTGAAAAGTGAGGAACCATCTGCATACACTCGAGATCCGCTCTTCCCAGCAGCTGCATTATGACCACAGTTGTGACATCATCTCCTCTGAGCAACAAGTAGCACATTTCTTATGTCTGTTCATGTGGGAATAGTAGCAAAGTCTATTCTTCTTTATTTCTTTTTGCCAGCAGACATCTGATATCATGTCAGAACCAGTGGCACAGATAAAGCTCCATGAGATTCACAGCCTGCAGAGAAAGTTTCTCTATTAGTTCACTTTGAAAGCTTCTCTTGCACCTACTTTCCACTTTAAGGAGATGAATGATTGATTGAGAAACAAAGAATAAGCAAATTTTCACTGCTTTTGAGAAATTCAGAGTGCATGTGTACTCTTATCTCATTGTTTCTCTCCACAGAGCATTATGTCTCATGACTAGCAACAGGTAGATGTAACTTGAAGTTTTGGTAGGTCTGTTCCTTCAAAGTGGGTGACTGTTGACACTGACAAGACAGAATTTTGCCAAGTTATAATAGCTGATGTAATACTTCTCGTTTACTGTTCCACACATAATATATTATAGGAAATTGAGATAGTTAAAGAGATGCAGTCCTCAGGAAAATTTTTGCAAATAGTGGTTTGTTTTTTTTTTTTGCTTTGGTCCATTCCAGAAGTGATCGGTTTGGACAGAGCTCTGAGCAGCTTGATCTAGTTGAAGGATGTCCCTGCTCAGGGACATTATAATTATTAAATAATTAAATTCCCTGTGTTGCAGGGCTGAGTTGGACTAGATAACCTTTAAATGTTCCTTCAAACCTTAACTATTCAAATTTATTGAATACCTCATGTTGTGTTGTTGAAGAAGAACATCTAATCTGAATTCTTTCAAAGTATCATTTATGTTTCAAGGTGAAAATATACAACACCCTACAACTATTTTTTATATTTAAATGGCCATTGCATTTCACCATTCTTTATTAAAAGTGATCACAGACACCAGCTGACAGACATCCTCCACTTGAATTTGTAATTAATGTTTTAAAGGGAGATAGCAAGGGTCACCAATACTTTCTCTCAAAAAAAAAGTTTCTTTGCCAATCATGGACTGTTTAGAAATCCTCTGTGAATAATCAGCAGCTTCTTGTTTCTTTGTGGTTCAAACTATGAATATTCTTCAAAAACATGGTGAACTCTGGGGGCTTCAAGATGACAGTGATATGAGAGATTGACTTTGGGACCCAGGAGCCCACCAAGCTTCTCTATGGTTCTCTTCAGCACAGTGGGAGCAGAAAGAAAATAAGATGGGCAATAAACTCATATTGGTTGAGATAAAGTCAGTTTAATAAAACAGAAGAGAATCTTGCATGTGTGCAAGAAAAGGAGAAAAAAAACCCTGTAATATTTTACTCTTTATTTCCCACCGGTAGATAATATCCAGCCACTTCCTTGGAAGCAAGGCAGCAAACACAGCAGATGCTCCAAAAGCAAACACCACAGGCAATGAAGGCCACACCTTCCTCCTCCTTTCCGTTAGGTTTTGTACCTGCTCAGACATCCCACGACATGGAATACCCCTTTGGTCAGTTTGGGCTGGCTGTGCCAGCTACGTGCCCCCCCAAGATCTGCCCACCCTGTGGGGCGGAATGTTGGAGAGAGGTTGGTGCTGTGCTAGCACTGCTCAGCAGCAGCCAAGGCACTCTGTGCTGTCAACACCTTTCCAGCTACCAACGCAAAGCACAGCACTAGGAGCACTGCTGTAAGAAAAGGAACTCCACCTTGGAGAGACCAAACACAAGCGTAAAGGCTGTAATAGGTGTGTGCAGAAAAATCCCTGGTATTTGTGTGAGTTACGCTATCCTAATTGAGAAGTCAGCCATTTAACTGCATTTGAACAATCTGTTTCTGTTTAAATCTCCTTTTATGGTTTCCAAGCATGCTAAAATGCAAATCTGCATCTGGATTACTCGCAAGGCAATTGCAAAATCTTTCATTATGTAAAATGGCCACATTTGGACATCCATAAGCCAGCAGACACTAAATAGGAGCAATTAACCTTATATTGAATCCAATGGAATGAACTGTCAGAGAGAAGGACAGTGACTCAAGGAATAGGAGTAATTTATTAGAGAATCAGAGCTGTCTTGGTTGTCTTGCAGCATGTGCCAGTATACAAGTCACCAAATGAGCTCCCTCTATAGAATCAGAATTTCAGGCTTCAGCAACTACAGTGTGTATGCTTCCACAGTAGGAGATTGACTATTATGAAACTCCTCAGTATTTGATTTTGTTACAGATTATTTTTCTCTTTGTACAGGTTATAGAAGGAAAATGACCTACAAAATGTACTTGTAGGAAAGTGCAGGTGTTGAGAGTCCAAAGTTCAAGAAGTCCTTTTTGTCAACACGGTGCAATCAGAAAACAGGGTTTGTGTTCCTGATGGATATTCAGAACCTGACAGGAAAACTGTGAATCAGGGAACTTGTGACCAGAGAAGGACCACAGGAGCTGTTTACTGCACAGAAGAGCACCAAGACAGACAAACACGTTCTAAATGACTGTTGCTGGCTCTCAGAGGCTGAAGCAGCCCTTGACACAGATTAACTGGAATAGAATTCTTCATTAGATCCACAAAGAGTAAGAAATCAACAAAATCTGCAGGCCCATGTTTCAATAGCAGTATGAGGGTACATGTATGGCCAATCTGAAAAACTGAACTGCAGAACTGTTCCTCTTTCTGTGATAACTAAAAGCTCATGAAATGAGGTAGGACAAGACTTCTGAGAGTCATTAATTCATTGTTCTGCTTGAACTAGGGAAATGTTAAAACATAACCAATAACGTAATAAATACTCTGCACTGTATATTTGGAAATGTTAGAAACTTAATTCAATATCTTACTTGCAGTTGCTATGATTTAGACTTTAATTACAGAGTTATGCTTTGTGTTTTCATAGGATCCAGACTCAATTACTGCACCAGCTGTATGAATTGCTTGTTGGAAGCCTGTGTTCAATATTACTTTCCTGCTTCACACAGACCAATTTGTAAAGATTATGAAATTTCTCACATCTCTTGTCCCAGTAGTTGCCACTAATGTATTTCAGAAGTATGATTACTTGCCTAGTTGCTGAGACTGTACTCACTGTGCTGCAGTGTTTGCTTCAGCCTTTCAGAAGAATTTTTATGGGTGCATGTGTTAATTTCCTGGAGTTTTTGTACTTTAGCTATACCTCAATTCCCTGCAATTGATCAAGGCAGTTAAATATTTTTTAGCATGCCGAACTGTCTCTGCTTCTGTTCTAATCCTCTGAGAAGCTCATTATGAAGAAATCCTTCCTATCTTTGACCAGTGAAAGTTGGTCATTAATAAATGATGAGGATTATCCTGATAAGGAATTATCCTGATTTTCTGATATTATTCTGATAATTTTCTTGAGAAGTACACAGCCTGATGTAAACAAGAGTTAAAAGGAATGGAGATTTTTTTTCTAATTTTTCAGCAAATCTAGGAGCTCTTTGTGAGTCTCTAAATTGCTGCTTCCACACATTCCAACAATATGATGTGAAACCCTTTAAACCAGATGTGTTTCCTAATTAGAAAACCTATTTAGTCCACAGAAACTAGAAATAAATTCAGAACAAATGGGAATTTTTTTAATAAATTCATTTAAATTTTGTTAACAAAAGGATCCTGAACAATGTACCTAAACCAACGTAACAGTACCACTGCCAGCAGGATCTTGCATCTCTTCCTGTGCTGTATCAAAAATTTCCGTCATTATTGAATCTAGGGGTCTGTTCTTTTCCTGCAGTCTCTGGTGCCCCACTCCTGTGCTCCTGACACACGGCAATATGGTTAGCATGACTAATGCCATTTAATATGGCAAAGGGCTGTGCCTGTGACTGAGTGTCAGCTCCCTTCCTCCTCTTTATCAGCTCTTGAAAATACCGCACGCTAGGCAGACTCGTCCACCTCCATATCACCTGCATTGTTCCTGGGCAGCAGCCCACCTTCTCACCTCCTTACAGCCTTGAAGGTCTTAGGCACCTGGACAAACAAGTTGTGATGGTTCAGTCACAGGAAAATGAAACATAACATCACACAGAGAGAGCACTCTGTAAAATGGAGAAGTTACAAGTCCCAAGTGGGACTTGGCCCACAGCTGCTTCTAGACAGCAAAACTCACGATCCCCCAGGGGCCAGGGACTCCTCCACTGTTGTCTGCTTCCTCTGAAGATGGACTATAGATTATGATTGTTTTATTTACACTGCAAACCAACCACCCAATCTGCAGAGAATCCAGGTGATTTCAAAACATCAATTAAAATGTGATTTTAAATTTGGTGCTGTGATACTTATGAAATCATGCTACACTGATACCAGTTACAAAAACATCCTGTGCTACTGTGATCATAAAATTCTATACTATGCTGAACATAAAATGATGTTTTTAAACATAGATATTTGATTGCAATTACAATCTAGTACCATCATTCTGCTGAGCTTCTCCAAAGGAATCAGTTTGTCTTTACAGTTGCAGTTGGTAAGCAGAATTATAGGACAAGCACTTTCAATTTAAGAGTGAATAGTGTCATCTCAGTGGAGTAGCAATCAGGCATATTCATATGGAAAATTGTCCTGTTGTACCAGTGAGAGCTTTTGGTCTGTGTCCTGTCTTATGCAGCACAGGAATACAAGGACTGGAAAGAATATGGATAGGAGAGCAGCTTCATTTTAGGTTGAACAGAACCTCCAGATATGTCTGGACCACTGTCTTGCTGAAAGCTGGGCCAGTCTAAATCTGGGTATTCAGGGCCTTCTCTATTTGAGGTCTCAATTTCCAAAAATTGAGATCTCATTACCACTCTGTACCAGTGCTCAATTCTCCTCACTGTGTGGGAGGCCCTGTTACTACCCAAAGGTCTGTGTTGCACTGGAACTCAAGGCAGGATGGTCAGAATCCTGAGATAATTGCACATTGCAATGTGCAATTGTAGAAAAAAAAAAAAAAAACCAAAACCACCAACAACAAAAAAACACCCCAAATGCAAAAAACGACAAGGAAGAGTGCTTGCACCAAAATGACTCCTTGCACCAAAGAGCTCCCATTTATCCAGTTGAGCTCAGGCTAATTCAAGGTTCTAGACAAAATCTGCAATCTCTGAAGAACCCTGAACTGCTACAGCTGCATCTTTGCCAAAATGTGACATTGTCTGAAGAGTAGCTGGGATTGAAGTACAGAATTCCAATGGCTACACACTACCTGCGCTCAAAGGAAATCTATGATGTAGATCATAGTGGCCACTTGAGACAGAGCTTTCCAGAGAGGCATCAAAAAATGCAAGAAAATGACAAACGGAATGTCTGCAAGCACCCTGTACTCTAAATCCAGCTGGCTTTATGAAACTGCTTTTGAAAATTCTGCAGGATATCTTTAGGTGACAAAACCCTTCAAAATCTGATTTTGAACAGCCCATGCAATTTAAGAAAACTAAAGGTGATTGATGTGAACTTGTTCTTGGAGGCAAAAAGATCATCACAAAATTAGAATTCAAGAGGAGTGTCTGGTGAGGTTTTTTCCCTGCAGCATAAGACTATGGGACAAGTTGGTTGGATTTAAATAACTAACACATGCTCACAGTATAAGAATTTCTCCTTACTCGGGAATAAACCAACTGTAGGAAGATATCACCCTGGAAAGTCTGGAAAGTAGAAAAAACAGAACTTCCTAATAATCCTATATTTAGTCATACATATGCATGAGAAGGAAAACATTCAGCATTTTCATAGACTGGACAACAAATTGATCTCTAATCATTACCTGGGTATGATTTGTGTGATGCAACATGCACAAATAGGAGAAATCCAAATGTGTTATGGATGCTAGAGGAAAGAAGTGCCTCAAGAAAGAGAACATTTCTCTGTTTTGTGATGGCTATTCTTAATATGGTGAATTCTTTTTTTTTTTTTTTTTTTTGCATAGCCTGAAGCTTCAGAGGGATTATCTGCTTTCTATCTTTCTATGGCTATCTCAGTGTGAATGGCTGATCAATACTAAAACTTTTGGACTTGTTTTTCTGGAAGATAACCATAAAGTTAGACTTGGCAGCACTGCTTGAGTGTCTATTAATTCAGAAAGTACTTTGCTTTGCATGTTACTTCTACTTTTTCTTTATTTTAATTTGAAATGCACTGCATGTACTGCAACTCTTATTACACATGGAAATCAGAAGTATGAGAGGAAACAAGACCTTATCAATTCCACAGTAGATGCTACTTAACTTCATTATTTAATTAAATTAATATGATCAGGATGTGAACACTTAGCACAGATTAGTGACTTGTGTGCAAGGATATGCCTGTATCAAAATGTAAGATTGAAATGTAAGTTGAAACAAACTGTAAATTATTTCTACTTCAAGAGATGCAGATCTGAGAAGTAAATATTCTATTCAGATCATAATATTTTAGAATTTGATATTTCACAGAAAAAATTAACTTTCATCATCACCAAACATCCTTATGTTTGGCAAAAAAATATGCTAGAAATCTGCTAACCAGAACTTAAAAAATCTGGTCAATGTTCTAAAAATGACAAAGCCTGTTTGCTTCAAAAAACCATATGGAAATTACTCAGAGAAGGGACTAGGAGTCCTGCAGGTGTAGGTGTACTTTGCATGAGCGATTGAGATTGGAAAGCATCTTGTGCCCATGCAAAAAAATGCTGTGGGCCTTGCAGATTTATATTGGAACAATCTCTGAGATTAGAGACAACAGAATTCTTGATTTTACTTCCCTGCTATGCCTCTTTTACAGCTTATTCTGTAGTTATTCAGATTATTCATTCATACGTATTTATCTAGGTTTGGGATTTCCTAGGGTTATCTTGTACACCCATGGTTCCTATCTCTCACACTGCTGGGGGGGCAACTGAAGAGAAATTCTGAAGTATTGGTGAAGCTTCCCTGCATCGATGTGCTTTTGTTCATTTGTCACCTCACAAGCTGCCTGTAAATGCAGGGAAGAGGACGTGGTTCCTCACTGAGCCACAGGGGACGGTATCAGGCCGAGTTTGACTGCTGGGGCTTTCTTGCCGCTCCCATGACTGGCAGAACAGGAATTGGGGAGCTGCAAGGTTTCTGGATAATGAGATCCTTTGAGTTTTAAAGAAATTGAGACTCATCTTGCTACAGGGCAAAAAATCGCTCTCATACAAAGGGCTTAGAATATACCATTCCTAAATCAGCAGCTACTGGGAGTCTTGCAACCCCTGAGAGACCCAGGCACTAGCCAGTCAAGAAACAGGACATGGCTCAGGCTCAGGCTGAGAAGTTGCTCTGAGAAAAAAGACTTCTATAGTCAGACAGGATGAATGTGCTGAGCAGAGAGAATAGACGAACATTAAGGATGTAAAAAGAAAAATTTGCTGATGACAGTAAAGGAGCATCCAACTCCCTTTCCACACAAGCTGATGAAAATGCTGCAGGAAGGAATTACAACTGCAGCCTGTACTCACAGGGGAGGAGGTTTGTTCTCAGGCACTCACTAAAACACGCGGACATGCCTATGTTGAGCAAACTGCAAGGATAGTGCCCAAACTCAGAAAAAAAACCGAGGTTTTTTATAGAGAATATGTAGCCAAGAGCAAGGTTAAAAGGGTCCATAAAACCAGATAAAAACTTTGTGTGTAAATCTAGTCCATCTTTATTTTATAAAGAGAATTAACTAATGAATATAGGTGAGTCTGTTTTGCCCTCAAAATTCATGACTGGCTGTGGGCGTGAAAATACACTACAGGTATGACACTGGGCTTCAACAATGCCAACAGGGAACTACACAATTGTTTGCCAAAATGCAACAGGGCAATACACAGATGGCTTGTAGTAATAAGTAGATAAAGGCTTCTTCTTCTCTTCCCTCCACTATTCTGATTATAAAAAGGTTAAAAGAGCTTCAACTCCCAAATGATTAAAACAATAGTGCAAAACATGACTGTGCCTGACATCTGCACACCCCTCTCCAAACTGCATGACATTGCCTTTCTCATCTTCAAAAAAGGGTTGCATCTCAAGTCTAATTTTTGGCCACCCTTTTGTGCAGAAAGCATATTAGGGAAGACAGATATTAATACTCTGAACATCACCCCCCCCCCCCCCCCCTTCTTTCTTCTCCCCCAAGTTTTATATGCTGAGCATGATGCCATATGTTATGGAATATCCATCTGGTTGGTTGAGGTCAGCTGTCTTGGCTTATGTCATCCCAAGTTTTTGTGCACCCCCAGTCTGCTTGCTGCTGGGGCAGTATGAGAAGACAAGGCCTTGGCTCTGTGTAAGCACTGCTCATCAGTAACGAAAAAACCTCCCTGTGTCAATAATTCTATTTTCAGCACAAATAGCACCGTAATAGCTATTGTGAAGAAAATTAACTGTACCCAAGCCAAAACCAGCATCATATTAGGAACATGTCCATAGCTCCTAGTGAAACTGCAATGTTCTTGTGCAGATTTTTTAACTATATGAAAAAGGTTCATTGCTTCTTGCTCATTTCTCTGCATTGATGGACTTGATAAAGCAATGGGTAAATAATGCTTTGCATAAAGGTATAACTCCAGAAAACTCTGTCACAGATGTGCATTGGGGAACTGAAAAACTTTTTTATTTCTTTTATTGATAGGTCTGAATTCTGATTAGCAGAAGATTTTAAAAAATGCAGCTGTGAGGCATTCTCTAACTCTTAATTTGAAATTGCATTCCCCTATGCAAATCTGCAAAAAAATCTCTCCTGTCACTGATCATAACGTAGAATTGAAGCACCACAGGTCAAGATGAGTAGTTCATCTGTTTGCTTAACTTTTTTATTGTGGCAAAGGCCAGAGATAGGCCTGGAGAGATCAGCCTGCAGGTATTCCTATCCCCACTTGAACATCCATTGAATGCCTCCAATATTCCCTAAAACCAGATCAAATCAGGACTAGGATGAGGACTAGAGTGAGACTATTATAGCTGGGCAGACAGAACTTGGGGGAAGTATATATTTAGTATATGTTTAGTATATATACTCTAGTATATGTTTACCTTTGGGCAGATGGAGAAAGATTAAAAGAGCAATACTAAATGGCTGTGACTGTGGTGGCCCAGATGACAAATCCTTCTGGCAACACACAAGCTGAGCAGCATGATTCGCACAAGTATCATCCCTGCATTTGATTTACTGCAGCCCTTACCTAGGAACACACATGGGAAAGGCACCTACCGAAAAAATACGCAACACCCTGTTTGCTTAGCATCAACCCTAGGCCAAAAGCAGGGCTTGGTTCCTTATTTAGGCGCCAGCTGGAACACTCCACGGATGGGAAAGGGGACACAGAGGTGGCGGTAGTAGAGAATTCAAACTGTGCAGGTGGTGGACACCGCAGAGCAGAGCCGGAGGCAGCGAAAGGAGCGGGAAGGCAGCTCCGTCCCTTCAGGGCGGCAGCTCCCCTCCCCGCGCGTCCGAGGGCGCAGCGGGGCAGCCCGGTGGATCGGGGCGCGCCGAACGCGAACACCGACACCGGCAATGACACCGGCACTGACAATGACACCGGCAACGACAATGACACCGACACCGGCAATGACACCGACAACGACAATGACACCGACACCGGCAATGACACCGGCACTGACAATGACACCGGCAACGACAGTGACACCGACACCGGCAATGACACCGCACTGACAATGACACCGCACTGACAATGACACCGGCAACGACAATGACACCGACACCGGCAATGACACCGGCACTGACAATGACACCGGCACTGACAATGACACCGACACCGGCAATGACACCGACACCGGCAATGACACCGGCAACGACAATGACACCGACACCGGCAATGACACCGGCACTGACAATGACACCGGCACTGACAATGACACCGACACCGGCAATGATACCGGCAACGACAATGACACCGCACTGACAATGACACCGGCACCGACAATGACACCGGCAACGACAATGACACCGACACCGGCAATGACACCGGCACTGACAATGACACCGGCACCGGCAATGACACCGCACTGACAATGACACCGGCACTGGCAATGACACCGGCACTGACAATGACACCGGCACCGGCAATGACACCGCACTGACAATGACACCGCACTGACAATGACACCGGCACCGACAATGACACCGACACCGGCAATGACACCGGCACTGACAATGACACCGGCAACGACAATGACACCGCACTGACAATGACACCGGCAACAACAATGACACCGGCACCGACAATGACACCGGCACCGGCAATGACACCGGCACCGGCAATGACACCGCACTGACAATGACACCGGCAACGACAATGACACCGGCAACGACAATGACACCGCACCGACAATGACACCGGCACTGACAATGACACCGGCACCGGCAATGACACCGCACTGACAATGACACCGGCACTGACAATGACACCGACACCGGCAATGACACCGCACTGACAATGACACCGACACCGGCAATGACACCGGCAGTGACAATGACACCGGCAATGACAATGACACCGGCACCGACAATGACACCGGCACCGACAATGACACCGACACCGGCAATGACACCGCACTGACAATGACACCGGCACTGACAATGACACCGGCACCGGCAATGACACCGACACCGGCAATGACACCGCACTGACAATGACACCGGCACTGACAATGACACCGGCAACGACAATGACACCGGCACCGGCAATGACACCGACACCGGCAATGACACCGCACTGACAATGACACCGGCACTGACAATGACACCGGCACTGACAATGACACCGACACCGGCAATGACACCGGCACCGGCAATGACACCGACACCGGCAATGACACCGGCAATGACAATGACACCGGCAACGGCAATGACACCGGCACTGACAATGACACCGACACCGGCAATGACACCGGCACTGACAATGACACCGGCACCGGCAATGACACCGGCACCGGCAATGACACCGACACCGGCAATGACACCGCACTGACAATGACACCGGCAATGACAATGACACCGGCACTGACAATGACACCGACACCGGCAATGACACCGACACCGGCAATGACACCGACACCGGCAATGACACCGACACTGACAATGACACCGCACTGGCAATGACACCGGCACTGACAATGACACCGGCACCGACAATGACACCGACACCGACAATGACACCGCACTGACAATGACACCGGCACTGACAATGACACCGGCACCGGCAATGACACCGCACTGACAATGACACCGACACCGGCAATGACACCGACACTGACAATGACACCGGCACCGGCAATGACACCGGCACCGGCAATGACACCGCACTGACAATGACACCGCACTGACAATGACACCGGCACCGGCAATGACACCGACACCGGCAATGACACCGCACTGACAATGACACCGCACTGACAATGACACCGCATTGACAATGACACCGGCAACGACAATGACACCGGCACTGACAATGACACCGCACCGACAATGACACCGGCACCGGCGCCGCCCCGCGCAGGGCCGGCCCGCCCGCGCCGCCCCGCCGGCACCTGGCGCGGCCCCGCCCGGCCGCGGCGGTGGGCGGGCCCCGTGCAGATGCGTCCCCCGCCTCTCCGGTGCGTGCTGAGGTCAGGCTGGGCTGCGCTGCCAGCGCAGAGCAGCGGGGCTGAGGTCGCGGCAGACCCGGAGCTACGGCGAGCGCCTGGCTCGGGCCGGGAGCGGCTCCCTGCCGCCGGGAAGCCGCGGGGCTCGGCGGGGCCCTTCCAGCCGGCGGCAGCGGGAGAGCGGGCAGAGCGCGGAGCGGGGCGCCCGGCCCGCCCCGCCGACCCGCTGCTCCATGCGGGCGGCGAGCGGGGCTGGGGCGCGGGGCGCCGGCGGCAGCGCGCAGCGGTGCTGAGGCCGCGACCGGGAGAGACGATGGCCAAATGGCTGAACAAGTACTTCAGCCTGGGCAATAGCAAGACCAAGAGCCCTCCGCAGCCTCCGCGGCCCGACTACCGGGAGAAGCGCAACGGTGCCGGCAGCGCGCCCCGCCCCGAGGGGCCGCCGCACCTCCACCTCCACCACCACACCTCGCCCGGCTTTTCTCGCCGCCGCCTGCGCGACGACACCAGCGACCTGCTCCGCGCCTACCGCGCCCAGAAGGACCGCGACTTCGAAGACCCCTACAGCGGGCCCGGCTCGTCCCTGCGCAAGCTGCGCGCCATGTGCCGCCCGGACTACTCGGCGCCTGAGGACCTGGGCGAGGCAGCCCTCAAGGCTTCCTCCTCCTCCTCCTCTTCGTCGTGCTGCGCCACGCCTCCCGCCGCCGGCTCCCCGCACCTCTTCCGCAGCCACAGCGAGCGCCGCCCGGCGACGCCGCCCGACGTGAAGTACATCTCCCCCAAGCACCGGCTGATCAAGGTGGAGAGCGGCGCTGGAGGCAGCGACGGCGCGGGCAAGAAGCTCAGCAAGGGCTCCAAGCAGCCGACGGCTGCTGCCCCCGCTGCCGTGAAAGATAAAGTAAGTGCTGCGTGCTCCTGTCCCCGCCCCTGTAGGCTAGGTGGTAGGGCTGGGGCTGTGTCAGCCCCTGGCAGGAGTTTTGGCGAGGGGGCCAGCTGCTGTACATCTGGAGTTGCTGCTGTTCTCAGCCATCCGTCATTGGGTGGCCTGGCCCTTTTTAATACTTCGGGTCATGCAGGGCATGTACAGGGGTAGCACGTGAAGTGATGGTGCCCTGTCCTTTTGGCTTTCAAGCTCACCTTCCTTCTGATGGGGCAGGGTCACAGGTGTGTGCAGCCTTGCTTTGAGGCACAGTCCACTGCCAGCCTCATGATGGGTACCAAGGCTCTTGGTGTGCCCCAGCAGAACAGGATATGAGTCGAAATGAGGGGAATGCTTGGGGAGCAATAGAGGCCCTTGAAAAGCCTTGTGCTTGTGACCCCAAGCTGCGGCCTTAGCCCTACTGCATGTGGGATGGGGCAGTCATATATTAAAAATATGCTGTTTTTACAGAGACAGTTTGTCATTTGTTTATTTATAAACTTTTTGCCTCCTAGTTCAGTGTTAAAGGTGAGGTGGTTCAAAGTCCTGTGTTACAATGGCATGGCAACTTCCATGATAGCTGTGTTTCTGACTGGCATATAGCTGAAGCAAATTCCATAGACACTTGCCCAGTTGCAAACATTATCCTGTCTTTTACTGGTCATTCTCTTCAAATTTTGACAAAGCATTCTAGACACAACACTGGAAAGTACTGGATTTGGGAACTCAAGTTAGAGAGGGAATAGCATTAATTGTTTTTTAAGCACAGCACATCCTCCTGCCTGTGTTGGTCTTATGAGTATAGTACAGTTTTTCTCATGTATTGGAAATAAGTGTTTCTCTATTTTGTTAATTGGCATTTTAAACTCCAGGATAATAGTCACATCACAGGAATTCCAGGTATGTTCTGAATGTTATCAGTCTAAATGATCTGTGTGTACATGTTAAGTATGTAACATGATTGCACTACTACACTTCCATGGCAACTTGATAAATTATATCTGTCCAGGTGGAATTCCAAAGAAATCTACTTGTGATGGTGATGACATATGGTGAAAAATCTAGGATTTAGTCTATTGTCTTAATAGGTGTTCCTGGCTGGAAGCAACTTCTTTTGTTGAAAGTGACTGATAAAAAGTTAGCATCTCACTATGTTTTACACTGTGTGCTATAATCTATTCAGTCTTCTTTAAAGTTCCTACATTGATACTAGGTATCCTCTTTTAGGGAACTCCTTCCAGCAAAAACAAGTGCTTGGGGCAAAATGTATCTCTCTCCTCTTTTAAAATCACTGTTAAATTTTAGACCCTACTGAAGCAATTTTCATGAGAAAATTCGTATTTGTTGCTAGGTAACCTGCAGCTTTGTAATGGTCATAAATCTGTGTGCTGCTCCCAAACTCTTGTTGCAGGTTCTAAAACTTGTGGGCAAAAATTCTCAACCATATTTGGGTTTTTTTCTGAATTATTGTAAGAGAGAACTATATGTGACAAGCAGGAAATCTGAATTTATCTAAGAAATAAAATCATCCCTGTGCCTCAAAAAGCCAACTGTGCCTGCCTGTAACAGCGTTTGTATACAACATAGCTTGCCTTTTGTTCAATTGTGTTATTTTATCCCAGCAATGGATGTGAAATCTCTTTTATTTCACAGCCCTGAAAGGTAGAGTTTGACTGGTGAACTTGGTAAGCAGAGATCATAGTGGGCTGGCAGGAAACTGCATCTCTTCTACACCTGTGATTCACTGAGGAAGAAAAATCAGGAATTTAGTTAACCAAGTGTCTGTAGTTCAGTAGCGAACAAAGCAATTGAATAAGAAAGATATAATAAGGAGATGAAACAGTCAAGATGGAATGAAACCCCCCAAAGCGAGAGGTCTGCTTTTCAGAAGAATTCATAGACATGTTAAAAACATTGTAAAAACTGGTTTTGGGTTTTTTTTTTAATGCTTTGTGTAACATAGCATAAGCTAGTAAACATTTTAGGAATGAAAATAACTAATTGCTCTATAGTTCTGTCTTCATAGAAGTATGTTAATGTTTCATATCCAAAAATGCCTGTTAAATATTTGTGTTTCATTCCAGCATTGCTGTTTCAGTGTTTTGGTTTTTTTTTTTTTTTCTGATTTCATTTACAAGGATAGAGTGCTGTTTTCCTTTATGTGTTGATGGAGAAGTGAAAAGTAGGGGTTTCAAAATTGTTTCGGTGAACAATTTTATATCTTCCGTGGTTTGTCATCAGTAAAGAACTGGCTGAAAAGCTTAGTTTTGTGTCATACTTGAAAGAGTTACTGGAATGAGAAGGAGATTCAGGGAGGTGCTTGTTTGGTGTGGTTACTTATAAAGGGCAAATGGCAAAGTATGGATAGTAGCAGATTGGCTAGATGAAATTCCCAGAGGAAAAGAAAAACTAAACTAATTGATTCAGGGAATAAAGGAGATGGAGATTTAAGGAGGTGGCAGACATGATTATATTATGCAAGATTTTAGACAAAGGCTGGTAAAATAACCACAGAGATGTAATGTATCTGGGATTTAGGAAGTTTTGATGTGTAGCAGTGGAAATACAAATTAATGCTGAAGAAGACAAACCCAAATTGCCATGCATCTTTTAGTAGTGAGGTGACTAACCTCTATAACAGATGCCCAGTGAGAGTCATCATTTCCAGATGTCTTTGAATTCAAATTGTTGGGTGGATTTTTAAATTATTTAGGTGTCATACAATTAGGTGGGTTTGGGAACTTTAACTGTGATGTTTACCTTCAGACAAGGGAGAGTAGGGTGTTTTAGAATTAATGGCTGAAGCAGTTCAGGTCCTCCAGTATGGTGGATAAATAAATTATTGGCTTCCATCTTTAGTGCTGGCTTGTGAGAGCTTAACTTACTTGCTTGCCACACAGAAGCTAAGGAGTGTGGGCAAGTTGAAACAACATGTGGTTGTATTCTGGATCAATCTGGCATCTCCTGTATTTGTGTAAGAATAAATGCAAGACCTGGTTTAAGACCAGCTCATTAGGCAAACCACTTGTGAATGGAGATGAAAAGAAATAAGCTGAAATCTTCCTGAGTAATTGTCCTCTATCTGGATTTACACACACATGATGTGGGGAAATCCATGAATTGATAACTGAGGGGGAAGTCTCTGTGTGAAAGGATACTTCAGATAGGTTTTCACCTATTACGTATTTGAACCTAACCATTTCTCTGCCAGGTTTTTCAGCTGGATAACCTGGGATACTTCCCAAAAACAAGCTGCATTATACTTCATCATGGGAAGTTCTTAAGATTTAAAAGCTGAGTTCATAGCATATTCTCCTTTAAAAGACATTTATTTCATAATGAGCAGCATTTTGCACTATCTCTGTTCAGTGGAGACAGAACAATGTAACAGTTCTTTATACTGAATGCAGAAGACATTGCAAGATCCATTTCCACAGGTGTCAAAGAAATTTTTGACATTAATCTCTCTTCTCCATTAGATAGGTTTCTTCATAACAGGTCAGTTATGGTATCTGGTAGTGCCTCAGGATGGGGACTCTGAACAAATAAATCCCTAGGCAGTTATACACTTAGAATCCAAACTCCCTATCCCTCACATGACAGTCTGGACAAACAGCAGCATTGGGGTCTGGGTTCTTCATACTTCTGATTTTCTGTTTTTTTACCAACTGTTTGCTGTGTGTTTAGCTGGTTCTGCTGTTGGTGTTGTAATATGGTTGTTGCATATTAGCTGCGACCTATTATTTGCTTAAGTAATATTTAAAATGTTAGTTTTGTCCAGTTTAATTATTATTAATGTACATATTGTTGGCTCCAGGCTGTGCTATAATCTCTGTTCAATTAACAGAACATAACCTTACAGTTCCAATACAGTTCAACCTACAGCCTAACAATTCTAGCTACATTTGTCAAACAAAGCACTCAGCTACTTTCAAATAGTACAAAATTCTCAATGGCAAGACAGAATGTATCTGATGCAGTGGAGAATAACTTGATTCTGTACAGACAGAGTGGATCTAGTGCAAAGTCATGTGAATATTGTGTGGCAGCAGCAATCAAGCAGACAGCTGTCCAGCCAACCAGGCAACTGTTCAGGACAGCAGAGTTGCTGACTTGATGTCTTGATGTACAAAGCTCTGAAAACACTATCTGTGTGTAAGAAACAGGTGCCTTTCACTAGACTAGCAAAGTAATCTAGCTTTTTGAACTTCTGACATCTTTCGTGAAAGTGATTGGACTCTGTACAACATTATTAATATCTTTATATTATTAAAATACTGTTTTAGAGGTGAGCAGATGCTTGTCTTATTTCTGTATATGGAAGGTCTATATTTTATTTGATCTTTAAACTGAGAACAAGTCGTGCATTTAAGAGAATCTTGCAGCTGGTATTTCAAGGTGCACTGAGAAAACACTTGAAAGATGTCTAAGCAGTGTTTGGGTTATTTGTATCAGACAACATTATTTCTAGAGATCCTAAATTTCAATGGTACCTCAATGTCTTATTCCCATGTTTAATCCATTGGAGAAGAGTTTCACGATGCCTTTCCGTACAGTTGGTTCTACTCTGAAATAGTCTTCCTCTCTGCATGTGGTTTCCATTGTTATATGACTCTGTCTTTGAGTAAAATAAAAAAAAAAATACTCATGGCTGCTGGTTGTGCATGAATTGCTTAGGCAAAGCCATACATAAAGGCAGGAAGCTATATTTTTTCTGTGTATCTATGTTGTTATAGGGTAGCTGTAATGCAGCTTAGAAATACAATTTTTTTGCATATGTTAGTCTCATGATTAAGAATCTACAGCAGTCTTGTGAACAGGAGGATATTTAGAACCTGAGACTTTGGAGTCTTGGTAACTTCGGGGCTTTTTTTGGAATGATGCAGTGGGCTGTTCAGTTACAAGTACGCTTGGCATCTGCACTGTATGCACAGCTTGGAACACTCTCAGCTTTGGAAGCTATCCAAATTATCAGACTTTTGGGCACAAAGAGATCCAAGCAGCAAGAGGAAGGAGTATGAAGCAGCTAGAAGACCTGGAGATTTAAGGAGGGGGTGGTACACTTGTGGAAGAGTGTATCATGTGTATACCTTTGCAGTAAGCCTCTCAACACCATTGTAAGAAAGTTCCTCAGATACTGCCTTCAAAAAAGGAGGTGGACTTGCTGTTCTGCTACAGCACTGGGGTCACCAAAAATGCAGCTTTCTTACTACTGCATAATAGCACACATATTACCTGCAGACTTTTCTTCAAAATCGTCCAGATGAAGAAAGACATCTGTATTACACTATTTTACATATCCAGCTTTGGGTAAACTTGCACAGCAATTGTTAGCATTAGGACTGTTGTATATATGGAAGCAAAACCTTCTACAGGCTAAATAAGGTTATGCAGTTTACTATGATTCAAACGGTACTCTAACTCTAAATAAGAAATTAGGCACAGCAAGAACTGCATGGGAACTCATGTAAGTATTTTAGCCTGATTAATGAGGAGAAAGAATCTAGAAAGGAAAAATATGAAGCTGTGTTTCTCTTTTACAACATCAAGTTTGCATGTAATCTTTTAGCTTGCAATCTGATCTTGTTGCCAGTTTACCATTGTATTTGCTTGGATCACTGAAGAAATGTCTGTTTTTACAACATTCTATGCTCCCCAGGCTCACTGACAAGGACAGAGATAATTTCAGTCTTGCTACCCTGTGTCAGTGTGGGTGTATCCTTAACTAACAGTATGCTAGGCATGGTTTGAAAGTGGAGGAAGTGATATGAGACTGAGCAGTGGAAACAGCATAATGGTGGATTGTAGCAAGATATAGGAAAGGACTGTGGTGCAGATCTTCCTGGATTGTCGCTGTTTTTGTAAATGTTGCCATTAGACAGTCTATTTACAAGAAACAGACATAAAGTGTGGTTTTGGACTAGTTGTGCATTGTCCAGGAAGTGTGGAAAATTGTCTTACAAAATATAGTCTGATAATGACATTACATGGGATACAATTTTTATTTTTTTGAGTTTATTTTATAGAGAGAACAATATCTGTTAATTGTTCTGCCTGTCCTTCCTTCAATAACTTTTAGATCTTCTGAAAAATCCTTGAAGGTGTATTTTCAAATTTAAAATACTTAAGTGGATGGGTCAAGGAAGCACCTGTTTCCTTCTGAGGGGAAAGCAGGTGAAACTGCATTTTTAAATTTTGAGCAGGAAATGCTGCATTGCCTGCTGTGTGAGGAGTAGTCTGCATTGCCCTGTGTGAAGCAGTGTCACATAGGGGATAGCAGGGGACTTCAATTACTGCCTGGGAATACAGGAGAGAAATGGAGGGTCAAGAAGGCAAGAACTTATCAGCTTATCAGCAGTTCAGTTCTGTCCCTGTGAGTGTGTGGACTTGTAAAAACTGAAGAGCAATTCACCTTCACTGAGCACTAAAGCTTGTATGTGGGAGAATTGCTCTTGAAATTCTGTCATTAAATACTGTTGTTTGTTTTTTTGTTTTTTTTTTCCAGCATTTCACTATCAGTTCACAACTCTGAGAAATTTAGGCACCACATTTCCCAATTTGTGTTTCAATTACCTTTTAGATGAGAGGTGTCTGTCTCTGGAAGTCACCGCTATGAATGAGGCCTGTGATTCCTTCCAGGGGCAGAGCAAGTGCTGGTCTTTCTAATACTCAAATTTAGGACAAGTAGGAAAGGCTCTCTAGAATCATATCCTGAATTTCTGATTTTTCCTGTTATTTTCAGGAATCTGACCATGTACAGATCACTCTATTAGCATGTTTTCCAAGGCTGTGAGATTTATTTTGAATAAAAAGTAGTACTTAGGCTGCAGGGAGGATTATCTTACAGGTTCTTGAATTCAGTGCTTCATGGACTAAGTGGAAGTCTTTATTAATATGGAAAACACAGGCACAGCTTGCCCAGAGAAGTCATGGATGCCCTATCCCTGGCAGTGTACAACGCCAGGTTGGATGGGGCCACGAGCAGCCTGCTCTATCTAAAGGTGTCCCTGTCCAGAACACAGGGTTGGAATGAGAGGATCTTTAAGCTCCTGTCCAACCCAGGCCATTCTATGATAATACAGAGTGACTTCTGTAGCTAGGGACTGGTTTTTTGTGAATACAAATTCTCAGAGAGGATGAAGAATTTTCCTTACATCGTGTTAAATGTGCTAACTGTGATGTTCTTAGAGATACAGTCAGTTTTTAAGTGCCCTTGTGTTCTGTATTTTTGCTGATGGACACATGCTGTCATTTGTGATATTGGTGAACTTAATTGTAACTCACAGAAGTTGAGAGGAATATATGGTCTGCCTTTGTACAGTTATTTAAGTATGTGCCTGCCCGTGGCAAGGAAGTTGGAACTAGAGAATCTTTAAGGTATGTTCCAACACAAGCCTGTTATTTAATATCGATAATATAAAAATGTATATAAATACAAATAAATCTTTAAAATTAATATCCCCTAATAAATTCTCCAAAGGCCTGGTGGGTGGGCAGGAAAAGTATTTTAGGTTTTTTGCTTCATGTTGTTTATTATAATTCTTCTTGGATTCTTCTAGAACAGTGTGTTCTTAATCACAGTAGCCACTAAATTAGTGAAATAGCTAACAATTCTGTGATGATGTTGCTGTTTTAAACATAATTTGATCTTCTACATTTTCTTTAAATTCAAAAAAGACTACCTCTGTTTTTTTCAGCATGTGAAGTCTCATTTGTTCCCTTTTTTTTCATTGCCTTTAAAATGTTTGGTTTAGTCAGATAGCGATACCTGTGAAATTATGCACTTAGGTGTGTTCTTTGGTTTCTTCCTGTAGCTGCATATGCAAATCATGCTTTTGTATATGCAGATGCCCATTTAAGCCTGTGTTTAATATAATATATGATAATATTTGTCAGACTTTTTTAAAGACTGTAGAAGAACAAAGACTATGCATCAACAGTGAAACTTGCAGCTTAGTTAATATGTAATAGAGGGATAAACCAACCACAGTCTCAAGCTTGTATTTAATTTTCTGGGGAGTGGAGTGATTATTAGGTTTTTGATCTTGTATCTGCTGATTAACTTTTTAGCTAGAGTTATGGTTTTTGGTTTGTCATCTTGTCTGGTAACTGAGTCTTCTGACTTTTAAGTAGCAACCTGCAAGGAAGAGCCTCTACAAGTGTTGTCTAAATCCTTATTGGTTTCTTTTAATAACTGCACTTCTATTTATGTGTTAAAGTTATTTTGATTGATGTTACTGATGCCTCAAAATACTGCTGCTATGTGTACAAAAAGAAAATAGTATTATATGTGTATGGGATGCCATAGAACAGGCTTGAACAGAGCAGGAATCAGTAGCTGTAGGAGCTCATAGTCCACACTCAGAATGTAGATCTTGCGTTCTGTCAAGAGATAAGCCACAGGTCTTTGACAATAACCCTGACAAATGCAACTGATTTCAATAGCAATTTGGAATCTGGATGACTACCTTCTTGGGATTCCTGATAGCTGTGTTTTCATTTTGACAGACAGGATTTGTGACAAAGGTGGCTGGATTTGGCAGAGCAGGGAGCCAAATTAAATGTGTCCTGCTCCAAAGGTCACCCTCTGTGTATGAATGCTGTCTTTAGCTATGCTTAGAAAATTTCAACATGTTGCCATTCCTCTGATTGTGTCCAGGCATGTGTACTTGCCATGTGGCAAGTACAGCATTAGATCCTGGATAATCTGACTAGCTGAGACTTCTAGGAGGGATGCATTGGTAGACAATGGAGGCTGTCCATCATCTTCTGCTTTCTGTCCATTGTTTGTCAGTCAGTAACATGAAAGATCAGTTTGGAGACCAGTCAATTTACTACTGGATGACTTTTAGTCATTTGCCTTGGAAGTGTGTTCAGTCAAAGCTGGAAGGGACACTGCATGCAGGCCCTGACCTGGGGTCTCCTGTGCTTGCCTTGGCCTCTGAACTGTAGAAAACAAATGCCAGACTGAGACCAGTTTGCTGGGCAGTGGTTGAAAGGTTGTTGGAAGAAATATAAACAAGCAAAATGCCTCTTTCTGGAAAGCTAATGAGCTCTGCTGAACACAGGAGCACACACAGAAAGACCTGCCCCTACATGCCTGTGGGGAAGAGGTGACAGCATGGTGTTATCACAGTGGATCTTCCCTGTGTGGCATGGAGGTGATCAAGATCATGATCTGCAGAACCCCCACTGCGCATGCAAGGCATGTACCTGTGATATTTGTGTAACATTGACACGCTTTTTCTTTCTCAGGATAGCATGAAAGGGGTATGAGAACACTGTATTAATACCATCTGTCATGAAGGTAGTGTTTTGTTTAAATAGAAAATTCATGTACTCGGAACCTTCTATTTCATCAAAAATTTTTGTCTGTTCTTTGTCTAACCAAGCATAGAGGCTTGGAAGGTGAGCTCATTAAACTAAAAGTAGCTTATGTGGAGATGGCAGAAAGATTTGCAGAGTAGGAACTCTTTTTCTGGTTGAGATCTCTGAAAACAGGAAGAATAATCCTCTGAAATAGGGTTGTCAAAAGGAGTTCAGACATTTACAGTAAGTATATTATAACAGAACTAGCAATCATATTCATTTGAGGTTTACAAAATTTTTGTTTTTTTTGAAAGAAGTAGAAATGCTTGAGACTTCCTAGAAGTGGAGAATTTATAGCTGTTAGCAAGTATAGAATAAATCAAATTCTGGCACTGGCCAGCTCCTACATCTAGGCTGCAAATTACTGACTTTTAATACATATTGGAACAGTAACAGTCAGCTGGGGACTCCTGACAGCTCAGCATTGTAAATCCACTTGTAATAAGAAATACAGTTCCAGGAAAGGTGGAGCAGGCTGCTCTTTTTGCCTGACTGAGTGCTGAAAAGTGGGTTTGGGATTTGCTGTGGGACAGTGTTGTTTAGGCTGGAGGTTTTTGGTTCGCATTTTTTTGGGGGGGAGGAGGGTTTGTTTGACAGCATCTTTTACGTATAATTTTCCTCCTAGTGTACTTTGGACAAAGGGAGAAGAAGAAATGTCAAATAGCTATGCCAAGTCTACTTTTCTGTTTCATGTTCTAGTAGTTATGCAAAGGATTGTCGAGTACTATGTGTCAGTGTTTGTGAAGGAGAGGAGCACAGAGCACATGCGACCACCTAGCAGCTCTTGACAGGGTTGGAGCAGAAGACAACGTTTCATCTGCATCAATTTTGGAAATAAAACTGCCCTTGTGACTAGGAGAAATTACTGCTGGGTGATACACATTGTTGTCTTTGTCTCAAGTGTGTGCAGCTGCTGTCACTTGATTTGCTGCTTGGGCATATGCTGCCAGGCTGGGGGTGGGGACTGTTCCCCTTTGTGTTAACTGTTTTTTGAAATAATGAGGGAGTAATTTTGGACACCAAGTGAAAGAAAGAATTATGTTTTCCTCTCTTGATGATCCATGTCAGTCTGGTGATTTCTGGTCAAAAAAAAGCTTCCAGTCACTTTAGACTCTGAGCGGAGGAAAACACAAAAAACCCATAATTGAAACGTCAGTCTTGGTAGTAAAATGAGCAAAATAAGTAGTATAAAATTGCAGTGTGCCAGTGTTGCAGGGCCTGAGTAATGACGCTGAAGTGTGTTAGACATTTTGTTTCCTAATCTTAAAGGAGATCTCTGCCTTTCCTAATAGAGTGCTCATTTATTCCATGGCAGTTGTGCAGGTGTTTGATCTGTGAATACTTGCATGTCCTGTTTTTCTTCTCTGACTGGTGGGATATGCTGGCAGCAGGAGACAGAAGCAGATGCTGCCTCAGTCTCTTAGCTGGCAGTGTACTCCTGGTTCTTTGTTGAAAAGATTGAAACTGTTGGAATAGCACTGTGCTACAATAACTGTGTAAGTCTTACTAGTGCTTGTCTTAAAAATGTAAAGTAACTCAGTTGAAAAATCCCTCGTAAAATAAAGTAAGCAGTCAGGGCAAAAACCTTTAGGCTTGCCCTGCTTTAAGAGATAGGGTGATCTCTAGTGGTTCTTTCCCACCTGAATAATCTTATGATTTCATAGGGATTCTGGTGTTGAAGCCTGCCTCTGCCTGCTTTTTTTTGTTTCAAACTCTTTTGCCTGCTGTAGATTCTATCCCTGTGCTCTGCAATAATTCTCATATGAGGACTTCTGCCTTTGCCCCAGTCCGCTTGTCACATCCTAGAAACAAAGATTAGCTCTACCACTTCTGTTATAGGGAGGAATGATTCCTGTGACTTGAATTTACTGATAAAAAAACCTATAGATGGGACCTACAGCATACAATGATTTTGCAGTGGTCAGGAAAGCATAGTAATGTAAGGTCAAATGTGAGATTTTCTAACCTTCAGATTTTTTTAATCTCCTAGTGGAGGAAGAAAATGTGTTCTGACAGATAATTTCTTTTTCCTATATTTTGTCTCAGTTCACAAAATATAAATAACAATAATGTTCCTTTGAGAGAAAGAATGGCACAGGTCGGTTTCAGGGTTTCAGTTCAGCCAAGAAATTTGTTTTGTGTCTTGTTTTTTTCAGGTGGGACATATAACATGAAAAGGCTTCTTACTAATGCAGTGAAAAGAGTAGCCTTAGCATATTTGTTTTAAAAATTTCTGGCAATATTTTCAGTTGTAGCTCATAAACTTCAAAAGCAGAGGAGGTGCAAAGGAAAGAGTGCTTTTTTTCTTTAATATTAGCAGACTTCTCTGATAAGATTTGCACTGGATTGAGTTTGCTGACTGGTTGGCTCTTTCTAATTTATCCATCCCAATTATTCCATTGCTTGTGCTAGTCAGAAATCCTTTTGACATGGATTCTGCCTTTATGAGGTTTCTGGTATAAATAGGAGCACATTTCTATTTCATTACCATTTAGTAACTGATCTGTGGCAATTGTGTATTTCTCCTCTGAACCAAGACTGTACTTTGAAGATGGCATAGGATGCAGCCAAGTGAAGCTGCTTTTATTTGCTGATAGGATATCATTGCCTTCTGCTTTGCACATTTGACTGGAGACTTCAGTAACAGTTACCTTCTTGTCTTTCAGGTATTGATAGCTGATGACTACTCAGATCCGTTTGATGCCAAAAGTGAGTTGAACAGAATGGGAAAAGGGGAGAACACTGGCTATATGGAACCATATGAAGCCCAGAGAATAATGGCTGGTAAGAAACGACAGTTGCACATGTGAGCTCCAGTTGCATGGCAGTTCACATGTGTTTTATAGCTGCTATGAAACAGAAATGTCATTTGGCACGGGAAACAGTGTTTCTGAAGATGCTTAGTGGGCAGAAGCAAATGCCACATAAACACTGCATTTTCCTGCATGTGCCTTTATCCCTAAAAATACCACTCTGTACCTCACTTTTAAATATAGAATTTTTGTACTGTTGTGTGATAAGATGAAAAAATAAGAGTAATGGGAGTATGGCAATATGAAGGCTGTCATGTGTGTATGTGGTTGAGATGGCCAAAGCATGACATGGTGTTGTTCCACTTAAAAACAGTTGATCAACTTGCTTATGGAATTTTTTCCTCAATCAGATTTGGACTTCTTGGTGTCGGAGGAGGGCTGCAGAGCTACATCTTTCTGTAGCTTCCGTCTTTCCTTCCTTACTTCTCTGATGTTTTTTTACCAGTGGTCAAAATGAGACACTATAGGATGCCTGTGAGCCTTTAATTGCTGTTCTTGTTAGTGTCCTTCCTTTTCTGTCATGTAGGGAAATGTTAGTGTTGATATTGTTGTATGCCTTTGAACTATTTAAACTCCTTGTACCAGCATTATGCAACTCTATTTTTTGTGTATTTTGTTTATCAGGATCAATATCCTAGTTGTCGGCTGTACAGTCTATAAAATGTTCTGAGGTATTGGGCCGTATGTTTTTAATTTGTGACAATTTGACCAGTCAACACTTATCTTTGTGCAGATCAAATGTGCATTTCTTGGATGTACAGCAGGTCCTTTTTTTCTCATTTTGCGGTAAAAGTCACTCTTGTGCCCAGTTAAGTTGATTGTATGCTTTCCTTTTCTATTGGCAGCTCCTGTTTTGGGCCCTCAGGAAAGATTAATCAGTGGGGGAAGATGAGGCTGTTGGATGCAAAGATCCTTTTTTCATGCAAGTGTTCCTATTTTTCTTTTCTTAAAGCATTTCTGAAGAGAGACACAGGAAATGACATGGAAACAGTTCTTTGGAAGTTTTCAGTACCGTATAGAAGGGCTGGGAGCTGTTACTTCTCATTAATGTAAATCTATTAATTATAAGTCAAGGAATTTCTCGGAAAATCAAATTAGTCCAAATAATTTCTTGCTCTTTATACAGCAGTGATGAGCACTTATAATTTAAATTACTAAGTTTATAGTGCATTGGCTTATTTCTTCCTGCATTTAGGACTGGAGTTCGTTCTCTCTCCTTTTTCAGATTAGTCATAGCAAATTAGATATTTAGTGGATGATACTGGATGGTTCAGCTGCAGTAAGGGACAGTAGATTTATGAGCCATTGCAATTAGAAGATATCCTTTTGCCTAATTGGTGCTTGGTGCAACTGATAAGCTGTTATATCTGCTCCATGTCATTATAAAGGAAACATGAGGAGCTCTCCAAGATCTTAAAGGCACTTTTGAAAATAGGGTTTAATTGATTGTAATGATAGAGCAAGTGTTCTGCATATTCATGTGATGCAGCTAGTAGAAGGTAGATGATTGATATACCTGTGAAGATGTTGAGTGTTTTGAGATTTGGGTATTTAGTTTCCAGTCATCTTGTCCTAATGTAGGTAGAGAAGGTCTCACCATAAATGTCCATGGCGTCAGGTTATGTTGACTGTATTCAAGCATGTAGTTTTATGTGTGGGGATTTTATTATTACTCAGGTTTTGCCTTTGCACTTTACTTGATAAATGAAAATCCAAAGGCATCTTGTTGGAGAGTTTTTAAAGGTTCTGTTTATATTCACCAAGTGAGTTCTATTATGTTTCTACTGCTTCTGAAGAAGACCTTTTGTTTAAAGTTTGACTTGCCTCAAAATATTTACTCCTTTGTTATGTTTGTTAGTTTTGTTGTCTGATGAATAGAAAAACATCTGATGGCTATCTGTTTAGCCTGACTAATCTGATTAAATAATTCTGATTGCATTTAAAATGGCTTAATCCTAGAGAGCAGGAATTTGCATAGCCCAGCAGAATGCACTGTTGGAGAGATAGAAAATAAAACAGCTTTTTATCAGTTACTCGATGTTTACTGGCGCACCCTAACTCTTAAACTCTGGAGACCCAGTGTAAGGGTAGTTGAAATATGATCCTAAAACTTTTGTGCATGCTATGTGCTCCTTGAGTTAGTAGAGGATTAGGCAAAAGCAGGTGTCCATATGAAAAAAGACCCTGTGCTTTCAATATGAGAAAGTAAGCTTACCTCTGAATAGAAATGTGTGATGTCTGAAGTAACTAATATTTTTATTCAGAGCTTATCCTTTCTTCCTAAAAGTTCTGTGGTCTTGCAGTTGTCAGGCAGTTTGTTCTGAGCTGATGTTTAATTTAAAAGAATAGGCAGTCCCTGAGTTGATTAATTTCAATTAATTATTAAACAGTCTATCTGTTCCCATGCTGTCTGTGGTTAGAATTGAGTTCAGCCAGGCTTGAAGTTTCTTTTGCTGATAGTGCCTGCCAAAAATCCCCAGATTTGTGGTTGTGATGACTTGAAAAAAGAGCAGCCTTCATGTCAAGGTTTGGAAAGGCTTCTCAAAGAAAGACTAGACCTGAAGCTAAGGTAGACTATGTTGATAACGAATGCATGTTGATAAGAAGCTATCATCTTTTGTGGCTGAACACATCTGCTGTGGTATTGATATTTATAAGTGTCTGTCCTGTCTTCAGGAAATCCATGACAAAGGTTCAGAGAGAATCCCTGGCAATCCAGTTCCTGAAATGCTCTGTAGTGGGAATCTCAGCTTGGCTGGGTGTGCACCCAACGCCACCCAACAGATATTGCATCTTTGCCTTATCCACAACCTTTTTGGAGATTTGATGTCCCAGAGTAACTACATGAGCATAAAGTTCTCTGTGGTATATTATGTGAAGTATCCTGGACTGCGCATGGAATGAGATTGCTATCAAGCATGCCATGACAGCAATAGAGATAGCTACGATGCTGATTTCTAAGGATCCTGGGTAGCTGACCTTACTTCTCCCCTGGTGTCAGTCTGTAGCTACTGCGGTGGCATGTGTCCTGTCACAGAAACAAGCCTGTGCTGCTTTCCCTAGACTGTAACCAAGCATCACTGCTTGGATCAGATGTAGGATGTTCTTCATGCCTGAGAGAGAGCTCTGCAGAGAAGCAGTGGCTGGAGATGCTGCATTTGAACAGAAGTGAATGGCATAGACACTGTCAGGTCAGAGTGATAGTGATCATAACATCCAGGCCTCTCTGTCATCCATTTCTCTCAGGGAATGCTAGGGGAATGGAAGTTAAGTTCTCTTTGAATATTTGCTCCCATCAGCCTGCACTGAATGTCAGATCCTGGAGAAGGGTCTGTTTGTTTTCTGTGATAATCCCTTACCTGAGAGGAGAAAAGGTTTCCTTAGTTCATGGATATGACTATGGCAATGGCTGGGGAAAACGTGTGCATTTTTTTCCCTTCAAAATCCCCTAAAAGCCGGAAGGCCTTATTATATGTATAGCCTTACAGTCGTGCCTTTCCTCTTTCTCCTGACAGCTGTGCATGTTGACATAGCTCATCCAGGCATCTCTGCCTTTCAGAAAGAATTAACACCAGTCCTCAGATTCCATGAAACATTTGCAATCAAAGGCCAGATCAAGGCTGCCTATACCACAGCCTTCTGTGTGCTGCATCATAGAGTGCATCTAAAACTTGCCTTTGGAGAAGGATCCAGTTTTGGATCATTATTCAAATGGAGATATGCTGCTAGGCAATTTGTTGCACAAACAATTGTGTCATCTTAAGGTATAAGGAATACTGGCTACAGAGATTTATAAACTGCATCTGTTGTCTTACTTGGTGCTTGGATTTGAAGAGAGCATCTTGCTTCTAAAAGAAGATATTTTATGCCCTGAGTAACCTCTAAAGTTACCCTGATCAGAACAGCTTATGATCTCTTGAGTATGAAACCCTAGCATGATACATACTATAATATATAATTCAGCTTACTTAAACAACTGTAAAATTAAGGTAATTTTAAGTCTCAAAATAATTTGAAGCCACATCATGAAAAATGTCTGGGTAAGGGGTAGGGGTGTGTGGTGAGAGAGGAAGTAGAAGACATTATCGGGATATGATGCCTACCTTGAGAAAAGTGTGCTGGCAAAATCACTTCTGTTTTTTCCTGGATCAGGAATTGTATCTTCTGTTCTGTAGAACAGTCAGGGAAGGAAAAATAGGGAAGGTTAAGCCCTTGAGTTAGGACAATGATTTGAAAGGTAAGTTGAGCTTGTGGAGCATCAGTGTCTTGATTTCTTAGAGATCTGGGAATGCCTCAGGTCTGTGCCCTGACAGTATTGATGTACATCATGTTTTTCCTTCGCTTTTATAGATATGACCTAGGACTCTGCCAGAGACATCAGCTTCTTTATGAGGTTCTGGACTCTAGGTCGTGCATCTGCCTCAAGGATGTGGTAGCCAGGGAGTAAAAACTCTATTGTGTCTCAGAATTCTGAATACTTAAATGGGTAGCATTTCTGCCAACAGTTGCTTTCCCTGAGATGTAACATACCATGTGGTATTTCTCATGGAGCAAATGCTATGTTGTGCAGATTTAAGAAGGCTCTCATAGTACTATTGATAAAATATACACTGTACCTCTGTTCTGATCAGGGTTATTTGAGAGGGTCCTGAGGGTATAAAATATCTCCTTTTGGACAAAGTAGGTGTTACAGGAGGAAGGAATTCAACTTACTACTGATGCATTTTTCACAAGAGTCTAGTCACACAACTGTCCTGGGGACTGGGCATGTTAGATCTTGTGGGTGGGATGTGCCAACCTGTGAGATTAGGGAAAGTGCTCAGTGTGCATTTGGCAAGTCCCAAATCGACACAGAAGCATGTTGCCACTACTCCTTGAACACAGGAAAATCTAAATAAGTCACAAAAAGGCTTCTGGCCATAAATGAAAAGCTGAATTCAAGTTTCAAACTGAATAGATAAGCTTGTGTGAATGCTCTAGGGTTAAGTGAGTGATGTGGGAGAAGGATCTGTGTAATGGACCAGAATAGCTGGAATCTATTCCTAGGGATGTTCTGGAGCATTAGGATCATGGTACAGAGATACCTGTTTTCTTGCTTGTGTTGTTCAATGCTTTCATCAACCTGAGCAATTACACACTTACACTACTAGCAAAAGTGAGCATAAACTAAAGGAAGTGTGTGATGAGGAAAGGCAGGGTTTTCATCTAGAGGGGCTTTAATGAATGTGAGCATTTTGTCAACGGGAGGTCTTTTAAAATTAAACCAGGGGTTATTAGAGAGAATTCCAAGAGAAAAATCACAGCCTTGTTCATAGGTTTACAATATTAGCATCCTCTTATTTTCTTCTTTTTCTATGTATTTATCACCCTGTCTCCATATGCATTATCCTGGCTGTGCCACAGAACAGCAGTGAGGAAGTCTAACTCATACTTAGAGATTTTGTGCTTGGCCTTCTTTCTCTGGGGATGCAGAAAGTTGAGACTCCTCTGTTAGTGCAGACAGTGCTAGAAGAGTAAATGCCTTCTTGCACTTCACTGTTTCCTTCTAGGGACTGAGATAAGAGTCCATGGCTGCATCACAATGGAATCTAATGCATGACAGGCAGCCTAGCAAAAGCAGTGCACCTGCCTTAACTGGGAGCTTCCCATGGACATGCTGGGAGAAGTAGCTCGGTCTTCACGCAAGCTATCACAGAAATGCTGGGAGTATGGGGAAAACAGCATTCCCATGAACCTGGACCTACTTCAAAAGGTCTTGGGTGTCAGTTTCCCTGTAACTAGAAAGGCTGTTTTTTTGTTCAGACATGTAACTTCATCTGAATAGTCACTAGAGCACACTGGTGGTGAGTCAGATCTTGTAAAATTTCTTACCAGGTGGCCTCTGGCATGTTGCTTGTTGGCACCGGGTTTGCAACTGCAAATAATATAAGAAGAGCAGTGATCACTACTTTGATAATGGCTTTGATAAGGATGCCTAGATTAGCACGTACAGCATGGGAAGTTTAGGAAGAATATTTCTGGCCTATTGAAATCACTGAGCCTAGCAAGCTAACCAGATCTCTAAGCACTGTAGTGGCTCTGTGTAAGATTTTCTGTCTGTCTGCACTTGAGCATGGCAGACAGCTGTAACAAACACAGGAGAAGCAGTGTATTTGTCCACTAAGCTCCTTCTCTTGTTCCTAGATTTGTGTGTTTCAATTCTTATTCTGTTTGAGTGTCTAATAATAGGCTAGCCATGACTGGAAATGAGCCCCAAACGAGAATTGATCCATTGTCAATGCACTTCATGTCGTATTGTGAATTCCTCATTAGCACCATTATCATCCAGTTTCCAGATGACATGAATAGACCACTGTCTTGGTTTGACAAGACAGGAGTCTGTGAAAGAGGGCAAAGCCTCCTGTGCAATGGAGAACGGCAAACCTTCCTCCTTCTGAATTACGAGGATCTTTAAATTAAAAGGCTCTCAGGCAAAGATATGGGAGTGGGAGTAACAATTTTTTACTAGGAGAAAACTAGACAACAATTTAAAAAGGCAAATGCAATCGGTACAAACAAAACCAGTGAAAGAAAAAAAAAAGTCCAGAACCTGCGGGGTGCCAGTATCAGTTCTACTGGGACAATTTGCTTCCCTTGCAGTGGCTGGTGAATTGTAGCTGCAGTGGTGATCTCTAGAAGGGTATAGTTTCCCTCTGAAGATCTGGTGGCAGTGGGGCCGGTCTTCCTCTGCGCCGGGGTTGCCTCTGAGCTCCGCCGCCGTCGGCTCAACGCGCCGGCTGCTTCGCTGCGAGTGCCGCCGAAGAGAGAGCGAGAGAGAGCTGCTTCCCCAGGAATCTCGCGAAGAGAGAGAGAGAGCTGCTTTCCCCGGGAATCCCGCGCAGAGAGAGAGAGAGAGCTGCTTCTCTCGGAGTCCCGCGAAGAAGAGGGAGAGAGCTGCTTCCCCCCTCTGGGTGGGACCCCCTTCATTGAATCAGTCGAAGGTGTATACACAAACCATTGTCTCTGAGAGAGATAACAAAAAACTTGTCCAACCGGTTCGCCTTCGACAGATGGCAAATGGAATACAAGCTTATCTTACAACCCAGGACATTATCCACCCCTTATTCTATTTCCATCTGCACACCATGAAATCTTACACCCAGTTCTCTCTTAAGACCAAGTTTCCCTGTGGTACACAGCGGGTCTCCCCATCTTCCTGCATTACCCACCAAGTGTAACCAGGTCCTTGAGCAAAGACAATCCCACGAATGGGTTGGTCTTTGCCTGAGGTGGGATTAATCTAAACAGTTTTCCCTAAAATACCTTTCATATGTACTACAGGGACCTTATCTCTATCTACTGCGTGTAAGGGTTTTGACTGAGCAGGGCCAGCTCGATTGACAGACCCCCGGGTGTTGACCATCTAGGTTGCTTTTGCTAGGTTAATTTTCCAGTTTCTAAATGTTCCCCCACCAAGTGCCTTCAGGGTAGTTTTAAGGAGTCCGTTGCACCGTTCAACTTTGCCGGCAGCTGGAGCATGATAGGGAATATGATATATCCATTCGATACCATGTTCTCTGGCCCAGGTGTTGATAAGGCTGTTCTTGAAATGGGTGCCGTTGTCAGACTCAATTCTTTCAGGGGTGCCGTGTCTCCACAGGACTTGCTTTTCTAAGCCTAAGATGGTGTTCCGGGCAGTGGCATGAGGTACAGGGAAAGTCTCCAGCCATCCAGTGGTGGCTTCCACCATGGTCAGCACGTAGCGCTTGCCTTGGCGTGTCTGGGGCAGTGTGATATAGTCAATCTGCCAGGCCTCCCCATACTTGTACTTGGACCACCGTCCACCATACCATAGGGGCTTCACTCTCTTGGCCTGTTTGATGGCAGCACACGTCTCACAGTCATGGATAACCTGGGAAACACTGTCCATGGTTAGATCCACCCCTCGGTCTCGTGCCCACTTGTAGGTGGCATCTCTGCCCTGATGACTTGAGGCATCATGAGCTCATCGAGCCAGGAACAACTCCCCCTTATGGTGCCAATTTAAGTCTATCTTTGACACTTCTATTTTTGCTGCCTGATCTACCTGCTCGTTGTTTCGGTGCTCCTCATTAGCCCGACTTTTGGGGACATGGGCATCTACATGACGGACTTTCACCGTCAGCTTTTCCACCCGAGAGGCAATGTCTTTCCATATATCAGTAGCCTAGATTGGCTTTTCTCTACGTTGCCAGTTGGCCTTCCTCCACTTTCCCAGCCAGCTCCACAGAGCATTGGCTACTATTCATGAATCAGTATAAAGGTAGAGCTTTGGCCACTTCTCCCTTTCAGCAATGTCCAGAGCCAGCTGAACGGCCTTGAGTTCGGTGAGTTGGCTCGATCCACCTTTTCTTTCGGTAGCTTGTGCAACTTGGCGTGTGGGGCTCCATACGGCTGCTTTCCACTTCCGGTTCATCTTTACAATGCGACAGGAACCATCAGTGAAAAGAGCGTAGCAGGTCTCTTTTGCTGGTAGTTGGTTGTATGGTGGAGCTTCTTCAGCCCTTGTCACTTGTACCTGCTCCTCATCATCAGTGAGACTAAAGTTTTCACCTTCTGGCCAGTTCGTAATTATCTCTAAAATCTCAGGGCGATTCAGGTTTCCAATACGGGCGCGTTGAGTGATGAGGGCAATCCATTTGCTCCATGTGGCGTCAGTGGCATGGTGGGTAGTAGGAACCTTTCCTTTAAACATCCATCCCAGCACCGGTAGTCGGGGTGCCAGGAGGAGTTGTGTTTCTGTGCCAATTACCTCCGAGGCGGCTTGAACTCCTTCAAAGGCAGCCAAGATTTCCTTCTCTGTGGGAGTGTAGTTGGCTTCAGACCCTCTGTAACTTCGGCTCCAGAATCCCAGTGGTCGGCTTCGAGTTTCTCCAGGCACTTTCTGCCAAAGGCTCCAGGACAACCCATGGTTCTCGGCTGCAGAGTAGAGCACATTCTTGACCTCTGGTCCCGTTCTGACTGGGCCAAGGGCTACAGCATGAGCGATCTCCTGCTTGATCTGGGTGAAGGCTTGTTGCTGCTCAGGGCTCCAGTGGAAATCATTCTTTTTTCGGGTAACCAGATAAAGAGGGCTCACAATCTGGCTATACTCAGGAATGTGCATTCTTCAGAAACCTATGGCACCCAGGAAAGCTTGTGTTTCCTTTTTGCTGGTTGGTGGGGACATAGCTGTGATCTTGTTGATGACCTCAGTGGGAATCTGGCGCCGTCCATCTTGCCATTTCACTCCCAGGAACTGGATCTCTCGGGCAGGTCCCTTGACTTTGCTCTTCTTGATGGCAAAGCCAGCTTCTAGTAGTATCTGGATGATCCTCTCACCTTTCTCAAACACTTCTGCCGCTGTGCTCCCCCACACAATGATGTCATCAATGTATTGCAGGTGTTCTGGAGCCTCACCCTTTTCCAGTGCAGCCTGGATCAGTCCATGGCAGATGGTGGGGCTGTGTTTCCACCCCTGGGGCAGTCGGTTCCAGGTGTACTGCACGCCCCTCCAGGTGAAAGCAAACTGAGGCCTGCATTCTGCTGCCAGAGGAATGGAGAAAAACGCATTAGCAATATCAATGGTGGCATACCACTTTGCTGCCTTGGTCTCCAGCTCGTACTGGAGTTCCAGCATGTCCGGCACAGCAGCGCTCAGCGGTGGAGTCACTTCATTTAAGCCACGATAGTCCACAGTCAATCTCTATTCTTTGTCAGATTTGCGCACAGGCCAGATGGGGCTGTTGAAGGGTGAGTGGGTTTTGCTGACCACCCCTTGGCTCTCTAGCTCCCGAATCATTTTGTGGATGGGGATCACGGCATCTCGATCCGTCCGATACTGCCGGCGGTGCACTGTCGAGGTCGCAATTGGCACGCGTTGTTCTTCCACCTTTAGGAGTCCTACTGCAGAGGGGTTTTCTGACAGTCCAGGCAAGGTGTTCAATTGCTTAATGTCTTCTGCCTCTACAGCGGCTATTTCAAAAGCCCACCTGAGTCTCTTTGGGTCTTTGTAATATCCGTTCCGGAGGAAGTCTATGCCTAGGATACACGGAGCATCTGGGCCAGTCACTATAGGGTGTTTCTTCCACTCCTTCCCAGTCAGGCTCACCTCAGCTTCCACCAGAGTCAATTGTTGTGATCCCCCTGTCACACCAGCAATGGAAACAGGCTCTGCCCCCACATGTCCCGATGGTATCAGAGTACACTGTGCACCAGTATCAACTAAAGCATCATATTTTTGTGGCTCTGATGTGCCAGGCCATCGGATCCACACTGTCCAGAAGATCCGGTTTTCCCGTGCCTCTCCCTGGCTAGAGACAGGGCCCCTCTAACACTGGTTATCATTCCTTCCCTGGGCATACATATTAGAGGTCCCTTTAAGGGGGTCTGACAGATCGTACCCACAAGCTTGGTCACGGGAGGTTGAGGTTACCTTCACTTTGGTGGAACTCCCCCGGTTAGAGTTTCCCTCCTTGAGTTGACGGACCCGTGCTGCCAGGACAGAAGTGGGTTTCCCATCCCACCTCCCCATGTCTTCCCCATGGTCACGCAGGAAGAACCACAGATTAGCCCTTGGGGTGTACCCTCTCTCTCTAGCTGGGGATTGTTGGGTGCTGATTCTGGGGCTTGTGACTCTCACGGGTGCTGTATTAACCTTCCTTATCTCCTCCCTCATCTCCTCTTTAAACTCCTTAATCACAGCTGAGATATGAGCCTGCATTGGGCCATTAATCATACTCTCATAATTCCTAAGTTTGTTGGCAACAGAACCTATTGTCTCCCGGTGGGTGTCAGCATTGATCGTTGCAATGAAGGTGGCGTATTGAGATGGCCCAAGATTTGCCAGACTCCACAGCATTTGTCCCGTACACCTGACCTTGTCAGGATCATTATTGTGTCGTCCATCCCTCCCAAAGAGTACCTCCAATACTGCCACTTCTCTCAGCTGTTGGATCCCTTCCTCGAGGGTCTTCCAGCGCATTCTATGATGGTGCTCTTGCATTCTCTCTCTGTGGATAAACCTCTCCCTGACACTCATTAAGAGCCGCTCCCAGAGAGAAAGGGACCCTGGTTCCCTTACAAAAACCTGATTTATACCTGAGTCCTGGGTCAAGGGTCCTAAGTTCCTTGCCTCACCACCGTCCAGCTGCACGCCTGTACCCATAAGATCCCAAACCCGGAGTAGCCAGGTAGCATAAGCCTCACGCCCTCGTCGCACAATGTCTTTATGCAGATTGCGAAGACTTTCGTACGTCAGGGACTCGGTGATGATAGCAATCTCTGGGTCCCCTGTGGGTTGTGAGGTTCCTCCATTCCTGTCCCTATCTGCAGGGTGCTCTGCTTTCACCTTAGACTTCCTTGTTTCTACCGGGGCCACTGCTGCTGACTGTGACTGCCTTTGTGGTTCAGCTGGAACCTGGACAGTTGTAACATCTGTGGGTTCCACAGCTGTACTATTAGACTGTCCCTCCTCAAGGCAAAGGGCCGGTTTCTCACCAGCTGGGGAAATGCACTCCTTCAGCATCTCTCGTATCTCCTTAACCAGAACCCTCACCCAATCTGGGCGGTTCATTTCTGAGGTGGGCTGTGGGGCAGGGTCAGGCTCTGGAGCAGCAGCATCTCGAGTCTGTGGTGTAGGTGTGAGGGTAGTTATCCAGGTTAATCTTCCCTTATCTCTGAATGCTAAATATAACAGGACTATCAGCAACACCACCCATTGTATGGTATCATTAGCACTTATAAAGGATCTTAACCCTTTGAGAACTGGTGGAGCAGACCCAAAAAGATGGTTAAAAGGTTGAGAGAAAGTTTGCCCAGGTGCTATTTCCTCGCAGTAGGTACCGTTATTAAAGTAACCCCAAAAACATACAGTTAACGTGTGATAGCTATGAATCCATGTACCTGCCTTCCAGAGGAAATTAAAGATCCATGAATTCCTCACCCAATTAACCCAGAAGCCAAACTTGATAACAGACACCGTAGCCTTAGTTATAGGACCCATTTTTAGATAAGGGTCTGCAAATGGGAAAAATATAGCTACGATCACATGCCACCCAAACCAAGGTAAACTAGACCACATGGTGATGCTGAAGATGTTTTTACACACAACAAAACCAAATTACTTAAGAACTGTTAATCCTTTTTCCCTCTCAATGCCCTCGGGCCTCACGTTGATGCGCCAAATTCTGTCTTGGTTCGACAAGACAGGAGTCTGTGAAAGAGGGCAAAGCCTCCTGTGCAATGGAGAACGGCAAACCTTCCTCCTTCTGAATTACGAGGATCTTTAAATTAAAAGGCTCTCAGGCAAAGATATGGGAGTGGGAGTAACAATTCTTTACTAGGAGAAAACTAGACAACAATTTAAAAAGGCAAATGCAATCGGTACAAACAAAACCAGTGAAAGAAAAAAAAAAGTCCAGAACCTGCGGGGTGCCAGTATCAGTTCTACTGGGACAATTTGCTTCCCTTGCAGTGGCTGGTGAATTGTAGCTGCAGTGGTGATCTCTAGAAGGGTATAGTTTCCCTCTGAAGATCTGGTGGCAGTGGGGCCGGTCTTCCTCTGCGCCGGGGTTGCCTCTGAGCTCCGCCGCCGTCGGCTCAACGCGCCGGCTGCTTCGCTGCGAGTGCCGCCGAAGAGAGAGCGAGAGAGAGCTGCTTCCCCAGGAATCCCGCGAAGAGAGAGAGAGAGCTGCTTTCCCCGGGAATCCCGCGCAGAGAGAGAGAGAGAGCTGCTTCTCTCGGAGTCCCGCGAAGAAGAGGGAGAGAGCTGCTTCCCCCCTCTGGGTGGGACCCCCTTCATTGAATCAGTCGAAGGTGTATACACAAACCATTGTCTCTGAGAGAGATAACAAAAAACCTGTCCAACCGGTTCGCCTTCGACAGATGGCAAATGGAATACAAGCTTATCTTACAACCCAGGACAACCACATATTGGTCATTCTAGTAGAAATTTTTTAAGATTTTTTTTTTTTTCCTTTAAAAGTGTGGAAAAGTGCAAGGTAACCATTCACTCTTGAAATTCAATGTGTATGTGCTCTCATGTCAACATTTGCAATGTGGAGAGCCACTGGGTAGGATTTGAAGAAGATCAGTAGCACACAGAAGTAAGTTTGTGATTGGCAAGAAGGTGGTTTTATTTACATGTTGGGAGTTTCCTATAGAACAGCACTGGAAATCTTGGGGAGCTCTTCCTAGAAGTGAAAAAGGAGGGATGTCTGATTTATTCTGAGCATTCCCCATCATTTGGAGCATAGTGCTAGTGTTACTGTCACCTGCTGCTATCCTGCAGTGCAAAATTCCCTGCATCTCATGAGAAGTGAGGACATATGCTCTGAACAGCTGTACTTCTTCTTTAAAGTATGCTAGATGCAATGTTAATTAGAAACCTCCTGGGCTTTAGCATCTATTACAAGTTGTTTCTTACTTAATTTGGAATTTGGACAGACATTCCACTGGACAGTAATTTAAAGGAAAGAAATTGTCTAGGAACAATTACAGAAGAGAGCTTCTTCCTTGGCATTAGGTCTAATGTGCATGAATTGAGTAATGTTTAAAATAGTGCTGGATCTGCTTCAACACAATTCCTTGTGTTCTCTGAGCAAAGCAATGGATCTCACATGTGCTGTGGAGCTCTACCAGTTTAGAAGCATGTCCAGTTGCCAGGATCATCAGTACTTCTCTTTCTGTCTCCATGAGCACTTCATGCCCCATCAGTGATTGTGAGAAAATAAAGCCAGAAAGGAGAGAGTCTATTTCTCATGTAGTGAGAGACTGCAATATGTTATGATTGCTACAATTAGGTGCATCACTGGCTGGAAACCAGCTGTGCATAAAATTAATAAAATTTCTTTATGTTTAGAAATGTCTCCTCCCCTAGAAAGATTTAAGGCGTCCTCTCTAATGTTTAATATTACAAGTTTAAATTAATGTTTGTTTTTTTGTGGTTTTTTTTTCTCTGTTTCAACACCTTCATCCTGCTCTTTTGATTTGATATAGTTTGGAAATGGACTAAATGTGAAACTTGAATCACAAGCCTGAATAAAAATTGAGTTTTTTCACAGTTTCTTGACTCTTGTTCAGGTTTAAGACAAACTTTATGCCCAAAATAATGGAAACAAGATGTCCAAAACTTTGGAAATGTACAATAGAATTATAGTAGACTATTTGAGGATGCATGTTGAAGGACTTCATTCAGTTTCCTTGCTCACTATCTGATGAATCTGGCCTATGTACTTGCATAAAAACCAAAATGAAGGAATGGATGTTTGGGAAAGAGAAACCAATGAGGTCAAAATGCTATTTACCGCTAGCCTGCAGTCTGGAACTGGTGTTGACAAAGACGCAGAAGTTTCAAGCCACTTTTGATGAAAATTGATAGTTTGACAAAATCTTATCTGCTTTCCCAGTACAAGCAACGTGTAGTGTATGCAGGTGCTTTTTTTCCCTGGTGCCTACCTGTGCTTTGCATGCAGCGTTGCCTGCGGCATAGGTAGTTATATTTGTATTTCTTAATATGCTGCTTTGATTTTATGTCTGTTTTCACCTGCCAGTTACCACAGGTCTTCCCTCGACTCCATCCTTCTCATCCTCGGATAAGTTTCAAGATTTTTGAATTGCTTTTCTTAAGAACAATGGCGCTTTTAATATAGGATGTGAATTGGCTGTCCCTTCAAGACAGCAATGCTTCTGGCAGCAGTTTGAGTGGCACTGAGGTCTGTGTGATCAATAGGATATGTAATTTTAGCACTCCAGCAGCTGAGTCTTGAGAAATATGAAAAAGAGGACTGTGACCCTAGAGTGAAAATAATTCAGTCAATTGGAATATTGGTATTCTTTTTGTTACAAAGGTGAAAGAGCTATTGTTTCCTCATTTTGTGTCCTGATGACCTGTTCAAGTCCTTCTAATCTCCCTCCCATCCCACCTCTACCTTCCTACCCCCATCTACTACCCCCTAGTACCCTCTAGTACCATGTATGCTGAATTTGAAAGTATCTCATTTCTCTGGTCATCTACAGGGATAGAAAATATGTACTTCAACTTGGTGCAAAGGATTTTCTTAGGCAGAACATACATGAATGTATATGGCCATGAAGGGATCCTCTGCCTGCCTTGTAGAGGCTGGTGTGAGTTGTATTAAATTGGATAAAGTAAGTAAAAAATGAAACTGCTTTGCATTTTCCCTTGTAATCAGACTTCTGTAAACTGTGATTCTTTCTGATTTAATCAGTGTTCCATCTGTTCCTTCCATGCCTGGAAAGGCTTAGAGGCAGTGAACACAAACTGAAGCAAGAGGTTCATTGAATACAAGGAAAGATAAATCTTATCATGAGGACAGTCAAATTGTGGAGAAGGTTGCTTAGTGAGATTGTGTAGTCTCCATCTTTGGAATTTTTTTAAGACTGGTCTGAGAAACCAGAATGTGAGCAACTTTGGCTCCATAGCTAAGACCTGGTTTGGGTAGGACATTGAAAAAGATGACTGCCACTTCCTGAGATCTTATTTAACCTAGCTTATTTTATGATCCTGGAACTGATTTGTGAAAGTGAGAAGTGGCTGTGAGAGTCAGCATATCACACACTAGACTGCTGGAACCCATGTTTTTTAGTCTCAGTCAATTTCCAGCTTCACCACCATGACAGGATGGCCCCAATACTGATCCTTTTAAACTTTATCTCTGGGAAGACCAGACAGGTGACTGTGAGACACAAGGAAACAGTCTGCTGAAATGTAGCTTGAGCAGAGGCTTATGCACAAATATTCTGGCTTTGTGGAGGTAACTCTAGAAGGGCAGAATCCATGCTGAAAGCATGCTGCTGCAGCAAGGGAGCCTGACTCTTGACGGCTGTTCACTATCACTTTGCAGGGGGAGGGAGCAGCAGCTGAACAGACGAGCTTCCAGGCTGCACTTGGCTTGTATGTGCACTTCTGGACTGTGATGGCAGGAATTCTGGGTGGTTTCCAGGTGGAGGTATGTTGGAAGCATAGGTGATACCATTGTGGCCTGCCACAGCAAAGGAACACTGTGAACTCATTTTTGGGTCTGACTGGGAGGAATGCTATTTTATTAGGTAGGGGGGCATCAGAGGTATATCTTGCTAGCTTATCAGTTCAGCTCTCAATCTTCTCAAGCTGGTTCCACCTCTGTTGCTTCTTGCAACGTGGCTCAAAAGCAGAACGTGGAGAATTTGTTACATGAATAATCAGTAGTGTATGGGAGATGTAGACTGTCGCTGATGAGTTTTACAGGGATTTGTTATATGGAGATGTATTCATGATACTAAAAGAAAAAATGAGACATACAGTTGGGACAAAAAGTGATACAAAAATCACTTGTCACGCTTGTATGTATCTTCAATTATGCTTTTTCCTTTTCTCTTTCCTCTTATTCTTTTGAAAAGAGGCTTTTAGCCAAAGGAAATGTGAAAATGTTTGGCATATTTATAAACAAGCTAGTGTCATGATGACAATCCTGGGAATAGATATTTCTAGCCTAACCAGATTTATTGTTTTTTAAAGGCAAATAGTGGACATTACACATGCTGGCAAGTCAAAAGGAATTTCTACCCTTTCCCCAGCTAGCTATGCTCAACTTAAAGGTCCTGCTTGGGGCTCTTTTTTTCCCCTGCCCTAAACTAGTGATATTTTTTTCTCTTAAGAACTTTCTCAATCATTCTTTCATATTATACTCTCACTTATTCAAATCACTTTGGGTTTTTTTATATGCACTGTACAGAAGAGTTAAGTAAGCTCAAAAAAACTGGTGCAGGAAGTATTAGTTAAGCATGGGGTAAACAGAATAGTTCTTTGAAGAAACAAGATACCCTTTCAGCTCTGATACTTTGCCATCTTTGTTGTGCTTAGCTTGCTAGTAATGAATTACATTTTTGCCTGCTGGTTTTGCATCCACACTCTGAAAATCCCTGAAAAGTGGCAAAATATGAGTGAAACCTTCAGTAAGTGAAGTCTGTTTCTGAGATCAGCTGTAATGTAAGCTACAGTTTCTCCTGTGCCTTTTTCAGTTAGGGAGCCCAAACCAGATGAGTGCTTTCACATCCTTAGAAGTAAATGAGACTTGAAGATTCAGCTGGTTAATTCTCTGTCTTTTTGCCATAAAGTCTTTTTGCCATAAAGACTGTAGATCTTGCCATATCAGTTTACCAACAGTTTAATGGCTGTGGCTTCACAGTAGTGTCGTAGAATGAACTTAAAACTTCAGATAGGAAGTAGTGAAAAACATAAAATGCTCTTTGCATTTTATGTAGGGTGGCAAAAATGTACAGCTTCTCTCTTTCTCTGATTTCTGGCTATGAAGAAATCTGCTTGAAAATGCTCCTTTGGAGGAGCGCAAACATTTGTGCAAACCCAGCTGTTCATTGTCATTCCAGCTGCTAAAATTATTAGAGGAAATTGTCTGCAGCAGCAGCCTGTTCCTTCTGGCTGAGGTCAGGTAAGCTTTATCTGGCTTTGGTGTGTGTTGGTGTGCTGATATGTGCATTTATCTTTATTATCCTTACTCAGGTAAAGACCTAGGAAGCCTTCAGTGTATTTTTGCTTGCTGATGAACTGTGTTGTGCTACTGTGATTAAATTTGTTGAATAATACCAATGTACAAGTAGAAGATGGAAATATTCAGTCTTTACCTGGGCTTGAACAAGGCTGTGCATTGTTCCATTTCATGTGTAGGTGCCTTGAAGTGGAAGAGCCCACATACATCTTGGTTTTATGAAGCAGGATTTAGGCATGCAAAACTGATGCTATTGCAGCATACAGTAACAATTAAGTGCAACACAGGTAAAACCTGGGGGAAATTAGGTTTGCCTGAAGGAGCTCAGCTTGCTTTCAGTTCTGCATTCATTTTCTGTGGATGACTTGAAAATCACTGTGATGAAGCAGTGGATTTTCTGCAGTGGGTTTTCTGCTGTTCTGGCTTTTGTCTTTTGTACAGTCAAACAACAGTTGCACTTTTCTGGGATGGGCTGCAAGACAGAAAAACCTGAGCTTTTTCTAAGCAAGTCCTGCAGCAGCAGTTAGGGCTCTAATGCAGCCTGAGATTGTCTTGAAGGTGTCTGCTGCTGCCTCAGTTGAAATAGAAAGGGAAGAGTGACATGGAGTTAAAAGAAAGTCTTGATGAAAAAGAAAAGAAAGATGTCTTTCACATATACTCTTGATTTTGTATTATATTTTTGCTGAGTAGCACATACTATTTCTCTTTTCTTTGGCTGTGACATGCACCGTCACTGAGATCCTTGCATCATGGTAGAATATACAGCATAACAAAAGACAGCCTCTCCTAACTATTTTTTAAAGGATCTTTTTGTATCTGTTTATTAAAACAAACTAAAAAAAAAAAAAGCAGCAAAACATACAGCCTTCCACAATTGTCTCCATGGGTGTGGTTTTGTTCATTGTAAACGTTTCCGTGTTCACTGGTTGGTGGTTTAGAGATGCATATTGGAAAGTAAGAGTGTAACTGGAAAATCTACCAGAAAATGTTGACTTGGTTGTATGCTTCAGGATTATGATCACAATGAATTTTTATAACATGACATTTTATGACTTGCCCTAACTGGAAAATATTAAATATTGCTCTTCCAGATTTGTGATACTTCCACTGCAAGAAGTGAAAAAAAGTACTGATTTATGTTTGCACATGACTGTCATTTGCTTTCTTAAACCACCTGTTCTTAATGATCCTGTGCTGAATGCTAAGCAGATTTATTTGCTGTTATATATCAGTGTAAGCACAAATGCTCTTGAGTGATGATGTGAGATGGTGTATACTGCATGCATGCAAACACTGCTGCATGTTCTGTAGTTATATCAGTCTTGTCCAAGGGGAAAACCCAACACTGTGTAACTGACAGATTACTCTGCAAGTGAGCTTTTAACTAGGAATGGACATCCAATCAGGGTTTACCTGAGTAGTATAATAACTACCAATAAATCTGCAAACACAGGCAAGGTACTGAATATTAGCAGCTGCACACCTCAGTGCAGAATATTTGAAACCTACAAATGCTAGACACAAGTTTCTCCTTCCATCAAACCTTTGCTGACTTACTTGACACAATGAGTAAAGAGATTATAAGCCAAAGAGGATGAGTTGAAACATTTTCCCAGTAATTTCATATCCCTGTCACTTTCTCTGTGTTGTCAGCTGTCATTTAATGCATGCAAAGCCTTGGGGTTGTGATAAGTAAAATCTATGGTTGTATGTAATGACCACTGAGCAGCTCTCTTCATCTAATCATGGGAAGGTAGAATTCTAAACTAAACCATTTTTTCTCCAGTCCTACACAGCAAATGAAAACCATTTATATGTCTACATTAACGATCCTTACGGCATGCATGTGCAGGACTGTGCTGGACTTTAAATTTACATTGGAGTTTAAAATTTGGAGTTATATTTGAAAGCTTGTTAAATCCAAGAGATGTTGATTCATCTTCATTAGGTGCTTAGGTGCTGAACAGAGTTCCTAGATGATCCCTGTAGCTCAGCTTGAATGACAGAACAGAAAGACTGGAACTAGGACAATGCTTCCCTTAGGGAAAACATGTAAAAGTGGGGAAAATTGCAAATAACCAGGGCGGCTGATCTCTGCTGCTTGCAACTTGCCGGTTGGAAAATTGCAAATGATCACTGTGGCAAATAACCACTGTGGCTGTTCCTTGCAGTGAACAGGAGAAAAAAACAGATGGTTTAGCATGCAGATGCTGTGTGGCTTTTAAGTCCTGCCAAAGGAGTACTGATAGTGCCTGCTCTTCCTGGAATGCTGGCTGGGGAAAGAGGAGGGAAAGTGCTCTTGCAAATGCATCAGATATTTTTTCCAAAGCTTTGACTTATCTTTGTTCTCTTGGCATTTTTCTTTTTAAAAAATACGAATAAAGATAAAATAATGGCATTACTTACCAGGAAAGTTTCAGGCTATGTTTTCAGCTGGCAGTTGGGGGTTTTTGAGGGTTTTTTGGTTGGTTGGTTTTTGGTTTTTTTAATCACAGTGATGCAATCATTCACAGGCTGGATGAAAACAATGCACAATTCACATTTCCATGTTCCTCTTAATGATGTAGCCACCAGATCTATGGAATAAATCTGTTGTAGGAATTATTAAGTAGCAGTTCTTCTCCCTGCCTTCTACTCTCTATGGCAAATTCTAGCAGGTGGTTAGAAGAAGATAACATGTCTCATCTGGCTGAGAATACATCTCATCTGAGTTTGTTAAATCAGATATGGCATTTCTTCTGGCTACAAAAATCTACTACCTTACTATACCATGTAAGTTGTACCTGTAGGGAATTTTTTCCCACTATTTCTATCACAGGGAGGAAGTCTGAAGGGAGGCCTCTATCTCTTATCCTTCTCTGCCCTCTTCCACATCCCTAGGAGGCTGTGCTCAAAGTCAGTAACATGTAGAAAAGATAATTACCTTCTGCATTATTCTCATAGAATTAAACCTCCAGCTCCAGGAAACGTTTTGTTTCTCTATTCGTTCCCTATTTTGTCTTAGTAGTATAAACTCCCTTTTGTTCACATCTGGTTATTCCTTGCAATATCATCCTGAGTATATAAATATATATTTTGAAAAAATAGATATATTTAAGAAAACAATTTTGATCAGTGCTTATCTCATTTGATTCTTTTGAGTAAGCTTTCAGCAAACAGACTCACACAGGCAGACATGATGGAAGAAAATATCTTCCTTCTGTGTGAGTCTTGAAGAGCATTTAAATTATGAATTATTTACTCTTCCACTCCTGGCCTCTCTCAAGGTGATTCCTGTGAAGGTGAGATATTGTGTTCATGAAGAGCACTGGCAAGGGTATGGGGGGCATCAGTAGCAGGCATGAGCAGCAGGACCGATCTAATTGCAGGAAACAGTCATATTCACTACAAACTTCTCTGTGCTGACATGGGACAGTTTTATCTTGTTTAAAATAGGCATTTAGACCTTGGTCTAGGATGGCTTTCAGGGAGAATTTATTCTGTTTGTGCCAATCTTAAAGCAAATTTTTTGGGACACTGTAGCTTGTCATGGGTGGTTGAAAACCCTTGTACTGACACGTGTACATGGAAATCTCAGCACAGCGTTCTGTTTCCCAGAGGGCTTCCACAGGAAGCCTCTTTCCCCTCTTACCACAAGAAATGAATGTTCTTTTACACAGCTTGGGAGTTTTGGAGTATGGTATTAGGATCTTGAATTTTTTGGTTTGCACTGTTGCCACTTGTATTGCTCTGTTTAGGCCATGAAACAATGATCCTTGAATCCTAAAGGTCAGTACTCCAGGCAGGTCAAGAAAGCCTACAGGTTTTAAACCAGGAATATAGCACTGTGATGTAACTGGCTGTAGCAGCATCTGGAGCTGGCTCTTGGTCAAGCAAGCAGCAGTAAACGTACAGAGTTGTGGAGTTTTGTGGATTCTTTTTCCCCTTATTTAAATAAAAAGGGCATCCTGTCTTACTGAAAAATGTACAAGGAGTAAGTAGGTCAGCAGTATCAAAGCATCTCCAAAGAGGTAAAGTCTGCAGAAATCAAGAATTTAAAACTGACAGTTAAACCCTGCTTACTTATCAGAAAATATGGTGTTGAGGTAGAAGGCTTTATACAATAAATTTCTGCTTCCTGGAAACTGAAGAAAGTTAATGTTTTAATTTCTTTGCCTCTCTCAAAAGAGAAATACATCTCCAAAGATGATTTTCATGTCCTTTAGAAACAGTATGGCTGTCCTTCAAGGCTACCAGGATTTCGGTTTTCTTCCATGTGCTTTGTTTTTTTAATCAGCATCCTTTGACTCCACCAACACCTACCCCTCCTCTTCCTCACCCTTCCCACCCACAAAGACAAATGTGTGCTTCCTGTCTTCTTGGGCAGGGTAGTGGTTGCTTGTTTTAATTCAGTACATACCTTCTGTGGAAAATATTAATGGGGTTTTTTTGCTGGTTTATTGATACTTATCATAAACAGTCTTCTCCCTGCCCACCCCTGCTCTGACTGGCCTAACAACTTTTCTTTATCGAGATTGTTGGAATGTAAGGTTGCTTTGAATGCTTTTTCCTGGGGTAATGAGTCATACTTGGACTTTAGTAGTATTTCCGGCATGATGCAGGCCATGTGAAGATGTTGGTTTTCACATCATGCGGTTATGCCAAGCCCTCACAGGGAACAGGGGAACAAATCTCTGTTCATTCCTGGAAAGTGGCTCACTTCTGAGTCATTTGGCTTCTGATTGGAAGAAAAGATGAGCGAAGGAAGATCTTCTCATATCCAGCTTTTCCTGCAGCAAAATCTGGAATAATTAGCACTGGGTGGGAGTTGCTGCAGTCTCAAAACAAAACAGCCCTCCCTGCCACTGGAATATAATTGGTGTTCCCTTGTGTCCCAGCAGTTGGATGCATCCAGCTGGATTTGGAAGCAGAGGAGAAAAGCAGTTTGATTTCTAGTGATCTGAGGTGAAATTTGAACAGAGGTAAAACTTAGCTTCTCTAGTGAATAGGCTTTGCAGTAATAAAATGAGAATTCTGCATCACAAGTCCTGAAATATTTTCCGGCTGTCTTTCCAGAATGGATGTGAAAAGAAACAGTAATGGTGAGGCTTGGATAAGTAAGCAGTTGGCTGAGTATTTTGACCTGTTTATCTGGGAATTGATTCAATGGAAGCAAATGTTCATATCAGGGTGATCTTTGCATTAATCTGTCTTACGCCTGCAGCAAACTGGCAAGTTGCTGGTTGATTGTTGCCTGCCCGTACGCCTGGAGCAAACAGCTCACTGCCCTTCAATGTGATTACTTGCCAGTTCAGTGATTTTCCATTAGAGGCCTCAAGAGCAGAACATGTGTAAAGCAGAGGTTTGAGCATTTCAGAAAAACTTATGCCTTGGTAGCAAGCACTCCTGCAGATGGGTCTTTGTTGTCCGTGATCAGATCTGGCCCTGATGTGACCTTTACCTGCTAGAGACTGCCAGGCTGTCAGGATAATGTGGGGGGAGATGCATTAGATACTTAGCAATACCTCTCAGTGTGAACCTGAGCATTTTCAAGTTTCTTTCTGCTTCCACTGATAGGTGAGAATACAAGAAATGCAATTGGCTGTTGTCCTTAAACAAGCCTTGTTCCTGAGTTATGTTCTCATGTAATTTTTTTTTTTTTAATATGGTATTTTATTTTCCCCAGACTTATCTACAAAAAGCCAGTGTGCTTATACCAAGTCCTCCAAACACTTTGTGGACTGCCCTTTTAGGGCTTTTGAATATAAAGTGTTTGAATCCACATTTCAAAAGTTCAGCTGTTCACAAGTCTGCCTCTGACTTTCCTAGTTAAAGAGAGGTCAGCATGCTCTCTCATTGCAGAAGCACTCCCTCTTCCTATGGGGAATTTTGTGTGTACAGGAAGAAAAGATTCAAGAAGTTGACTCTGTTAAGGATATAGTTGTTTGCTTGCTTGCTTTAATTAAATATCGATGAAGATGAATCACCACTCTTGGACATAACAAGTTTTCAAATATAACTGTATCTTTCTGTATACCTGGATACCTGTATCTTTCTGATGATAAATGTTTGGTCTGTGAGCCTTGAAAAGTTCTGTGAGTTCCAGATAAACTCGCTTCAGTGTTGAGATCATTGTCACTGAAATTATCTGGTAGATTTGAGTGACACAAATGTATTCATTGATAATAGCAGCACAGTATTTGGTGTTCGCTACAGGCTGGTTGCAGTTTTGCATGTAGTTAATAGCAGGTTGTGTTTTTTATTTGATTAGGGGGAAACTAAATCCAGGTCAGTGGGATTAAAGTTGTTTAAATGCTGACTTCTGGAAAGAGAGCAGAAGAAAAACAACCATCTGGAGCAGACCTGTAGTCTGAATCCAGAGGTAGGGCAGAAATTCTTCAAGCTGACAGCTTGACAGCTGTCCTCTGTACAACCTTATTCCAGCATAGTGTTTATATGTTAATGTGCCTTTAATAAATGAACAAAAAAATCTACTGGGCTTCCTGCAAATAACTGTGTATTTGAATAAATTTAACTGCATGACCTTGAAAATCATTATACTTACACTGAAGGGATTCTAGCAACAGCTGCTTGTTGGTGTTAGGAGAATTTCCAAGTATTTTGTTTCATGCTTTCTGAAATAGGATGCAGCTTTATTTAGTAATGTGGCCAGATAAACTCTGTGAGTTCTGTACTGTTGAATGGAGCTGAGTGCAGCTAAATGTCCCCTATAAAATCCCTTCAATAGAATTCTGTTCTCTGTCCTGAGTATTGCCCTTAGGCTTTTCAGATACAAAGAGCTTTGAAAACCCTTGTACTTTTCTTGAAAGTCAATTTCAGTGGTAGCTTTTCAAAAGTTGTCCTTGCATCTTTGTACTGTTTCCAGCATGAGACCTTCATAGTCAGATTTGTCTCACTAGGACAAGGCTTCTGGCTAGAGAAAGCAGATGAAGAACTGGTAGGACTGTAATTTTAATTTGTCACTAGTCTTGAAAGTGGTAGCTGAGATGAAGATGAGTCTGATTTATCACTTTTGTACCTGATATGTATGGGCCAGCGCACTTTGAAATCTGACATACTGGCAAGTCAAAACAGCTTTATTGTGCTGCTATTGATCAGTCTGTAAGTTAATGTGATTGTATCCAATTCCACTGTAGTTTTCCCTGGTTTTGGGAATGGAGTATGCATAAATTACAGATGGCTGTCAGACTGATAAAGAACCACCTATGTCTGTCTTACCACTGATACTGTGATTGGTTGCATGTAATTTGTTTAAAAGGTTTCTCAATAGAATAGCAGAGGTTGAAAAAAATCAGGGAATTGATATAAGGTAGTGATTTTGTCTCCTGCAGGTTTAGACTCTTCCTGCATATTAGCTGTAGATGAGCAAGGTGTGCTGTTACTGTGATGCAGGAACCTCACTTTACTTCCCAACCAGCACAGTCATTGTTCATTGTCTTTCACCACACAGGGGAACAAAACTCTTGCAAGCCCTTAACTTCAGGCAACCTCTCTGTAACCAAGATTCCTTACATGATTGTGGCAGTAAGATTCCTGCATTTTGCTTGTCTAGTGTTTCATCAAAAGAGATGTTAAAAATGGGCTGTAAAATGGCATTGAATTAATTACTGCCTGGTAACACTTACAGATGTGCTTGATTTGGGAAAGTGGACTTTTATATTATCAGCACTTTTTTTAATAGTGCAGCTACATTGTTTGACCTCTTTTTACTGCATGCTTGAGTTTGAGATGAAGGAAATATCTACTGGCATCTGGCCATTATAGAATGGTCTGGTTGTTTTTTAGTCTGTTGCATCTTTCTGGAAGGCAAGCTGTAGAAGTTCATCTGTTGGGTTTGGTAAGCAAGTAAGGAAATGTTGCAAAGATTTCTTTGTTAGCATCATAGCTGTTCTGTTCCCTTGATTATATATTCCCTTATTCTCTGCAAACTACTTTCAGGAATACAGTGCATCTATGTGTAATCCTGTTTAGTTATTTAGGGCTAGTAAGGTGTTTGGTGTGGCTGTTTGTCCTGTGGAGCTCTGTTCTGTATGTGAGTATCAGAATTGTTCACCGGGGAAGAACAATGTCAAGTTGAGTCTTGTATCTCATAGTGTTGTTTCAGTTCTGGTACCTCTTCTAGTCAGGTTCTTGGTTTTACACAGGAGCCCAAACTTCTGGAGCCTGATTCTGTAATAACTGCTGATCTGTGAGAACAGGAATTATCTGTGGGAGTCTTCCAGGCTGCTAGCAAAATTACTGCTTTCAAAACTTCAACTGTTACTTCTTCTGATAGCTATTAACTTAATGCTGAATTGTATACAAATGTACTTTTAATCAGCAATAAGAGTTCCAATTATGTAGTTCATTAAAGTGAATTTCTAAAGAAAAAGTTAAATTAACATAGTTTTTTTACTTCCTAATCTTTTCAAAGACTGTTTTAGCCCTTAGAGCTGTCACTGTTAGAGACTGTAAAATTACCACGAGAAATGCTTCATCACAAGTATGCTGTTGTCTTCTGCTATCTGATTCTTGAATATCTTGAATATCTTATTTCTTTGCACTGAGCTATGAGTGTGTGTAATGCTAATACTGTTTATGGTACAGATTCAACTGTGCTGTTGTTTATTGAATGGAACTTTTTCTGATTTAGCTTTTAGTAAAATTACTTTTATTTACAAATACTCTCAGAAGTGAATTTTCAAGCATGTTTATACAAAGCTTTACAAAAGAGGTTGGAGATATGTGTGCAAAAGTGTATGTGCATACATGCATATCTTTTTATATATCACAGAACCACAAATATGATGAGTTGAAAGGGATCCACAAGGATCATTAAGTCCAGCTCTTGGCCCTGCACTTCCCTCCATCTAGGTTGTAGCTTTTCCTAGAAAAACATTTCTGCTTTAGAATCAAATATTCATAGTTTTTCTAATTATGCTTCCTGAACATGAACCACCCTCTATTTACTGGTAAACTTTTCTGTATGGCTTGATGCTTTTGTCTTCTGGGTAAAAGAAAAATATCAGGCAAGAGTTCTTGTATTGAAATATGCTCTCACACAAAGATCCAGTTGCATAGCTGTATTTGGCACACAAATTTGTGTTTGGCACTTACAACTGATTTAGCTTTTGTTTCTCAGAAATGCACATTTCTTGGTGTAGCATTGACTGGGTCCAGGGGTCTGAAAGACAAAAAGATACATACCACTTTTCTGACTTCAGAAAAAAACAAAATGTTTATTTTTTTGAACCAGAGTATTCAAGAGAAAAGTGTATTCTTTCTATTGCAGTTTTTTTTCTCGATGCAACATTTTTTCTTGATGTGATTGTTCATAACTAGAAATTAACAGGATGTGTCTTGCTTGTATCTTCAATTTTGGTGTGTATTTCTTCAAATATACTGTATTTTTAATGTGTAAATAAAATTATTTTTTGAAGGAATAAGGGCACTGTCATTCTGTAGACTTTTCACTGTAGTTTGAAATGGTTTGGAGAAGTGACTTGATTATAATATTCTTGTTGATATATGACATGATTTATGACTTTTGTTGTTTTAACAGAGAGAACTACTCTAGATCTTTGCTTCATTTGTAGCTTAAAAAGTTCTCTGAGTCTTTTCATAACTTTGCAACTTGCTACATTACTGGTGCTCTTATTTTGTTGTTGCAGTGGTCAGTATAATCACACAACATCTAAAGTTGGAAGGGACCTCTTGATATTAGATAATAAAAAATCCTGTTCAAGCAGGTTCAGCTAGAATAGGTTGTCCATAACTATGTCCACTCAGATCTTGAATTTCCAAAGATTGTTACTTCACAGCCTCTCCAGGCAACCTATTTGTGTGTTTGACCATTATCGTAGTCAAAATGTGTTTTCTTGTATTCAGAGGAATTCAAATGGAACTGTATATATTTTGACTTGTGCCTGTTATATCTTGGCCTGACACTGGGCACTGTCAGTAAAAGTCTGTCTCCGTCTTCTCTCTCTTCCATCAGGTATTTATATGTATTGATAATGTCCTCACTAAAACTTATTTTCTACCAGCTAGCCAGTCTCAACTCTTTCAGTCTCTCCTCATGTGAAAACTGCTTCAGTCCCATTACTGAGCTTCACAGCCTTTTGCTGAAACTTCCTGTGGTATTTTGTGTTTTTCTTGTGCTGGGCAGATGAGAACTGGACCAAACAATCCAGATTTGGGCTTGCGAGCACTGAGTAGAGAGGAAGAATCACATCCCTTCATCTGCATTCAGCACTCCTGGTTGGGTTGTCCCTCATTCCTGTGAAGCTGCATTGCTGGCTGGTGTTTAACTTGCTGCCATACAGGACCCCAAAGTCCTTCTCTGCTGAGCAGCTTTCTAGCCTGTTAGTCTGCCATTCCCAGCCTCCCTGGGTCCCTCTGAATGGTAGCACAGCCACCTGGTCTATCTCTCACTCCACCCAGTTTGGATCAGTAGATGGAGGGATACAGGCTTTGTCTAACCAAGGCTCAGTAAAGAATGAAGACACTGCCCATGACCTATGTGGTAACTTATCCCAGGGCTGCACCTCACACAAGGGGAAGAAGATACCCGAAAAGTGCCCCTTGGATCTCTTGTTTCTCCTTACTGCTTCTTCTGATTCTGCCCAAGAAGGTTTGGTTCTATCTGCTTTTCAGGCAGCTGAGAACTGCTGTTACAACCCCCTTGATGTGAGATAAGCTCTAATGCTTTTGTTTAGTGTTCTTACTCTAGTCCCCGTTCATTTTTTGCTGGTATTCTGTAGGTGTAAACACAGACAATTCTTTGTTATCAGAATATATACAATTGTACTGTGGGATTTACTTTTTAATGTTCTTTGTCTCTTCAAATTTCACTCCAGAACCATCTCCTCCTGAAGAGCTAACTATACACAAATTTCAGTGTTCTTGGGAATTTATGTACAGTTGCTTGTGAGTGTGCTTTTTAGCAGCTTACAGGGATTGTGTGCTTCCTGCAATCTGGCTCTGCACAAGCTGGGAAATGTTGGTGGAGGCATGAAGCTGTGGTTGTTAACTGGAACGAACTTTTGCTTCCAGCCAGTTACCAATGTAGAGGTAGAATTTAGAAGTCTTGTACAAGCTTGTCATCTCTATAATTACGTGGCTATTAAGAAATGGGTGGAAGTTGAATGCTCTAAAATTATAGACTGTAATGATAAGACATGGTTAGTAGTGATTCTGATGCAATTTTCCTCCTTGCCAACAGAGTTTCAACAGCAGGAAGGCATGAAGTCCCATCAGAAAAACATGCAGCTCTATGACACACCCTATGAACCAGAAGGCAGTGGTGTGGAATCTGATTCTGAAAGTGTGGTGAGTCGCCGTTTACGAGAAAGCAAATTGCCACAAGATGATGACAGGCCTGCAGATGAGTATGATCAGCCGTGGGAGTGGAACAAAGTCAGCATCCCAGCTTTGGCAGGTAGGATTCCTAGATCCCGGCCTCAAAATTCTTTCTCACAGTTATACCATATATACCTGCCTTAGGGGTAAATGAAATACTTATGCTCCTTTGTGTATGTGTGTGTAAAGAAACATCTCAAAAATGAATGTGGGTCATCTTAAATCTTTACCTGCTGCAGAAATATGGAACTGCACTTGTTGTTTGGTACTTTGGCCAACCTGTTGTCAATCATCTTACCACTTGTTTCACAAAAGTAAAACTCCTTCTCCTGCTCCTTGTCTCTACCCTCATTTTAAGGATGGGATGTAGATAGTGTTTATTGTTGAGTATCTCTATGGTGAGAAAGTAGCTTTGCAGGGTCCTGAAATTGTGGAGCTATTCTCAAAGGGACAGTGTGATAAAGTGTTGGGGATGAGGCAGGAAGAAAAGAGGTGTGGTTCTGGGACTAAACATGGAAGAAGCCTGAGAACAATGATTACTAGGTAATCAGCGTGCATTTACCCTAGGTAAATCCTGCTCGACAAACCTGTTTGCTTTCTGTGTTAAAACTACTACATCTCTTAATGGAAAGAGAGCAGTACGTGTCATCTGTGTAGACTTCAGCTTTCAGCATGTTGTGCTGTGGCATCAGCTGGGTTTGGAATGTTGTAGTCCAAATGGGTGGACTAGTAGATCTGTGAAAACCTATCAGAGTCATTGACCTGAAAGGGTAGTGTTAGTGATTCATACTCTTCCTGGAATCTGGTTACAAGTGTGATTCCTCCAAGGATATGTTCTGGAACCCTTCCTGTTTAGCATAGTTATTAGTAACCAAGAGCAGGAGAGGAAATGCTCCTTATCAAGCTTGGAATAACAGCCAAGGGAGGAGAGGGTGTGTGCAGAGCTGCCATTCTGAGGGACTTGAATGGGCTGTAGAAATGGACTGACAACAAGCTTGCAAAACCTGATAAGAACAGACCCAAAGACTTGTATCTGGAGCAAACTAACCCCCTGCAATGATATGGACCTAGATCTGGTTGACTTACTGGGATACAGCTTTTCTAGAAGGGGCTTAAACATTCCTGAGGGAAAATGGACTAAATGTGGCTAGCAATGCTCCTCACCATGATAAAGGCTAGCAGCCTGCTAGCCTGTGTGAGTAGGAGCGAACTGGTGGATGAAGCAAAGTGACTGTTCCTCATTACTTCATATTTCTTGAACTATGCATAATGCTGTGGCAGGATTCTGATATAAGAGGGATGTTGATAAACATTTTTGTTAGCACAGAGCCAACAAAATGGCAAATTGCAAATGGCAATTGCAGCACATGACATCACATGAAGAGATGCTGAGAGAACTTGGCTTGCTTAGCCTGGAGGAGAGAAAACTTTGGGTGGGACATAGTGGGAACTTTCTAATGCCTGTGAGGAGATCCTCAATAAGATGGAGCCAGTTTCTTCACACCTGAGCAGCTGTGTGATGGGAAGATGAGATATAAGATGAATCAGTAGAGGTTCTGACTCGAAGTTGGATTTTTCTCTGCAAGAACAGTTAAGCATTGGAAACAATTATTCAAGGAGCTCTTGCAGTCTCCATCTTCACATTTTAATTAAGTCTAAATAGTCTTATATGGGCATATGTAAATTATTATCCTTCATGTATTTGTCATATTATATGAAATCTATGAGTTTTAATTAATTTGGATCTTAAGTTCTGTATTCATCTTTGTGTCCACTTTTTTGGTCTTTATCAGGTGAATTCTGAAATATGGTTTTTCTGAGTTGTTTTAAAATAAAGAATCTTAGTTTTGTTAGGTTTTTTTCTTAATATCTACTTTTCAGGTTTTACGTGTAACTGTAAATTAACAAAGTCAGTCCAATACAAAATTTTATGATTGGCTTATGTGTAAATATTCTTTCAAGTACTATGCAGTTACGAAAGCACACAGAGCAAAATATTGCTTTACAGGATTAATAGACTAAAGAGAGGTTTTATTAAATGGTATTATGATATGGTTGGTTTACTTACAGTTTCAGCACAGAGAATTCTTACTTAAAATAAGAAGAGTAAACACTTTTTGAGAGTAATTCAATTTCTCTCATTATGTCTGCCATTCATTAAAGATTATTTTAGATACAAGGTTATTTTAGGTACAAGAATTTCTTTTGTCACAAAGAAATGTCCAAGGATTGGCTGCAAGCCAGATTACAAGCTGCTGTTTCATCTAGTATCTCTAGAATTCATCTTTGTCCTAGGAGTAGTAAATGTTTAAAATAAAGAATGAAGAGGTCCAGCTTTGAAGTTTGAAATGGTGGAAAGTTTGCAATGAAGATGTGTTGACTGCCTGCTGAGATTTGTGAAGTGCTCTTCTGACTTAGTCAATGGTTCCATAGTGTAGCCCAGGAAAAGGTTTTTTCACTTCTTAGCTGAGGTGGATTTTTCTGAAAAGTGCAGTGTTGGTGTAACTATTAAAAATTCTAGCAATGGGTAAGTCCCACTTTACAGGCCCACAGTTACCATCTCCCAGTTCCATGGAACTGTGGAGATCCTGGAGGGACCCTCTGCTGAGACTTTCTTATTCTGTGAAATTCATATGGTGGGAACAACATATTTGTGATAAGAATTGCAGACACAGAGACTTATGCAGCAAATGTTTTTGATTTGTCAGGTGACAGACTGTAGAAACAAACCAAAATCATCAGGCACACTAGAATTAGCATGAACCTAATTACTCATGCAGGTCTTTGAAGAAAAAAAAATGCTGTTCTGCCATGATTTCAAGATTGGTTGCTGAAGCATACCTAAAACCTGTTTATATCCAACCTGGGCTTTGAGATTTGTCAGAATGAAAGTGTGCACAAGCTATGAAAAGACTGACTCTGACTCCTAAGGATGGGCCTGAGGCTGGTGTCATGCTGGCGTTGTGGATGGAGCAAGATGTACACAGCCTATGGATTTTGCTGTGCTAGAAGATGTGTCTCTGTGTAGCAGAACTGGAATGCAGCATTTTGACTGTCTGCAGCTGGAGTTCTTTCACAAACAAATTTGGAGTTGTTCTATTGGAGGCTGTCCAGCTGAAGCTAAAATGTGTTTTTGATGACTTTTATGGGAAGCGAGCAGGTCTTGTTAGAACTCCTGCTGAGCTGGGCAGACTGGTTTGCCCAGAAAAGTGGAGGCTGGCAAAGGAACAGGAACAAAGTAGCTTCCAGGTACACAAGTCTGGCTAGAAAAGGAGATAACACCAGGGAGAGCCCACTGGATAGATAGAAGATAGCATGGGCACCAGAGGGCCCATTGAAGAATGTCACACTGACACTGGCTTCCAGTGAGTTCGTGAGAAATCTGACCTCTTCAAACTGTCATGTGGGCACAGAAAAACTTTGGGTAAAGGAAATGCTTGTGAAATCTGTAACGCCAATCTTAAAATTGCTTTACAGAATATGTGACCCTCTCTTACAAAGGGGGTTTCAGTGGTCAATTTGGTGGTAGTTTCCAGCACTGGTCATGGGCTCAAGGGAGGGAGGACTTATAAATGCCAAATTTTTTCTGGCTTCTACTGCTGTTGAATGGAAAGGTGTTGCCTAGGACCCTGAGTGACCTAAAGGAAGGGAGTTCTGGCATGTCACTGTCACAGGAGTAGGGCAGGAATTACAGGGCAGTGGAAGAGAGGCCACATGGAGAGTGTGGAAGTGTCAGGTATTGCAGTCAGTTCCATAATTGCAGTGGCTGGATATACTTTTGCTTTGTTTAAGAGAGGATTCATAGCAGCCAAAACTCAGACCTGACTACAGCATTGGGTGGGTAGGTACCTGACTGCGTATCACACTTGTCATTTTAATCTGCCCCAACATTCAAAAGCATCTGAAATTTGACGTTGTCCTGGTTTTGGAGAATAGTTCCTACCTCTTATCATCATGTTAGTGACATTTTACACAAGCATATGGAGATAAAAAAAGAGGGAATAGTTTTAAATCTAGAAGAAGAGTTTAAGAGTTTAACTAAGAGTTTACATTAGATGGTAGGAAGAAATTGTTTAGTCAAAGATGGTGAAGCAGTGGGGCAGGTTGCTGTGTGTGACATTGTGGATGGCCCTTCCCTTGAACAGGTTCAAAGCCAGGTTGGATGGGGCTCTGAATAATTTGGTTTAGTGGATGAAATCACTGCCTGTGATGGCATCTCCCTGCTCTTAGGGGTTAGCAACTAGATAATCATTAATGTCACTTCCAACTCCAGCTATTCTTTGATGTTGTGTTGTAATGATAAGTTGTTAACAGTCAGAACTGAGTTTATGTGAACTGAATTTTTTGGTGTCTGAAAGATATTCCTTGTCCAGAAAGTGACAATAAGCTCAGAGAGTACCCAGGTTACATCTGGGTGTTTTTCTTAGAGTTAAAATAATAATACTGCTCATATATATCACGGGCAAGTATCCACATGAAGTGTTTCTCCTTGTTACACTAATAAGCTTTTATTATCCAGTAATGAGGTTAAATCTGAGTTTATATTAAGAAAGAATCAGCATATTTCCACCATGCCTACTTAGGAATGTCATTGAATAAGTTTGCACAAATTTTGCAATAGAAACTTGTGCCTACTTTATCTGAGTAGAGGGGGGATTTGGAAGTGTCCTAAACTTCATGACAAAAGTATAAATAAATTTTTAAAAATAGCTCCAGAACACTTCTCTCATCCAACATGTCTCTGTGCATTCTCTTTTTGAAACTTGAACATTGCAGCTGTCTGCTTTAAAACATTTAATTCTGCTACCCACATGCCTACTTGGTTGTGTGTTATAGTAAGTTCACTTTTAAGTGCATGAGGCCTATGAGTTTTGTAGAGAGTCCCTTCAGTTTTCTTTGTAACATTTTTCTCCAGGGTTGCTGCTGAAATTCACATAGGGGCTGATTGACCTGTTTGTGCTTGTCAGCACTCTGATTTTTACCTCCTGACACAGTGAAGATTCTCTGCCTAGTCCTCACTAGATGTCCTTAATATGCAGTCATTTGCAGCTGGGAATGTTAGTTTTTGATGAAGTAGCAAACCAGAGAAAGCAGTGAGAGTCAGGAATATGGTGTGGGTAGATTCTGTCACTGTTCCTGTAGATTCTTCACATTCTGTCCTTTAGTATTTTTTTTTAAATGTAGCTATGTGGAATCTGTAAGTGTAGAATGAGAATGCTGACATCATTAGTATGTGCTTGGTTACAGGTGTTGCAGTACTCTAATAAATTACAGCTTTGCAAGATAAGTTGTATTTCTTTTCTTGGAATAATGTAGTTAGTGATTAAAGGCTATTTTTCTTTTGTCATCTGTTTCCTAGATTTTAAAGGCAAAAGCTTTGTGCCAGTAGTGTGTGAGTGGTTGCACTGTTAAATCTTTGCTGCTTGACAGTATTTCTGATATGGATGTTAGCTGCCTGATTTGCCCCCAGGTCACTGTTAGGATGATATCACTTAACCTGAGGCAAACTGATGTTCCTTTTGGAATTATGGCTGGTGACTGAGGGCTTGTTGCTGTTACTTGTTTAACAGCATCGACTCTGGAGGATCAAAGTATCAAATGTCAAGATAAGCAGTAATTATTATAACAAGGTTTAGAAGAGTGTGAATTTTGTTGCTGGAAAAACAAGGGAGTTTTAGGTCTGTACTCTGCATAGTAAGAAACACTTTATATGATACATATAACTTTGTAGCTAAAGCATCTTAATGCTAGTGGGTATATGTTTATTCTCTGTGGGGTGTGACAACCACTCTAAGTACTACAACTCTTTTGGTCCTTGCTAACCTTGCCTGGAGAGGTAATTATTGTGTATCTTGCAGCCCAGTTTAATGGAAGTGGGAAACGGCAAGCATCTCCTTCTCCCTCAAATGACCAGCACAGGCAATTAAGAGCACCTGGAGGAGGCTTTAAACCTATCAAACATGGCAGTCCAGAATTTTGTGGGATCCTGGGAGAGAGAATAGATCCAACTATTCAACTGGAAAAGCAGATGTAAGTAAGCACAGTCATTGCTCTCTAGTTCTTTGCCTCCCCACTTACAGGAGCAGTAAGCACCCAGGTCCTGTTGTCCACCTTCCTTCCTCAGTATCCTCAAAACCCCAAAGACTTACTAATCCCACAAAGTGTAAGTAATTTTTGTGGGGGAGCCAAATAGTGTTAAACAGGAAACTCATGTCAGGAACAGAGAATTTTATCTGTCAAGTATGTTCAGTTATTCCATTTTCAACCTTGTTGTTTATACTGCATTAGTGTAGAAAAGTTGTATATCACATGTAACCAAATTCTGTTTAAAGGTATATATTTGTGGCTGCAGAGCATGTTTCTAATACATCAGATTTGCCTTGCATCTGGCAGTGATTCTCCTCCAGGGAGAGAATAAGACCACTTAAACAGCTTTCAGAAAACAAGATTGTTATTTCTATCCTTTTGCTATGAAACTTGAGGGCAGTATTTAGATGCACTTCTATCAGCTTCAAATTCAGCTTCTGGGTGAAATCCCTGTAGTAAATGTCTGGTATCCACAAGAGTGGCCCTGTCCTGCCTTATTGATTCCCTTCCTTGAATAGTTTGGACAGACTAGCTTGTGATGGAATGACCCACTGTCCTGTATCATACCAAAGGTGCAGCCTCACAGAAGGGGCCAGAATTCCTGCTACACAGAGAAAAATCATGAAAAGTGAAAAAGTAGAGCAATTTACAAAAGTTAGACTGATATTCCTGGTCACTGAGAAGCCAGTGGATTCATGCAGTAAAGTGAATAAGCTGTGTCTTGAATCCCTGAAGGCAGTCCACTCCAGAAACTCTCATTCTGGGTTAGAGGCAGAATTTATTTGCACTGCACAGGGAGGGCATAATTTAGCATGGATGTGAGTATGCACTTTGTGAGAATATTTTGTTCCTTAATGCTAGTGGTATTGAGAGGATTAACAATCCTTTTACACCTAGAACCTCAGCAGGAGGGACTCCTCATCTAGTGTTTGAGAGGAAGTAGTTCCAGAAATTGCTTTTCCTTTGACATTCTATTTTTCAGGCAGTGTTTGGAAGCTTAGGTTTGAAACAGATAATATCATCCACATGTTGTCATGTTCCATCTAACCAACCTCAGCCTTTGAGCCACCTGCCCATTGACTGATTGTATGCTTATCTCCAGTAGAGGAAGTAGCAACCATTATTGTGAAATTACTCACTGATACTGTTAGGTAAATAACTAAAAGGCTGTAAATTTAACTGTAGATTTGGTCCTCCAAGTTGGGTAGTTCCAGCTCACCAAAGTTGCTTGCACAGTCCCAAATACATTAAAAATAACTGCAGGAAGGTGAGTTTCTGTTACCTAATTTATGACTCACAAATATGCTGTGGTGTTGTTCTGTTTTTTATTATAACTGCAGTTAAATGTTACAATTGAAAACTGCAGGTCTAGTTTTTCCTTCTTAACTATTCAAATGTCAGTGACATGAGGGTTCTTTTTTGTTTCTTCAGCATGATGGGTCAAACCTAAAATGAATGCAGTTAATGATGCATCATAAAGTGAAAGAGTCCACATTTATTTTACCATAGATTATTCATAATAATTCAAATTACTCATTTTAGTAGTGTGAGATATCTCCACAACACATGCCAAACCCTTCCTTCTTTTTCTGCAAAAATAGAGTCTGATTTTTCAGAAAGGAATACAAGATCTAAAGAAAAGGATGCACACACACAAATTGACAAGTGGATGGGTAGGTTAGGATATTCCCCAAACAGGCAGAAATACCAAGGTGAGTTAGTATATTAAGAAAATATTTTCAGACAGAGGAATCTGTAACTATGAACTTACTAACTCATGGACCCAGGGGAATCAAAGTAATTTGTTCTATTTCCTCAATAACAGTGTAAAGAAAAAAGTGTGTTCTGCTGTTTCCATTGTCTTATTGAAAGTGAATCCCTCCCAGCCTTATAATCAAGATCTTGTGGTTTCCTGTTTTGTTCTAACTCAGAAACAGAGTATTGTTGTGCATTATATAAGCTGTAATAACTTACTATACTTACTGTATAATTGATGCTGCTCTCCTGTCCTCAGTGGAGTTGTGTCCCCTTACTGGCCGAAACCTGACCACTGACAAAGTAAGGGACATAGGAAAAGCATTCTGTAAACCACAATCAGGGTACTTACAAACCTGGGAGGAGATCCTGCTAAGGGTCAAAGTGTGTGATTATGTTAGAATTTAGCTTTCAGGTATGCATTGTGTGCATGTGTTTTTCAGGATATCTTAGAAGACATTCAGGTTGTTCCATACTTTTGCACTGGTGTTTTTCACAAGCTGTCATTGCACTTTTTTGAGACCATATCGCTGATGTTTGAATTTTTGACCTTTCTTCACAAATGCTTATATGCTGACATTCCAAAAAATGAGCACACCCAGGACAAACAGACCCAATACAGTTGAACAGCAAATCTCTCAGGAACTTAAAGCTGATTATCTCATTTTGCTTATCGCACTAGGTAGCTGGAACAGGAGCAATCAGAGTGTCCCAATTACATGGGCATATGACTCACAAACAATTACACTTCTGGATACTGCTGCTTACTGTCAGGTGTAGCCAAAACAGCTTCCAGGCATCACATCTGAATCAGATGTTGTCTCATCCACTGTTTTACTTTCAACTCTTAAAAGCAGGTTTTTCTTCCTCAAACCAGCCCTGTGTTCTTTTTCCATTTCTCTCTGAATATCAGAGTTCAGCATCTCCCTTATTTTGGTAAGGTAATAGTTCACTTTTGTTTCATTTGGCCCTTTGGTGAGAAAAAAAGAGAAATATAATTGTAGCTAATAGAAAAAGTTCTAAAATTCTCCCAAATCCATTTCTTGATTCACCTTTCTGTTAATATTATTCTGCCACACTCAGAAGGCAATCTAGTCTTTAAATTACTTGTTAAGAAATATCCTTCACCAGTAAATACTTAATGGGAGATGAGAAGGAGACTGCCTGAAATAATATGTATCTGTGTATCCATCTTATTTGTGAGGTGATTAAGCTGTCAGGGCCTCCCTTTCTAGTCTCTTTTGACTATACAAAGTACAACCTCTCTTTAGTTCCCTCTAATGCAGACTTTGGTTTTAATCAAGCACTCAATGAATTTTTAATTTGGGTACCAACTTTATTTTTTTTAGCACATTCATCAGATTTGACAATGACCCAGAAAAAGGCAGTTGAGGGCATGATTTCTGTGAAAGAGGCTTTTATCTGGTCTTTATTCACCTATCTTTTAGTTGGAGCATCTTTGCTAGAGTAAGAGCAAATGGAATAAGCAAACAACAGTTTCTGGTAAGGACAGAGAGCGCTTCTGATGTGTTCAGTGTCCTGCTTAGGCAGATGTGGCAGTGTCACACAGCTTTCAAAGTTCAGCTGGCAATGGCAGGGAGGGAGAGAGCTTCCTCAGAGCTACATTTGACACAGTACAGGTTTAGACACAATACATTGCTCTGGAAACTTAGGGAAGGGTCAAAGTGCTTACTTGTGAAGTCTGGCACTGGGAAGCTTCTGTGTTTGCAGTGGCTTGTTCAATGAAGAACCCACCTCTCCTCACCCAATTTCCTTTTTTCCCCTGAATTGTTCACATCCACTCCACAGATACACTAGAGATTTATCTAAAGCTCTCAGAATTGCCACAGCTCTGTTTAGAATGTGCCTTTTTGATAGATCTTCACATTTTATCACTCTTCTCCTTTTTTAAAGATTTCTTTTAGCAAATCTTTTCCACTGTTAACTGTTCATATTCTCCACATATGATCTTCAGTTTCTTTGCTTTTGTTGTTTATTTTGTGTATTAGTTTAAAAACTGATATATCCCAGGGATGAAATAGAGCAAATTGTATATCATGGATCTGTTTGCAAGACAGATTATAATGTGTTTCTCTAAAGGGGAATTTCTTGCATAAACATGTATGCCAATCTTCTTGCATGGTTTTCTGTCTGAGATTTTTCCCCTCAGCTGACAGGAACAAGAAGCCTCCACAATCTGTGGTAACTTCATCCAGAGCTTTTTATCCATAATATATTAGATTTTAAAGGTATCCATGTGCTACTGGTAACAATTCGCACCTTAAAAAATTAAGTAGTGGAAGCAATATGAATATTCTGTGATGGGAATATTTCTGTGTGTTCATTAAGTTCTTTGCTTTTTTCTAGATGGTATCATGGAGCAATCAGTCGGACAGATGCAGAAAACCTGTTACGTTTATGTAAGGAGTGTAGCTACCTTGTAAGAAATAGTCAAACAAGCAAGCATGACTATTCTCTTTCACTGAAGTAAGTACTTGCTAGTAAAACATCGTAAATGTATTTATAAGCCATAACTTCTCTGGTGCCATACAAGAAAATGATCCAATTTGCTGCACTGTTTTATTATGTTTTAGCTCCAAAGGACTCCAGAGTGTTTGGGACTACATGATGTATAGTTACAGCCACTGAATTAGTACCTTCCTGTCTGGAGATGTTAACAGATCTTTAATCTCCATTTGGTGTCCATTTAACTAAATAAACTTGGATTAATTTTTTTTTCTGATTCTAATTTGAAGTGCTCCTGCTCCTTTTCCTTTAGGCTGAGTAAGGAACTGTATTGTTTGGGGATTTTATTTATTTTGTTTTGTGTGCTTTACTGGAGTAAATCTGTACAGCATTTTGAAGTAAAAAGCCAAGGACTGAGGATGAAAGATCTATAGAATTAGGAAATAACAGTATTCCAGTCTTAGCACTGCTCTGAAATTGCCTTACCTAGCTTAGGCTGAGCAGGGTACATTACAGATGTGTTCAACGTAACATAATAAAAATTCATGAACAGTTGAGGTTGGAAGGGAGGATCAAAGATCATTTAGCCTACCTCTCCCACCCATGGCAGGATAATAAGGATAATTCACTTCATTTTCTAGCTGAGGAAGACAGTCAAGGTTTTGTGTGCTAGAGAAGAAGAAGCCCCTTTGCCTTGGTATAGGCTGTAGAGGTGCAAAGAGAAATGTTTCTTTCCTTCATGCAGGATAGGGTCTGATGTGGAACCTGACCTTCCAAGTAGGTCTGGGGTACAGGCCAGATCTTTTCACTGGCATTACTCCTGCCAGTTTGGCATTTATGCCATTTCTTCACAGGTCTGCTCTGAAAATACATCTTACTGCTGGTCTGATGGTGATACCTGGTTGTAACAAATGTTTTTTATAAACAGCACTGAAGAGGATTTTTTCTTTTTAAATAAGTTTAAAATTCCATTTTAGGACTTAAGAAGAAAAATATTTGTAGGAGTATATTTTAAATCATTATTCCTCTGCTATTATTTTTGGGACTTTTCTGTAATGCAGAGGTTTGCTTTGAGTTGGAACACATCTGCTTTAGAACTGTGGTTGAGTTCCTCTTATCTCTTTTGTAATTTGATCTCCATATACTCCAATATATGTGTCTTCTAGATATTTTCAAACACTGAAGCATTAATGGACAAGCTTTGATGTGAATTTTCCCTCAGGCCTAAATTTTCCCTTAAACTCAAAGTCTTGGAATATGACCTATTTTTAAAAGTATTTCACTTAATTCTTGCATTAGCCCAGTGATTTTTGTTATTCTGCTAGAGCACAACTTCCAGAGGAAAAGGTGACAGTTAGAATTATATTTTGTTGCTTTGGACAGCTAAGTTGATGCCTTTAGTATTAGTATCCTTTTGTATCTGTTAGGTGTGTTTGTGCATCTTAGGAAATGTGTGAGTCAGCTTTTTTTGTTGTTGTTTTTTTTTTTGTTACATGCTTCATTTCTGCTTAAAGGAAAAAATAAGAATCAAACCCTGATTTTGTACTGAGATTAAGTAACAGTGATTTACTATCAGTTCTTCTGTTTCATGTGACAAGCTTTTTCTGAAAACAAAAGAGAAAGCAAAACCCAAACCCAAACCACTTCATTATAGTTTTTTAGTTTTCTTTTCTCTAATAACAAAAGATTGTTTCCCAATACACAACAGTGAGAATCTACCCAGACATTACCTGTATTTGAAAAGTGAAAAGATGGTAGAACTTGCTCATTTTCTTTTAATATAGCTGAATATTTCATAAAGGAGACATCTCTGAAGGCCATTTTTTCCAATAGCAGGAAGTCTTTTTATGTTCTGTGGACATTGAGAGAGCCAGACAGGCTTGACTTGCATGGGGAATTTGTGTGAGATATCTGTCTGGTTCAAAATCCAAAAATTATCATTCCAAATATAATGAACTGAGTGTGAAAATAGCTTTATTGCTAAATTAAAATGCATCTGTGTATAAAACAATCATTGAGGTAGATTAAGTTTCTGTAATTTACCCAGTAAAATTTAACTGCATGTGGATTAGCTATTTCTGGGGGCATCAGAGAAGGCTTTATTGAAGTACACATTTATTTTACCCATCTCAGTTAGAAGCCAGGAATTGGTATTGTTGGTGACAAGTGTTTGAAGCTAAAGGCATCTTTATGGATTGGGATCCAAAGAGCTAAGCCTCCTTGCCAGCTTTATTTAAATTCTGCACAGCAGAAGAGGAAAAGAGTATAATCCACCTTCCCAGAACAAAATTATCCCAAAGGCACGAGCAGCAGCTGTTCCTTCTCTTGAATCTCCTCTGCCAGCCGTGGATTGTTCCCTGTGTTTCCACCTCTCTGCATTCCTTCAGGCTTGTGGATATTTGACTCGCTCATGCCCACCCACCCTTTCCTTAAACACAATTATAATTGCAGAAGGCTGCGTAAAAACTGGAGACCCATACTCCTGGTAACTGTGCTGTAACCAGAAATTCCTGGCTGCTATTGAAATGCCGAGTTTCAAATTCCTTGTCTGAAGCCTGTTCTTTACTAACAAGCACACTGGTGAAAAAGGTAGAAATAGATGTGCAAATGAAAGTGGGAGAGCCATTTCATACTTACAAATGTTTTACGTGTTCAGCAATTACTTCAGTGAACATCAAGATCACAGGGAAGCCTTCCTGACGCAGCAATAGAACAGGGATCTCAGGATGGGGTTATCATGCTTCAGCCTTGCCCAGTGAAGACCAGGCACCAACTGGGCTCCGCTAGCTAATCCTTTCAGTCAGGATTTCCCCCTCCCAAGGCTTGCAGCAGTGTGCACTGTGCCCACACCACTTCATTTCCTGACTCATATTTCAGTTTTGGGAAATGCGGCTGTTCTTAATTTTAGATAAGGATTATCTCACAAGTTTACATGTGCAGTCTGTGAGCAAAAGCAGTAACAGGCATTGCTTTCTGTTCTGTCAGATAGCTCCTGCACAGCCACTGGAAGTACAGAGCTGAATTCAGAGAGGGTGATGCCTTTTGACATCCTGATCCTCTGGACTCATAAACAGGCATGTGGTTTCCCTGAATAGCAAAGGAAACTGCAAACTATAGGGTTGTTTTTTTTTGTCATTACAGTGTCTGTAGAAATGGTCCTGATTACCAAAGTTGATTACATAAACTTTGGGTAGTTCTGGGTTCTGGATAAATGCTGGACTTTCACCATTCTGTTGATTTTTGTTCTTGGAAGTAACTCTTGTAATATTGTAAAAATAACAAGTTTCTTCTTGTCAGTATAATTTAATGGGATTTTTTATGTGTCTCTAAATTAGCAATTGAATAAAATTATTTAAAAGTGTGCTAACAGTCTGTTGTTAGCCTAAACTATAATGATCAGGTCCTGGCTCTTAGCAGAAAGTATGGATTCTGTGATTTCTATGGAAAATCCAACAAGCTGAGGATTCTCACTACCTTCAAACCAGCAGATGGGAACTGGTTATAGAGAATGGAGCCTGGACTTAGTAGTGATTTTCACACATTGGGTGCAAATTAACACTTCTACACCTTGCCCGTCAGGTATAAAATGTTGTGTATAATATGCTTGAAAAAGCAAAACTGAAACAGGAAAACCAGTTCATAGGCCAGCCTCTTAATGTCCAGTAAATGATTTTTTCAATTTTTTTTTTTTTAGGAGTTAAGCAGTGAGTTTATTTTTCAGAGGAGGTTTTATTTTATTTTATTGTTGCTATACACTGACATGAGACATAGGCATTGTTCAAAGTAACAGCATGTAACACAAGTTAAGATTATGGAATGGAAAATAATTTCAGAATGGAAAAATAACACAACATATGTTTCCTACATTGCTAGCATTCTTTCACTGATGATATTGCAAAGTTGTTACTTTTTTCTTTATGCAAGTTTCATCAAAATTAATGCAGAAAATCTGTTCTGACAAAACAGCATTTTCTTCAGCAAAAATAGGATTTAGAAGACTTGGCCAAACTTTCTGATTGTAAACACTGAATCAAAGCCATTATTTCATAGAAAAAATACTAGGTTTGATATCTCATTAATATTTATTAAACCTGCTTTTATCACACTTCATGCATAAGATCAAGAAAGCACATTCTGATTAATTGTCTGCCCAATTACTTTCCCATCCTCATTGGGTTTTGAAAACTGAGAGAAAATATGTGGGCAGGTTGCAATTCAAAGTCTCTCAGTGTTATGGCTGTGTTGCCAAACATTTCAAACAAGGTGTGACTGACTATTAGTCATGTATCAAGTTTGTGTCTGTGTAAACATCTGTGCTTGGAAGTTCCAAAGAAATTTGGTGCAGGGATCAGCAATTAGGAATTTTCTTGTGTGTTTGAAACTCATGGGAATGGTTGCAAAAAGGAAAGAAAGGGTAGAATATTGTCTCTAATAGCATTGTTTTGTCACTGTTTGTCAATTGAATGTAATTCAATGTGGTGAAGAGTTACTGCAACATTTGAAAAACCACAATGACCTTCAGAATTCACACAATAACAATATCACGTGCTGTAGTTCAGGTCCTAGCACCTTCTCTTACAAACTGTGTATGTCTTGTCTCTTCAAGGCACTGCCTCTTCACCAGTGTTCACCAGTGTGAACTTGGGATCACTATTTAGGCTCTTTTCTTTGAAAACCTTGGGTCAAGCAGATCTAATAGTTGTTGCTGAGCTGAAAAATAGGCATTCCAAAACCAGGACTACACAGTCAGGTGTGTGTTCAACAGTGATTCAAAAACTAAGCAGAAACCTATTTACAATCACTTCAACCATTAAGATTTTTTCCCTGTCATTACCTGAATTTTCCGTAATTTCTTTGCATACTAAAATCAGTGTTTGGAGGAGAGGAAGAGGGAGTATGACTTCCAGATTCTTTTTTGACATGGTCTCTGTAATTCTAGTCACTGGTCTAGCAGCACTGGTGCTGTTAATCAAGTGCAGAATTTTGCCCTTAACTCTTACTAAAGGCACTGGTTCTCTGAGTCCAGGCATACCAGAAAAGGGGAGACTGTGAGACATTTTAAAGACAAATAGTGAAGGTGAGACAGCACAGAAGGATCCTTAGTGTAGATGTGAATTTCACTGAATAGTTTACAGTTGAAAGGGCTTAATTCAAGGGCATGATTTCAAGGTGCTGAGTTGACTTTCTTCCAACTTAATGTGTTCTACGTTATAGAAGATGAGAATTGTAACTCTCCCTTTTAGGCAGTGGATGATTGCAACCTGGCATCCTCCATCCTACCTTTTCTTCTCCTGGAGAGTAAACAGGCACCGTTTCCTCAAGCCTATCCTCATGTGTCAGGTATTCCCAGACCATGTTTAGTGGTCCTGCTATGGATATGCTTCAGTATTGACATGTCTTTTATCACAGGACACCCTCTCACCAGTTACAGATGCAGTCTCACGAGTACTCTGTAGAAGTAGTGTCACTGTCTTCCAGCAGCTGGAATTTTGCTATGGAACTCAGGACTGCAGTAGGCCTTCATGGGCAGATCATTGGATCAGTCTCCTTTCCACCAGGTGCCCTCCCTACCACAGTTCCTTTTCTGGCCCATTGTGCCCCATCTTGCATTGCTGATTGGGTTTGTTCCATCCCAAGGGCAGAAGCTATGGATTAGCCTTGTCTACACTCCATTAGCCTGCTATTCATAACTTTTAGCTCACATTTTCTCCCTCACCTTCATAAACCTTCCAGAAGGCTCACATGGTAGGATATATAGCAGGGATTCTTTCTGCATGTGCTCAATGACTATGTGCTACACAAACCTGAATAAATACATAGGTCCTTCCTGGGGAAGCAACAGCTGTCTGTCATGAATACATGACTTGTAGCAATTTGTTCATACAGTGTGCATTCTCATTCAAAACCTGAACACTCCTGTTCAAAAAATGCTTGTGTCTTTTCCTTCTCTGCACTAAAGTGCACCTAAATGATCTTTCTTCAGTCCTTGCCATACTTCTGAAATTAGCATGCACCTCAGTCCAATAATGTACTTGCACATTTTTAAGTCATTTTGTGGCAAAACAGATTCCTAGTCAACTGAACATCTGTCCTCATAATAAGTATTTAAGGAGACAGTCTTATTTAAGGAAAATAATTTAGAGATTATTTATTACTTAAAAGATATATTTTCCCACTAAGAAATAGATATTTAAAGCATGATTTTAAGCATGTAGAGCCATAATTGCAGTGCCTGCCATAGTTTCTGTGGAGCAGGTTTCTCTTCATCAGAGAATTGTTGAATACATCTCAAAGATACGAGCTTGGTTATGATACAGGCACTTACAAAAGGAACGCTGCACCTGCTAACTAGAATATGGCAGATTTTAGTGAAGCTGGTTGTAACATAATTTGTTTTCCTGCTGCAGCTTTCTGTGTCATCTTGAATTGGGCTTTTTTGCTGGCACAGACCAACTCCAATTTTAACACTACTGTCTCTGCCCCTGGACACACCTAGAAGAAACAACGGCTTGGAGCAAGAAGGTTAGGGATTGGGACATCAAACAAGCCATAAAAACCTTCTAAGCCTCATTTAACATCTTGATGTGTAGGAGCTGTTCTTTGCACTTGTGTGCCCTGGCTGAAGTCATTGCTTATAAGTAGTTTATATGTTATGTTAAGACAGCAAACACTGAAGGGTCTCTCCTGGGAAGAGCTGAGGCCTGCTTTACCTCTGTGTGCAGTGTGGGTGCTGCCCATCAGAGTGGAATTCTGTCGGACAGGTTGCTTTGCCAAGAGCAGGCAGGGCAGTTCCATGAGTTCCATGACACTTTTCTCCTGCCTGCGTAATCATGAGCCTTCTCTCAAATAAAGTGCCTGCAGAAAGACCACAGGACAGCAGCCCTTGCTCAGTATAGTGCTCAGTCTAAAGCAGAACTGTGCCGTGAACCTTGGGAACATGCTCACCTGGAGTAGTTTTCCCGATTAACAGAGATCTGTTCTGGACAGTTGCTGCCCAGGTGGAATGAGTGAGGTCTGCCCTGTGGCATCCACAGGTGAGCCATCCAGGGTAGAACAGGGCAGGTCTTGTCTTGCCTAGCTAAGCAAAGTTCATGGCCCGCTTGTGCCTGTGAAGGGACCCTCAGGCCTCTGATGGGACAACAACACAGATATTTGGGTCCAGAAGTAACGACTGGCTATACTGAAAGTAAGTATTCATAGGAAAATATTGAAGGGGCTGGAGAGAGGGGCCATGGGAAGGAAATGGATTGTCTTCTGGCACACCTCTATTAATCTTCTGTGTGAGACAGCCATGCATGTGGATCAAGGCAGCACAGGTGCTTGAAACTAAATACTACCTTGGGTTTCCTTTGTGGTGAACTGTCCATGGGGGTTTGCAAGTAGCAGTTGGAGCCAGTCTGGACTGCCACCCAGCAACTACTGGCATTTTGTTCTACTTTCTCCTCCATAAGAAGAGCTTGTTGTGGTGCCACATCCCTCTTCCCTATGCACAAACATGAACTTACACTCTGCTTTCCTTGCAGGAGCAGTCAAGGTTTTATGCATATGAAGCTGACGAAAACCAAAGAGAAATACGTCCTGGGTCAGAACAGCCCTCCCTTCGACAGTGTTCCTGAAGTCATCCACTACTACACTACAAAAAAGCTGCCCATCAAAGGAGCAGAACACTTGTCCTTGCTCTACCCTGTGGCTGTACGGACTCTCTAATAACCTAGTCTCACCCCTTCCTGTGGTTGGGAGGTGAGAGATAAGCTGGGTTGCACAGAATTCATTGCCAGAATTTAGAGCTCGAGTCTATGATGGAGAGAGGCAGCATTTAGTCTTGTGAATGTGGGCTCTCTGCAGAGTTGTCTGTGGGATGTGTGTGTGATACACTTGTGCTGCAGCATGCCTCTAGAATTGTATTGCTGCGTAAGAGAAAGAACACTTATTTTAGTGCAAGGAGAGCAGATAATCTTCCCAGACCTTCTATGTGAATGAAAGTGCTTCCCAACAAAAGTTCTTCCTTCATGTTTTGAGAAGAATCAACAAGTTCTTCTCAGCAGTAAAAAAACAACTTGTATTCTCTTGCTACCCTGAGAAACTTCTCCATGAGAAAGAGTAACCTTACTCTGAGGGACCCTAGGGTGTTCTAGATAGACCTGAGAAGGAGCTGCTTAGCAAGCAAGTCTCTGGCTCTGGTCACTTAGCTTGATGGGTTTGGGATTTTTTTAATGCAGTTTCTTGGGGTAGTGAAATATTGAACTTCTATTAGGCACACAATCTTAAAATAGTTTTGTGAGAGCAAATCACTGTCAATTACTTATGAATAGGGGATGTAATTAAACAGTAGTTTGTTATATATTTTTATCCTTTTTGGTACAATAATCTCTTAATGTTTACTGTCTTCATTTGCAAGTTTCATTTGTAGGTACAGGCAGCTAATTCTGTTTGGGGCAGTTACACCACAATGTTTTAAGTAGTTAGGATAAGTAATTTTGACATGTGGGTTAGTATTTATGCATGAGGGTGGTCAAAGGCTTTTATAAAGCTTTAGTAGGCAAAATCTTCACTTGCTCATTCATCTGGATCAAACAGCTGTCCTACTGATGTAGCAGGTTAACTTGTGTATCACACTGCCTTCCCACAAGATGGCTTTTGCAGTTGTGAGAACTGCAGTATGTAGCAGAGCAGAATTTTGTTTTTCTGGTCTCAATGGTCTGCCAAGGCATTCTTAAGGCACGGCCCCTTTGGCACATACCTTCTGGCCAGTGCTCTTTTTCACCATGAGCAGAAGCCTGCCTCCTGCTGTATTTCAGTCACTGTCAGCCAGAAGCACTGGGGAAGCTGCTCTGTATCTTAGTCCTGCCAAATCAGTGCCCATACACCTGGGACATGTTTTCTACATGCTTTGTGTGCTCATTCAGTGAGATAAGTGAAAAATTACAATTGTACACAAGCTGGAACTGGGGGATCTATAGCCTTATAGTCCTCATGTTGTGCCATCTCCCACATACATCTAGAATGTTGTGAATTAACCCATCAGCTAGTATAGTAGCAAACTGGTTATATGCAGGTTATGTATTTTACAGACAGCAATAGGACTGTGAAATTGTGTGCTATTTAATTCAGCTTTCTTAGCTACTACTATTTTTTTATGTATGCTTAGAAAGAAGTGCAAATCTGAAAATTGTGATGGAATAACCACTTACTGCCTGTAAAAGTAGTTCTTCGTGGTATTGTCTAATTTGTTCAGAACCTCAGTGATGACCCATATACTCACTGGTGCTTCCTTTTAAGCCTGCCTTATTCTTTAAATGGCATCCAATGCAGTTTGAACAGAAGTTGATCATATGTGTGTGAAGAGCCCAGTGTCCTTTTATGCAGCAATGGCAGTGGGTCAAACTGTCTGTCTCACCCAGAATTGGAAGCTGCATTGAAATAGGTTTTCTAGTTTTCCAAGGAGGGTGCCTCAGTGGAGGACAACATCCTCTCCGAGTGAAAACAAACATCCCCTTTTTGTGTACTTGATGCCTTGAGAAGGCTGACCTAGAACAGAGGCTAGACAGAGTTAAAGAATAAAGTAGGTATTTATTGAAAGGCCTTAAAGGATACACCTTGGGCAGTGTAAGAGCCTGGCCAGGGCTACACCCAAGATGAACCCAAAATGGTCACATAATGGACCAACAGTCACAACGTCTCACACTTTTATAAGTTTTGGTCCATTAGCATATTGGAGTTAATTGTCCAGTTATAGATTTAGGTTATGAAATTCCCTCCTCCTTGTTTTCTCTCTTCAATTCACTGTTGTTTATACTTTTTGGGCCTGGAGCTTGTAACAGTTGACCTTGGTCAAGCTGAAAAAGGAATTATTTTGTCTACCTACCCTGTGAAGAGAACTTACCAACACTTAATAGGAGGTTCAGAGCTACACACTAAAGCAGCACAGAATCTAAAAAATATGAAAGCTAAAACTTAAGGCATCATATTCACCTACCCGCTTTTTTATTTCCCTAAAGTTGTTACTCTCTTAACATCACCCAACTGACAAGAGCATACAAGCACTTTTAAGTTAGTTATTCTCTCACCAGAGTAGGAGTTTATGAAGGTGTCAGAGTTCACACAGATTAGGAATCAGGTGACATCTGCTTTGAGTCTTGGCCTTTGTGGGCTTGAGCATCACCATCATGCTCTTTGGGACAGAAATATGTGTTATTTCTTCTTTTGCATGTTGAATTGGGCATGATTGCTGTTCCATAGTCTGTTTTTCTTTAGAGGGGAAAAAAAACTATGCCCCTACTCTGCCTAACAGCAATTACCAGTAGAAATCAATAGCATCATTAATCAAGGCCTTGTCTGGCTTCCTTAAGCACTTTGTCTTTAATTCATGGGGATAACTATTGTACCAGACCTTTCTTGTCATGGGTCTGATCAAAAGTCAGACAAAGCCAGCAAGTGCCATTTTATTGCTGTCTGCAAATTTTGGGTTGGGATCTATTGTTTCATACAAATTATATGAATGTGCATCATACAAATGAGTATACGGTTTATTACAGCTTCAAGGATCAGATCAAGGTTCTTGGTTCTGGAAGAGGAAATCATCTCAGAACATTTTGGTTGTCCATGGGAAGGTTTTTTATTATTTTTCTAAAAGACTTTTAGAAAGTACTCAGTAATTACAGAATAAATAAAACCAGGATTTTGTTTGCACTGTAATGTTGTCTCTGTTTATTTAAGTGATTGTATGATATTTTTCCAGTGAAGGAATATTCTTCCGAGATTTTTTTAATGTACAGTGAAAATGCGGTGTGTTAACAGTGTGTAGTATTGCGTATAGGTGGAAGATCTTGTAGTGATCATGCCTATATTGCACATTAAAAGTTTATTTTAAAAAAAAGCATAAACCTCTCCCTTTTTTTCCTCTGACTGTCCTTGTGTACTCAGATTGTCATGAATAGCTAATAATTGAAGCAGTCTTTTAGAACAACTTGTGTTTGTCTCAACGGTGTTGTGAAAGTAATCATTAGGTTGTAATTGGAGTCTGGAAATTATATATCTCGGTTCTACCCTAATTCTCTTGATAATGTGCACCTTTACAAGGGCTGACATGGGTCCACATGTGAATGATATTGCTGGTGGTGCCCAAGGAATCCAGATATTGCTGCTAACAGCATAACACTGGTGAGTCACTTTTTGCAGCCTTTGTAAGAGGTGTTAATTAGGCTTCTGTTTTGATGAGTATTTCACAGCACAGTGAAGGCTGTGAACATCTGTATGATGTATAGGAGAGCTTTAGTGGCCAAGGCTGGATTTCACAGCTCCTTCCAAAATTGGAAAATCATTTAGGTTTGTGGAAGTACAGTCATCACCATGGTTTCTCTACTTGATAACAGATTATTGTCTTACTTTGAAATTAAGCCTTCAGAGACAGGATGCAAAGTACAGGGCTGAATTAAGTGCAAAGGTACAAAACAGACATTTTCTGCTTCTCAAAGAACATGGCCTGAATCTATACTCTGAGGAAAATTCTTACTGCTTGGAGGATGACACATTTGTATGCTGCTCCTCAGCATTCCATTGGGTTTTGCACTTTATCTTGATGTCATGGCTCAAGCTGGCAACACAAATACCATGTGGCAATATTGGTGGAGCCCACAAATGATATCTATTATCCAGGCTCTGATTCCATTTCAACACTGCTATACTGCTAAGCTATACTCTGGTGGACTCAGTTCTCTGCTGCTCTAAGTTATTCATGCTGTCCCTGGGTGGTGTCTCAAGTGGTGCCTGAGCAAAACAAGCAAGGTCTTAACAGAATTTTAAATAAACAAATTGAAGACCTCACCCCACACACTACACTACTATGTCCCTGTAGAAAGGGTAAAACAAGACAGATTTGGAACAGAACTGTGTGGGCTCCCGGTCTGAACAAGAAGTGAAGGAAATAAAAGGGAGATTCAACTGGTTTTCATACATTTTTTTCCTTTTTTAATGATCTGCAATGATCCCACATAACGTACCACATACTGCTTTCTTTTATTACTTATTTCTGGAGGCCTCAGAAAGAAAAAGAAAGTAAGGATGAAAATCACAGCAGCTGAGCAAAGTTGTTGGTCTGAAATGAAGCAAATAGAAGGCCTACTGAAAATAAATGTTTATATGTTGCAAGGGATGACCGTGTACAATCCAATTTTCTGCAGCATGTGATTTCCTGCCTTGAGCTTCCTTTGGGAACAAGGTATGCACAGTTAGAGATAATGGAGTGACTTCAGTGCTCTCCACCTTGTATTTAGTTCAGTGATAAGATTAGACCAAACATTGCCTTTGCTTTCAGGGTCCCTCAATTCCATTTGCTGCTGCTGACAATTCCAAAACACAAGCTTGGTGAAACTTGTTGGCAAGTTGATTATATTAACCCATTCCACAAGTCTGCCCCCAAGAAACAATGGTTCTAACCACAGCAGAAATATCAAAAGGATGGCTGGAAATCTAGTGAATTGCATAAGCCATGGGGATGACTTAAGCGTGATCATTATATGAAATTAATATATGGGATGAATTACAGGATTGTTTATGGAGTAATGGCTAGATTGTATGGGCGGGACCTGGCTGAAATTCAGCTATGAAAGAATAGGGAAGGATAAGGCAACCGTTTACAAGTAAACAACTTGTTAACTGCTGTGAAAGTTGTAAAAGTGTCATGGAGAAAGTGTGGAGATACTTTCAGAAAGGGTGGACTGAATGGCAGTGAGGCAAGAGCCAAGTGTGAGATACTGAGAGGATTTGAGCACAGGAACCAGGCATTCTCTAGCAGTCTGTAATAAATATTGTCCAGGGTCTCTCAAGAGAGACACAGAAGGCACCTACAAGAAGTAACCCAGACAAAGAGATTTTTGAGGCGAGACTAAAGAAATGATGAGAATCCAGAGAGACTCAAACAAAACCCTGGGGAGGAAAAGAGAATTCAGGAATACCTCGGGAGAAATACAAGGGACTCTACATCCCTAGAGACGGCACACGGTAAGGCTGGAACTGCTACACTGACCCTCCTGACTTCTCTCCCAGATTATGTGGTGTACCACATAGATCAAGGACTACACTGATTAAACCAACTTCTCGTCTGGACTGTCCTCTGGAACAGGAAGGTCATGTTTCTCATGGTTGACATCACAGATATCCATGTCTAAAATGTTTTTGGATCTGACTTCATTTAGACTCTGCACTTTTGTTTTAGCTTTTACTGCAAAAAACAGCCCTAAACCCTCTATTTCTTATTAATTAATTATTGTTAATTATTTTATTATTATTCATTATTTTAAAATATAAAGTTATGTGATATAATTGTGATAAATTATTATAATAAAAGGATTCCAGTTAGTAACTTTGTATGGCCAGGACGGACCATGGCTTCAACCTGAGTATTACCAGTTCTGTGAAAATAAGGATCATGTAAAAAAAGTTTTTGACTTTTGTTGTTTGTTCATAATATCCTTTCAGCACAAATGTAGTAAACTTTCCCCTGAAACCACCTCATTATTTACCTCCAGTAATTAGATCCATTCATAGAGAGGGCAGCCTATAAAATCTTGCCATCTGTCTGTTTTTTCTACATATTAAGACTATTTTTACTTCCATATAAACATATCTATATAGAATAATTTAGGTCATCAAGTCCAACATTTAACTTAAGACTTCCAAATCCACCCCTTATCCATGTCCTTAAATGCCACATCTTTTAAGTATCTCCAGACCATGGACTGAATCACTTCCCTGAGCAGCCTGGTCTGTGACTGATAGTCCTTTCAGTAGTGAATTATTTCCATATTTATGCAGTCTAAACCACCACTGGTACAACTTGAGGCTGTTCCTTCTCATCCCCTCATTTGCTGGGAGAAAACGCTGATCCCCACCTCATTAAAGCCTCCTTTCCTGTAATTGCAGAGTTGAAGTTTCCCTGAGTCTCTTTTTCTACAAATTTAACACACCCAGTCCCATCAGCTGCTCTTCCACAGGTCTTGTGCTCCAGACCCTTCAGCAGCAGCTCCACTGCCCTTCTCTGGACACACCCCAGCACCTCAATGTTCTTTTTGAAGTGAGGGCCCCAGAACTGGGCACAGCACTCAAGGTGTGCCCTCACCAGTGCGGGGTACAGGGGGACAATCTCTGCCCTGGTCCTGCTGGCCACCCTGTTCCTGACACAGGCCAGGATGCCACTGGCCTTTTCAGCCCCCTAGGCACGCTGCTTCTTTGTGTTCAGACAGATGTCAACCAAATCACCCCCAGGTCCTTTGCTGGGCAACTTTCCAGACGCTCTGTCCCCCATCTGTACTGCTGAGTGAAGTTGTTGTGACCCAAGGGCAGGACCTGAGACTTGGCCTTATTGAATCTCACACCGTTGGCCTCAGCCCATCAATCCAGCCTGTCCAGATCCCTCTGCAGAGCCTTCCTGCCCTCCAGCAGGTCAACACTCCCACCCAGCCTGGTGTTGTCTGCAAAATGTATTGAGAGTATGTTCCCTCCTCCAGATCAGTGAACTAGCTGTTAACCAAAACTGGCTCCAGTACTGATCCCTGGAAAAAGCACTTGTGACCAGATGGATGTAACTCCATCCACCACCACTCTCTGGACCTGGCCATCCAGACACTTTGTTACCCAAAAAACAGTGCACCCATCCAAGTAATTCTCCAGTTTCTCTGTGAGAATGCCCTGGAAGATAATATCAGAGGCTCTGCTCGAGTCAAGACAGACAACATCCAAAGCCTTTCCCTCATCTATTAACTGGGTCACCTTGTCATAGATCAGGTTGGTCACGTAGCACCTGCCTTCCCTAGATCATTCACTGCTGGCTGGGCCTCATCCCCTGGCTGTCCTGTATGTGCTGCATAATGGCACCCAACATGATCTGCTCCATCACCTTCCCCAGGCTGGCAGGCCTCTAGTGCCCCAGCACCTTTTAGATCCTTCTTCCAGCCCTTGTGGAAGGGCATCACACTGGCCAGCTTCCATTCTCCTGGGATCTTCCTGGTTAGCCAGGACTGCTGCTAAGTGATTAAAAAGAGCTCAATGAGCTCTTCCACCAGCTCCCTCAGTACCCTTGGGAGGAACCCATTTGGCCTCATGGGCTTGTGCGTGTCTAAGATGTGTAGATAGATTGTTATTTTTTCCCCCCTGGATTCTTAGGCCATCATTCTGTTTCCCATCTGTGTCTTCAAGATCGCCAGATGTATTGATAGAATCATTTTGTCTTTTACTGCAGCAGCCAAAGTAAATTCTAGTTGGGCTTTGGCCCTTTATATTTTCTCTCCATACAAATTTTGAAATTGGTAGTCTTCCTGAGTGGAGACCCACTTCTTCCAAAGGTCATAAACATTTTTCTTTACTGAATTACAGCCAAAACTCTTGTTCAGACTGGTTTTATTCCCCCCGCCACCACCCCCTCCACCACGTCTTTTGGCATTCAGGGCAGTACTTCAGCATCAAGATTCTTTTCTTCAAAAATTGCTAGCCTGCCTAGATTCCTTTGTTCTTTGAGAATGCACAGAATCCTTTAGGCTGGGAAAGACTCTGGACCATTGAGACCAATCTTTGACTGGTCACCACCTTGCCAACTAGACCATTGCACCATGTCCTATGCCCAGTCCTTTCATGAACGCCTGCTAGGGTGGTGACTTCACCACTTTTCTGGGCAGCCCAAGCCAATGTTTAACAACCCTTTCCATCAAGAAATTCCTCCTGACATCCAGTCTGAACCTCCCCTGGCACAGCTTGAGGCTGTGTCCTCTCATCCTGTAAACTAACTGCCTAAGAGAAAAGGCCAGCCCCCAGCTAGCTACAACTTTCTCTCCGGGATTTTTAGAGCAGTAAGGTCACCCCTGAGCTGCTTTTTCTCCAGACTAAACAACCCTAGGTCCCTCAGCCTCTCCTAATAGGACTTACCCTCCAGACCTTTCTCCACTGCCCTTCTCTGGACTCACCCCTGCACCTCAATACCTTCTTTGAAGTGCCTTCCAAGAGACTGCGACAACTGGGCCAAAGGTTTCCTGACAGAAGTCCAAGCTGGTAGTTCTAACCACATTCCTTAATTCTATAATTTCATGATTACTACAGCCCAGACATCCTCCAGCCATTAGCTGCATCAGTTTTACAGCTATTAAGGCTGTTCTTCCCCTCTGTCAAAGAAATTAACTGTCCCTTTTCTTGACTTTTGTGCTGTCACCATGTGACTGCCTGAATAATTCTGATTTCAAGGCACTGGGAATTGGCTGAATGAAAGAGTTGGAGTTGCAGAGTTCAGGGTCTGCTCTGTCACTAATAAGAGCTCTTGTGAAAAAATCACAATTTTTTTTCACAAGAGAAAAAGAGAGCATCCTCCTTTTGCACTTGGAAGCTGCATTCAAACTCAGATTTTGCTACTGACCCCTACCTCTGTAGTATCTTTGCTTCTGTAATTCATTGCCTTGTGTCTCATTGATTCTGACCCTAATCCTGACACATTCACCTTAATTTTCAGGTTTAGCCTCAGGCTTTCTATGTTCCTCTGCACTTGTTGTGTTACTACTGGACTGAAACTGAGACTTGCTGGCTTAGAATCATGCCAGGAAAAACAAACAGAAAGAGACAAACAAACAAAAAATAACTCTGCATCTGCTCCAGCTGTAGTTTTTGTTTCTATAGAGGTCATGTGAAAATGGAGCTTGACAGCAAAAGATATTATTCTGGGATGGCCAAAGCTGCTGAACTGCTCTGTTTGTTACACATTGAGCTGCCAAGTGCTTGCATCTACATCCTTCCTTCAGTTTTTACATCTTCCATTTACAGCTGTGGCCACCCAGTGTCTGCAGAAGCAGGCTGGTTCATGGGCAAAACAAAATTTTCTTGCTTTTAAAGAAATTACATGCTAACTAAATACAGATAAATTATAATGGGGACTATTACAATTTCTTAATTTATTTTTTTATCTAAATTTTATTTTTAATCCTAATTTTATTTTTTATGCTAAAACTTAACTTGATGTTCATCATACAATTATTTTTCTCCATATTGAATTTTCTTGTTACTGAATCCTAAAATTTTAGTTACTTCAACAACAGGAACAATTAAAATGGAAGTTGTGTTTGGCCTGCTTGTGCTCATTTTGCTTTTAATATTTGTGTCTCCAGATGCATTTCTTCTTTCCTTCCTTCATCTTAATCTCCCATTCCTCCTCCTTTTGCCTACCGACTTGAAAAGCTGAAATGTAACTGCCAAATATTTTGGTTTGAATATTGGAAAATTTAAAAAATTATGAACATTTTGATGCAAAATTAAATTCTGTGGCCACTCCCAGCATATTTGGTCTTGATGAAGACTGGGTTAGGGTTAGGGTTAGGGTTAGGGTTAGGGTTAGAGTTAGGGTTAGGGTTAGGGTTAGGGTTAGGGTTAGGTTAGGGTTAGGGTTAGGGTTAGGGTTAGGTTAGGGTTAGGGTTAGGGTTAGGGTTAGGGTTAGGGTTAGGGTTAGGTTTAGGGACTCTGAAGGGGCAGAAGGGGATAGGGCTGTGTTTTCTCTCTGCCTCGAGCTGCCAACATTCTCCAAGCCTCAATCGCCAAGGCACTACTGGATTTCAGGGAAGGTCCTCCAGTTTTTTAGGACTGAGCACACCCCATCTTGGCCTGAGATGGGGATCTGTTCAAAATAGAGACAGAGCACAAGGAAACTCCTGCAGAAGCGGATCCCTCCCGCAGGCAGGCAGTGATGCTGTTTTCTGTAGGCTCACACGGCCCTATCATTTCCCCCACAGCCTTAAATCCTTAAATCCTCCTGTTCCCTCCTGCTGATCTATGGGAGGCACACTCCTTCCATAGGGGGTGCAGGAAGAGGGAAGGGAGATTTCCTTCAACCCCGCTCTGGGTCTCTAGCACTGATGCGCAGGGGGAAAGCAACTCATCCTTTTCCTGGGAACGCGGCTCCCTCGTGAGGCAGACTCCAGCAGGGACGTCTGAGGATCCCAGTTCAGCTGAGAATGGGATATGGCTGCAAAGCCACCTACAGCACCAGGGAGACTTACCCATCAACTCCCAATGTTGGAACTCAAAATGTCTCTCAGACATTTTTAGAAGAGTTCCAGGCCTTGGTCAGAAGCGTTTTAGACCCTGGCAGGCAGCTGCAAACAGCTGTGATTTTGGGTTTGAGCCATGGAATGAGTTACCAACTTTGGAGGTAGAACAGTCACAAAAGGTTAGATAGTATAGTAAAAGTAGTTACAAAACAGAGGGGATTTTTTTTTTTTTGTATTGCACAGGGGGGTTTTAACACTTATAAAAGAGAGTTTTTACTCTGTACATAAGAGTCAAAAGTTCTAAGATAGAAGAAAGTGGGCTAATCCTGTTCTTCCTCCTCTTTCCTTACCTCCATGTTCTTGGTGATGTTGGCACTCACAGATTGGTTTAGAGTAGAAAAGCACTTTGTAATATAGGTAGTAAGTATTGGAGGAAAACTATAAACATGTAATACGTAATATATCATATAAAAGATAGCAACAGCCCTGGGCGGGAGGAAAAAAGAAGAAGACACCAAACAAAGAGGATGTCAGGGTGTATATGTACCTCTGTCCAGGCCACTGACCGAGCAACCACAGCCCAAAAAGACAATCTTTTAAATAACTAACAATAAACTGCCTTAAAACAAAACAGCAAGAGCCTGAGCAGTTTTTCTTTAGAATCACAGGTTAGAAAAAAAATTTCACCACCACATGGGACCTAAGAGCAAAGCTGGGGTTCCCACATCCCAGCACAGGTACAACTGGCAGAAGATGTGTCTTGTAAGAGGTGAGGCCAGGGAAAGGAGATTAAATCCTGCTGTTTTCCAGGGAGCCCAGGTGTCCTGCTGCTCACCAGCCCTGCTTTGCTCTAACTGCTGGTCCCAAATGTTTTCTCAACACCTAAAGAACCCCCCATGCACGGTGACCTCTTCATTATACTATGAAGACTCTCCTACTTAATTCTTTATCAATCATATCACAAATTCCCACCCCTATAAACCCTGCTGCCTACCTAGCACACATTTTTATCCCCCTGTTGATGTCATCAATGTGTAATAAGTGTTCAGGGGGATCATTCTGGTGACTGTGCAGCTCTGCTTAGTCCATGACAAATGGCAGGATTGTGCTTCCAGCCTGGTGGGGCTCATTCCAGGTGTACTGACACCCTGTCACATGAAAGCAAATTTTTGCTTCTGCTGCCAAAAGAATTGAGAAAAATACCTGTTATGGTTTGACACTGGGACAATGCCAGTGCCCTTATGAAAATGTAATTTTTCAATTGAATGTTGTGAAATGGAATTGAGAATAGAGCAAAGCAGGTTTAAGTTTAATAATAGAAAAAAAAAACTTTATTAAGCTATTATTATAAAAGAAAGAAAGAAAGGAAAAAGGGAAAAAAGTATACAAAGATTAAAATGAAAATCTTGTATTTTTCTTCTTACTACTTAACTTTAATAAATTACACTGAGACACAATTTGGACTTTAATAAGGTTTTACTTTCTAAATAATTGATATTTAGCTTATTGAGGGAGACAGGAGGTTTTTTTTTGCTATAGACTTCTTAAGAAAACATAGCTATTATATTTGTGTTTTTATGTTACACATGGCACTGCTTGGAGAAAAAAATTTGTTATAGTGACTTGACTTTGTTTTGGTATTTTTCTAAAATATAGTCTCTCTTGAAGGAGAAGATTGGTACAGTTTGTGGCTAACATGGAAAAGTCCAGCTAAAAGTTACTTCTTGTCCCCCTCTTATCTAGAATTCCTCCTTCTAACATCCCAGGGTGTAAGGTGTCCCTCTTCCTCTCTGTTGTAGCTTGCCACTTCTCTGTCCTTGACTCCAGCTGGCACAGGGACTCCAGCATATCAAGTATAGCAGCACTCAGCAGAAGCGTGACACCTTCACTGAGGACACAATAGTCCCTGTTAATTTTCACCCTCCACCAGACTTTTGCATGGGCCATATGATATATTTAAAGGACAGTGATCATTCTTTGGGTCTCCAGTGGGGGAATCAGCCTGCAGGTGGGAGCCAGGGAGTCTCAGCTGCTGCAGTATCACTGCTGGTGCACTGTCAGGGGGACAATCAGCCTGCCATTCATCCACCCACAGTAAGGCCACAACAGAGAAATGTTCTGAGAGCCCAGACAGGTTAATCAGCTGTTCAACCTTCTCCATATTCATGGTGGCTACACTGAAAACACACTGGTGCCCTTTTGGGCCCCTGAAGTACACTGTCCTCAGGCAGTCTATGCCAAGGAAACAGGAGGCCTCCAAGGCTGTCCAGAAAAAGGTGGTTTTGCCACAAACCTAAATATATCAGTGAGTAGTACTAAACACCTCACATAAGGGTGAAGAACTGTGGAAGCCCATGCACTAAAACTACCCATACCAATCTCAGCAAAGAGGAGGTGTATTCCCTCATTCGGTCTGCAAGATAACTTCCCCAGCATAGTTAAGTGCACAACGTTTGTATTAACATGCTCCAAAGCTCAACAGAATGAAGAGGTATTCAGTGCAGCCAGCCAGCTTCAAAGACACAGTAACCTGCCAATTAATAACTGCTATAGCTATAGCATGCTCAATTCAAAGCTCCCATCAGCTCAATCCACATGCTGGGTGCCAAAAGATTGTGATGGGTTGACCTTGGCTGGACACCAAGTGGCCACAAGCAGCTCTGTTACTCAACAGGACAGGGGAGAAAAGAACATGTAAAAATTAAGGGTTGAGATAAAGGCAGTTCTGTGAAGAAAAGCAAAGGTTGTGTGTGGAAGTGAAGCAAAGCAAAAATATTTTTTCTCTCATTTTCATTCTCAGGTGGTGTCCTGGGAAGCTGGGTCTCAGTATGTGCAGTGATTACTTTGGAAGACAAGAGCCTTAATAACAAATCCCTCCCATGATCCTTAACTTCTGTTTTTTTGCCAAGTACAACATTACATAGTATGAAATATCCCCTTTGATTATGAAATATCCCCTTTGATTTGTCCTGGCTATGTGTGCTCCCAAACCCCTGCCCACCTCCAGCCTACTGGCCATCAGATGGAGTATGAATAAACACCCTTGATGCTGTGTGAGCCCTGTTCAGCACGACCAAAACACTGGTGTGCTATCAGCACCATTGTAGCTGTAAGTACAAAGAACAGCTCTGTAATGGAAAGTTGACCAGGAAAGTTGACTACATCCCAACCAGACCCACTCACCACGCTCCTCTGAGTCAGTGTCACCCAGTCCAGCTGCAGTCAGAATCCCTTCTCCCTCCACTTCACCCCTGCAATGTCAGGGAAAGCTCCATCCTCTGCCATTCCAGCTGACCCTCCCATTGAGCTTGCCCTTTCCCCACAGCAGAGGAGGAGGCACTGAAACCTCCCTCCTTGGCTTCCCACAGCTGACAATTGGCCCTGCTGGCCACTCTCCACTGTGCTTTCCTCCCCAAGCCCAGGGAGCAGGGCAGCAACCCACCAGGACCTCCCTGACCCAGCCAGGTTTGTTCCTCTGCTTCCCACAGAGCCAAGAATTGTTTTCATCAGAGGTCTCCTTGCCCAAGGTCTCCTTGCCCAAGAGCCTTCTGTCCCTAGGCCACTTTCTGAAAGATGCAAAGACTGCAGCAGGGATGGGATCTGGCTCTAACAAGCCACAGAAGGTCAGTCCTTATGACTGCCAGCAGCTGTGGCAGTGAGGACTGAGTTACAGGTTTTGTACCTGCTCCAGGGAAAATCAGTGTTCAGTACCTGAAGCTGAAAAAAATCTTTCCAAATTTTGTATTTTTGTATGCGGGCAATTAATTCCTGAGTCCCACAGTGCAATCATATGCAGAAAGAAAAAAAAAATTGTGTATTTGATTGGCTTTGAGCTGTGATTAATTTAAGTGGAATTTGGTCATGTCTCTGACTAAAATATTGGAGGGCACATAATTTCATTAGAGAAGCTTTATGGTGCTGTGAATTGATTTAAAAAACATAGAATGGAGAATATGTTCCAAACTGAAGACTGTGATTTTACTCAGATGGTGGAAGTTGCCTTTCTTTATGGAAATGCAACTGTCTTCATTTTTACATTCTGTTTTCAAGAAGATATTTTAATGAAGCCATAGATGCTTTATTCTTTCATCAAAAAACCTGTTACTTGCTGCCGCGCTCTCGCCCCGGTTCCCTTTGTCTCAGCCCCGGCTAGCTCTTGTGGGGCGAGGGCGGGCGATGGAGGCACCCTCCGCCGCTCCCAGCTGGGGTTTGGAGAGTGCCTTTGTGGGTTCCGGGCAGCGCTAGCAAGCCTCGCGGTGGTAAATGAAGAGCGGATCCTGCTGGGGGCTAAGTCCGAGTTTATTGTAGCCCAACGGGGCCAAATGTCCTAGAACGATGCCAGCCAACAGGAACAAGCACAAGGTGCTTGCACTGGCTTATAAACTGTAAGGGAGGGGTATCCAACGACCAATGGGGATAGGGATAGGGGGTGGCTCCGGGATGGGGGGATATGGTGGGGTCCAATGGGGGAAGGATATGGGGGGAGCCCCAGGTCCTCGCCCAATCACCCGGTGCCCTGAGTAGAAGCTTCTGGATGGATGGGAAGGGGCACCGAGTGACAGACAAGGCACCCGGGGGGGGTAAAATGCCTCTTTCAGGGTGATGGATAGATACTGGGAAGGCGGGAAGGGCGGACAAGGCGGGAAAACTGGGGATAAACCAAGTTGCACACGGGGGTACAAAGGAATAAACCAATACATAATACAGGGATAATAAAACATATACATAACGCAACTCCACATCTCCTCCTTTTTTTGTTTAAAAAGAAAGAAAGGTGAAGAGGATAAAGTAAGTCTTTAAACGGGGGCTTCACAGTCACTGGGCTCATTTTGAAACTAGATGTTTCCTTTTTCTGGAAATTCTTCTTTTTGAAACCCTTCTTTGTTTAAGGGTTTCAGTTCATCACTATGTTAAAGCTTGTAATAAACACAATGAGTCCCAGCAGCAGCAAAGTCCTGTTTCTTTAGAAAGCAACTGAAATTAATAGTTGAGGTAGGGGAGGTCTAACTCAAAGGGGAACAGAGAATCCCAGGAGCCAGGGAGGGAAGAGGGGGGACCAGGTGAGGGGGACCTTTTCCGCCGTCGGAGGGCGGCGTACCCAACTTGAGGACTGTCCGGTTTTCTCTTCTGGGTCTTAGGGACATATGGTCTGACGAATTTGGAAGGGACCCATCTTAGGCCTGAGGGCGTGGATACGCAAGCGTACTCCCGTCTCCAGGTGACCAAGTCATAGGGTCCTTCCTGCTGCCAGGTCTCAGGGTTTTTAATGAGAACTGGCGGCTTTTCCCTGACCTTGCTCTGCTCGTAGGAATTAAAGTGCCTCGCGATGGGGGGGTTGAGGCACTCGAAGGAACAGTTTAAGAAATTGATGGTAAAAAGGGCCCGCGCTAACTGAACCTGGGGGGACTCATTTTTAGTTGACGACTGTTGTTGTTTAAGCATCCTTTTGATGCTTTGATGAGTCCTCTCTACCACGGCTTGACCTGTCGGGGAATAGGCGATGCCAGTTTTATGTTCTATTCCCCATTGCTGCAGGAAGCCTGCGAATTCCTTGGATGTGTACCCGGGGGCATTGTCTGTTTTTATCTGTTTTGGGACGCCTAGCATGGAGAAGGCTTGTATCAGGTGTTTCTCTACTTCCTTGGCCTTCTCCCCTGTGTGGGCAGAGGCGAAAACTGCTCCAGAGAAGGTGTCCACGGAGACATGGACGTACTTCATCCTCCCGAAGGAGGGGATATGAGTAACGTCCATCTGCTACACCTCACAGGACTTCAGACCCCTAGGGTTAGCCCCTGCGCTCACCGAAGGTAGGGGGAGCGACTTACAGGACGGGCATGTGGCCACAATGGCCTTGGCCTGGTCTCGGGTTAGATGGAACTGCCGGACCAGACCAGGCGCATTTTGATGGTAAAGCTGGTGGCTTATTTTGGCTTGCTGGAACTTGTCCGGGAGCGGCGCCAGCTGTGCGGGGGCGGCAGCGAGGGAATCGGCACGGCGATTGCCCTCGGCCAAGAACCCCGGCAGGTCGGTGTGTGACCTGATATGCATCACATAAAACGGTTGCTCTCGGTGGGAGACTAGCCTTATCAGCTTAGAGAGCAACCTGTTAAGGGCATCGTTGGAGACACCTTGCAGGATTGCATCCTGTGCTCTAGACACTACACCTGCTACATAGGCCGAATCAGTTACCAAATTAAAAGGTTCAGAGAACCGCTCAAAAGCTCTAACGACTGCGGCCAACTCAGCTACTTGAGGGGATCCTTCTACTTCAACAACATCTGCCTCCCACTGCTGAGTTTGAGGATCTTTCCAAGTCACTACTGACTTGTGGGACCCTCCGGACGCGTCCGTAAAAACTGTTAGAGCCTTTAAGGGTTTTTTGCTCTGAATTTGTTTTGTTGACAGAGTGAATTGGATTTCGGAATTGAAAATTTTGTGGGCCGGTCTCAAAACAGAAATTTTTCCGGTGTAGCTGTCCAGTGCAAACTGCAATGATTCATTCTCTTGCAGCAGGTGTTCTAACATTGCCTTTGTGAATTGGCCCGATTCCAATTTCAAAGGAATGTGGATGTGATCAAAGTCACACCCCGCCAGCTCCCGAATCCGCGTTCTCGCTTTGCGGATTAGCTCTGCCACCAGCTCTTGTGGCCGTGTCAACCTTTTGGATCGTGAATGACTCAGGAATACCCACTCTATGATGGAGAGTGGGTCCCTTTTGTCCTGATCCTTGCCCTTTCCTAGGGTGTCTGCCCATTGGAAGATGACACCGTGGAGGTGTGGCAGTCTGCCCAATATGATGAATCTGAAGGGCAGGCCCGGATCGTACTTGTGGGCCTGCCTGGCAGACATTGCCTCCTGAACCTTCTGCAAAGCAGCTTTGGCCTCTGGAGTGAGTTCCCTGGGAGAACTAGGCTCTTCTCCCCCTTTCAATAAATTGAAAAGAGGGGCTAGGTCTTCGTTGTTAATACCTAACCAGGGTCTCACCCAGTTTAAAGACTCACACAGCTGCTGTACGTCGGCTAGAGTCCGAATTGAATTTTTTATGGCCAATTTCTGCGGAACAATGGTCCGCTTGTTTATTTCTAAACCCAGGTACTTCCAAGGTGGCATTTTTTGAATCTTATCCTCTCGCAGCTCGAACCCTACAGCAACCAATGCACTGGTTGTCAGTTCAAGCGCGTGTGTAAGTAGATCGCTGTTGGGGGCACAAATAAGAATATCATCCATATAGTGCTGGATGATCACGCCCTCGGTGGCTGCACGCACAGGGGACAGCAATGAAGAGACGTACCACTGGCAAATGCTTGGGCTGACTTTCATGCCTTGGGGAAGAACTTTCCAGTGGTATCTCTCCATTGGGGCTTCTCGGTTGATGGAAGGAACCGAGAAGGCGAACCGTGGTGCGTCATCAGGGTGTAGGGGAATTTGGAAAAAACAATTTTTGATGTCAATGACAGCTAATTCCCAATTTTCTGGTAACATCGTGGGGGACGGCATCCCTGGCTGGAGAGGACCCATGTCTTTTATTACATTGTTGATGGCGCGAAGGTCATGAAGGAGGCGCCACTCGTCTTTGCCAGGTTTTTTCAGGACAAAGACAGGGGAATTCCAGGGGGATGTTGTTTCCTGGATATTCCCTTTGGCAAGTTGCTCCTTCACGAGCTCCCGAAGCGCTTTTAATTTCTGTTTATTGAGCGGCCACTGCTCTACCCACACTGGTGTATCTGTGAGCCAATTAAGTTTTCGGGTAGGACGCTCCTCAGTGACTGTTGCCCGAAAAACCTGGGGGGTCGGGATGTTAATTGTGACCCCCCACTGGGCCATCAGGTCTCTTCCCCATAAGGGTTCTGTGTAATCTAATACGAACGGGCGTAAATAGGCCGATTGTCCGTTCGGCCCCTCAAATTTTACGATGTTTTTTGATTGCTTTGCCAATTGAGAACCCCCTACACCTTGAATTTTCTCCGCCACGTTTTGCAATTCCCAGCGTGACGGCCAATCCCGTGCGGGAATGACTGTCACGTCTGCTCCTGTATCCAGGAGACCGCTTAGGTGTTTGTACTCCCCATCCTTCCGCATATAACAGGAGAGCTTTGGTCTTTCCTTCCCTATGACCTGGGCCTGGCACACCTGGTAGCTCTTCTTCGCTGACTTCTTCCATAGATCCTCAGGGTGTGCCGGAGGCCCAGATGCTGGAATGGCTTGGGCGATGATTTGGCCCTTGGGAAGGAAGACTGGAGGATGGGGGCAGTGCAGCCACACTACTAATCGTTCGGTGTTCCTGGATGTCAGGGATGGTGCAATAGTGACTTCGAGAGGCGTGAATTTTGTGTCCCCAAGAACGATGTACTTACTGTGGAGGTTCCTCCAGGTTCTTGGGTCCTCTGTGTCGACAGCGATGGAGTGCCAGTCGCTGTCCCTTAGGTGCAGAGCTTCAGTCAGGGCCAACCTATATGGGGAGAAACCAGATACGATGTTAAGTATCGGCTTGGGCTGGTTCGGGCCTCGACCCAGCCAAGCAGTGGGAATGAAATCCACATCTTCTCTCATATAGGCTGGTTTGTCAGCCATAATTTGGTGTGTCAAGTCCAGTGAAATGTCCTCAGGTGGGCATTGCAGGTAGTCGTCCCTCCCCTCCTCTGATGTTATAGAACCCACCATATTTATGTCCTCGCGCAGGGAGGGACTGCGCTGATGACTCAGTTTTTTTGTTTTCCCCCCGAGTTGGGGGCACTCTTTTCTTGTCGCTGCTGTTTAAACTTAAAAAACTCGTCCCTCAGCGGGCATTGGGAAGCCCAATGTCCCTTCTGCCTACATAGATTGCAGGCCTGATGGTGCTGTTGTCCCCTCGGGGGTGCTCCTGTAGGGCGGCGATCTGGAGAAGGGGTGGCTGGCGGTGTCACGGCTTCAACGAAGGCTACTCTCTTTGTTGGTGGTTTAGGAGTCTCTGGAATGTCTTTAGCAGGAACTGTCACCTTCTTCGCACAGACTTGTAGCATGCTTTGAAGGGTAGGCTCAGGGTCCAGGGGCAGACTGAGGATTGCTTGCCGGCACGCGTCGTTAGCGTTTTGCCTCGCAACTGTGGCAAGCATCCCCTCTCGCAGCCTCTCGTCCGGGACCTGAGCCTCCATCGCGTAATGCAAGCGATCCACGAACGCGACAAAAGGTTCTAGGGATTCCTGCTTTAGGGACAAGAAGTTAATAACCGTACCGCTGGGTCTTAACTTAAAAAACGCCTTTTCTGCTGCCCTAGTGCTGACTTGCAGCGCCTCTCTGGGGATTTTTTCCGCCTGCTTGGTCCCCATTTTCCAATCCCCCTCCCCGCACAAGTGGTCTAGCGATATTACAGCCCCATCTTCATCCCTAGAGCTATCTGCATTGGCCCAGAGGTCAGGTAACACCTCTCTGATCTCCCGCTTCCACTCGGACTCCCAGATGAGGAATTCTCCGTGGGTAATTAAACAGGAGAAGAGAGTTCGCATGTCTGCTGGGACATATTCTTTGGAGGAGAGGGTTGCTTTTAATAAGCCTCGGAAGTATTCGCTTTCCATCCCGAACCCCTTCTTGGCCTTGCAGAGCTCTTTGATGGTCTGCTGGGGGATGGGGGACCACTGTGCAAGGGGCCTACCCCCTTGCCGCGGGGTACAGGTGACAGGTGCGGCCGAGAAGGCAGGTAGGGACTGGGGTGGATCGGGGTTCCCACGCTCCCCCCCCCCGGAACCGAAAGCGTGGGAACTGGAAGTGGGGTCGTGGGAACCAGGGGACGAGGCGTGGTCTGGAGCAGGAGGAGTGGTATGGTGGGGACTCCCCTCCCCGGGGGTGGAGCTGAGGGGTGGGGTGTTGAATAATTCAAGGGAGGGGGAGTTGACGGGGGGTGGAGGAGGGAGGTGGGCGGAGAAATCCGGGGAGCAGAAGGGGTTGGTCTGCCGGAAGGGATTATGGGAGGGGGGAGGACAGGGATCATGGGAAGAAGGAGCACGAGTGGCGGGAAAACCCACGCGGTCACCTCCATCTTGTGTCCTGGGGAAGGGGGAAGAAGGGGAGCCATTTCGTGGGGTTTGGGGATGGAGGATGGGGGATGAGGGATCTTCGGGGGTCTGGGATAACTGAAAACGAACGGAGTCTGTACGGGACGGGGCTGTACAGCGCGGGGAAGAAGGGGAACGGGTAGAAGTAGAGACAGTGCCTGCACCGCTCTGCGGGGTGTTTAGGGTATTCTCAGAGGGGCCAGAATCTGCCTGCGGGCAATGCCGGGATGCCTGTCTGATAATACCCGACTTCGGGAGAGAGGGAGAGTTTTGCCGCAGTTTTCCCGCAGCGCCCGCCGCAGCCGCAGCCTCGGGAGCAGCGACAGCAGCTGCCCTGCGCCGCGCCGCAGCCGCAGCCTCGGGAGCAGCGACAGTAGCTGCCCTGCGCCCCGCTGCAGCGGCGAGCGCTGCATCGTACTGCAGCGACTGGGCTGAGGGACAGGGAAGCGGAGTAGGGTTATATGAACTACCCGCCGAACTGGGGATCGGTTTGTTTGCGGCTGGCTGTGGCAGACTTTCGTAGCGATATTTAATTATATCGCGAATTTGGAGAGCCAAATGGGTGAATATGGAGAGAGAGAGATCTGACTGTCGCAGGATCTTCCCCGCTACCTGTTCCCAAAAAGGGGCTTGGTATAATTTAGCTGGCGAAATGTCAGGGAAAGTTTGCGACAACCACTGAACGAACCGTTTTACTTCAGATTTTTTAACCTTAATTCCCCCCACTAAAAGGATACCCACAACTTGGGAATAAATGCTCTTCTGCGGCACGGACAGCCTTGCACCCATGGCTGTTAGATGTTAAATCGTGCTGCAGCGCCTACGATTGGGAAAACACGAACGAAAAACAAAAGACCACACTTCCGGCTTTGTCGCGGTCCTTAAGCTTCCCGCCCGGAAAGGGAAGCACCAAAAACAGGAATTTTTTCCCCGAACCCCGGGGAAAAAGAAACCCACCAAAAAGGGATCCTTCCCCTAAAACTTAGGGGAAAGGAACTAACCAAAAAAAAAGGACCGGGAAAGCCCCAGGGGCCCCTATACTCACAAACCACAGGGGTCCGAGAGGGAAGGGTGGAAAAGAAAAACAAATCGCAGGGCTTCTCCGCGAGAGAATCGACTCCGGAGGTGCTTTCCAGAGCTGCCGATCCTGTCCCCAAGAGGGCCACCCACTAAAACGTGGGTCTGCTCTCGCCGGGGTAGCTGACGGCCAGGAGGACGATTCTTCAGGTCTGCGCGACCCTAAAATCCTCAAACGAGGGTCCAACGCCGCGAAAACGGGGCCGCTCGTTGGGCGCCAGCTGCCGCGCTCTCGCCCCGGTTCCCTTTGTCTCAGCCCCGGCTAGCTCTTGTGGGGCGAGGGCGGGCGATGGAGGCACCCTCCGCCGCTCCCAGCTGGGGTTTGGAGAGTGCCTTTGTGGGTTCCGGGCAGCGCTAGCAAGCCTCGCGGTGGTAAATGAAGAGCGGATCCTGCTGGGGGCTAAGTCCGAGTTTATTGTAGCCCAACGGGGCCAAATGTCCTAGAACGATGCCAGCCAACAGGAACAAGCACAAGGTGCTTGCACTGGCTTATAAACTGTAAGGGAGGGGTATCCAACGACCAATGGGGATAGGGATAGGGGGTGGCTCCGGGATGGGGGGATATGGTGGGGTCCAATGGGGGAAGGATATGGGGGGAGCCCCAGGTCCTCGCCCAATCACCCGGTGCCCTGAGTAGAAGCTTCTGGATGGATGGGAAGGGGCACCGAGTGACAGACAAGGCACCCGGGGGGGGTAAAATGCCTCTTTCAGGGTGATGGATAGATACTGGGAAGGCGGGAAGGGCGGACAAGGCGGGAAAACTGGGGATAAACCAAGTTGCACACGGGGGTACAAAGGAATAAACCAATACATAATACAGGGATAATAAAACATATACATAACGCAACTCCACAACTTGCCGTTCATTTTCTGCTAGAATATTTATTCCAGTTTAAATTATTGTAAGTGTAATAAAAAAAAAAAAGGTTAAAATTATATTTGCAATAATAAAAAAAGTATCCAGCTCAAGATTTTCTATCAAAATAGAGGAATCATTCATTAAAAACTCTAAGCATGAGTTTTAAGAATTGGGAAGGTCATCTGAATAAAAAATACACATATGAAATTGTTAGGTAGGAGAAGTGGTGTCCTGGGTTGTAAGATAAGCTTGTATTCCATTTGCCATCTGTTGAAGGCGAACCGGTTGGACAGGTTTTTGTTATCTCTCTCAGAGACAATGGTTTGTCCTGTAGAGGCAATGGTTTGTTTATACACCATTGACTGATTCAATGAAGGGCTGAAAAAATGTAACACCGTGAGGGGTCCCACCCAGAGGGGGGAAGCAGCTCTCTCTCTTCTTCGCGGGACTCCGAGAGAAGCAGCTCTCTCTCTCTCTTCGCGGGATTCCCAGAAAAGCAGCTCTCTCTCGCTCTCTCTTCGGCAGCACTCGCAGCGAAGCAGCCGGCGCGCGGAGGCGACGGCAGCAGAGCTCAGAGGCAACCCCGGCGCAGAGGAAGACCGGCCCCCACTGCCACCAGATCTTCAGAGGAAAATTATACCCTTCTAAAGATCACCACTTCAGCTGCAACTCATCAACTATTGCAAGGGAAAGCAATTGTCCCAGCAAAACTGATACTGGCATTCCTCAGGTTCTGGACTTTTTCTTTCACTGGTTTTGTTTGTACCGATTGCATTTGCCTTTTTAAATTGTTGTCTAGTTTTCTCCTAGTAAAGAATTGTTACTCCCACTCCCATATCTTTGCCTGAGAGCCTTTTAATTTAAAGATCCTGGTAATTCAGAGGGAGGGGGGTTTGCCGTTCTCCATTGCACAGGAGGCTTTGCCCTCTTTCACAGACTCCTGTCTTGTCTAACCAAGACAGAATTTGGCGCATCAACGTGAGGCCCGAGGGCATTGAGAGGGAAAAAGGATTAACAGTTCTTAAGTAATTTGGTTTTGTTGTGTGTAAAAACATCTTCAGCATCACCATGTGGTCTAGTTTACCTTGGTTTGGGTGGCATGTGATCGTAGCTATACTTTTCCCATTTGCAGACCCTTATCTAAAAATGGGTCCTATAACTAAGGCTACGGTGTCTGTTATCAAGTTTGGCTTCTGGGTTAATTGGGTGAGGAATTCATGGATCTTTAATTTCCTCTGGAAGGCAGGTACATGGATTCATAGCTATCACACGTTAACTGTATGTTTTTGGGGTTACTTTAATAACGGTACCTACTGCGAGGAAATAGCACCTGGGCAAACTTTCTCTCAACCTTTTAACCATCTTTTTGGGTCTGCTCCACCAGTTCTCAAAGGGTTAAGATCCTTTATAAGTGCTAATGATACCATACAATGGGTGGTGTTGCTGATAGTCCTGTTATATTTAGCATTCAGAGATAAGGGAAGATTAACCTGGATAACTACCCTCACACCTACACCACAGACTCGAGATGCTGCTGCTCCAGAGCCTGACCCTGCCCCACAGCCCACCTCAGAAATGAACTGCCCAGATTGGGTGAGGGTTCTGGTTAAGGAGATACGAGAGATGCTGAAGGAGTGCATTTCCCCAGCTGGTGAGAAACCGGCCCTTTGCCTTGAGGAGGGACAGTCTAATAGTACAGCTGTGGAACCCACTAATGTTACAACTGTCCAGGTTCCAGCTGAACCACAAGGGCAGTCACGGTCAGCAGCAGTGGCCCCGGTAGAAACAAGGAAGTCTAAGGTGAAAGCAGAGCACCCTGCAGATAGGGACAGGAATGGAGGAACCTCACAACCCACAGGGGAGCCAGAGATTGCTATCATCACCGAGTCCCTGACGTACGAAAGTCTTCGCAATCTGCATAAAGACATTGTGCGACGAGGGCGTGAGGCTTATGCTACCTGGCTACTCCGGGTTTGGGATCTTATGGGTACAGGCGTGCAGCTGGATGGTGGTGAGGCAAGGAACTTGGGACCCTTAACCCAGGACTCGGGTATAAATCAGGTTTTTGTAAGGGAACCAGGGTCCCTTTCTCTCTGGGAGCGGCTCTTAATGAGTGTCAGGGAGAGGTTTATCCACAGAGAGAGAATGCAAGAGCACCATCATAGAATGCGCTGGAAGACCCTCGAGGAAGGGATCCAACAGCTGAGAGAAGTGGCAGTATTGGAGGTACTCTTTGGGAGGGATGGACGACACAATAATGATCCTGACAAGGTCAGGTGTACGGGACAAATGCTGTGGAGTCTGGCAAATCTTGGGCCATCTCAATACGCCACCTTCATTGCAACGATCAATGCTGACACCCACCGGGAGACAATAGGTTCTGTTGCCAACAAACTTAGGAATTATGAGAGTATGATTAATGGCCCAATGCAGGCTCATATCTCAGCTGTGATTAAGGAGTTTAAAGAGGAGATGAGGGAGGAAATAAGGAAGGTTAATACAGCACCCGTGAGAGTCACAGGCCCCAGAATCAGCACCCAACAATCCCCAGCTAGAGAGAGAGGGTACACCCCAAGGGCTAATCTGTGGTTCTTCCTGCGTGACCATGGGGAAGACATGGGGAGGTGGGATGGGAAACCCACTTCTGTCCTGGCAGCACAAGTCCGTCAACTCAAGGAGGGAAACTCTAACCGGGGGAGTTCCACCAAAGTGAAGGTAGCCTCAACCTCCCGTGACCAAGCTTGTGGGTACGATCTGTCAGACCCCCTTGAAGGGACCTCTAGTATGTATGCCCAGGAAAGGAATGATAACCAGTGTTAGAGGGGCCCTGTCTCTAGCCAGGGAGAGGCACGGGAAAACCGGATCTTCTGGACAGTGTGGATCCGATGGCCTGGCACATCAGAGCCACAAAAATATGATGCTTTAGTTGATACTGGTGCACAGTGTACTCTGATACCATCGGGACATGTGGGGGCAGAGCCTGTTTCCATTGCTGGTGTGACAGGGGGATCACAACAATTGACTCTGGTGGAAGCTGAGGTGAGCCTGACTGGGAAGGAGTGGAAGAAACACCCTATAGTGACTGGCCCAGATGCTCCGTGTATCCTAGGCATAGACTTCCTCCGGAACGGATATTACAAAGACCCAAAGGGACTCAGGTGGGCTTTTGGAATAGCCGCTGTAGAGGCAGAAGACATTAAGCAATTGAACACCTTGCCTGGACTGTCAGAAAACCCCTCTGCAGTAGGACTCCTAAGGGTGGAAGAACAACGCGTGCCAATTGCAACCTCGACAGTGCACTGCCGGCAGTATCGGACGGATCGAGATGCCGTGATCCCCATCCACAAAATGATTCAAGAGCTGGAGAGCCAAGGGGTGGTCAGCAAAACCCACTCACCCTTCAACAGCCCCATCTGGCCTGTGCGCAAATCTGACAAAGAATGGAGATTGACTGTGGACTATCGTGGCTTAAATGAAGTGACTCCACCGCTGAGCGCTGCTGTGCCGGACATGCTGGAACTCCAGTACGAGCTGGAGTCCAAGGCAGCAAAGTGGTATGCCACCATTGATATTGCTAATGCATTTTTCTCCATTCCTCTGGCAGCAGAATGCAGGCCTCAGTTCGCTTTCACCTGGAGGGGCGTGCAGTACACCTGGAACCGACTGCCCCAGGGGTGGAAACACAGCCCCACCATCTGCCATGGACTGATCCAGGCTGCACTAGAAAAGGGTGAGGCTCCAGAACACCTGCAATACATTGATGACATCATTGTGTGGGGGAGCACAGCGGCAGAAGTGTTTGAGAAAGGTGAGAGGATCATCCAGATACTACTAGAAGCTGGCTTTGCCATCAAGAAGAGCAAAGTCAAGGGACCTGCCCGAGAGATCCAGTTCCTGGGAGTGAAATGGCAAGATGGACGGCGCCAGATTCCCACTGAGGTCATCAACAAGATCACAGCTATGTCCCCACCAACCAGCAAAAAGGAAACACAAGCTTTCCTGGGTGCCATAGGTTTCTGGAGAATGCACATTCCTGAGTATAGCCAGATTGTGAGCCCTCTTTATCTGGTTACCCGAAAGAAGAATGATTTCCACTGGGGCCCTGAGCAGCAACAAGCCTTCACCCAGATCAAGCAGGAGATCGCTCATGCTGTAGCCCTTGGCCCAGTCAGAACGGGACCAGAGGTCAAGAATGTGCTCTACTCTGCAGCCGGGAACCATGGGTTGTCTTGGAGCCTTTGGCAGAAAGTGCCTGGGGAGACTCGAGGCCGACCACTGGGATTCTGGAGCCGAAGTTACAGAGGGTCTGAAGCCAACTACACTCCCACAGAGAAGGAAATCTTGGCTGCCTTTGAAGGAGTTCAAGCCGCCTCGGAGGTAATTGGCACAGAAACACAACTCCTCCTGGCACCCCGACTACCGGTGCTGGGGTGGATGTTTAAAGGAAAGGTTCCTACTACCCACCATGCCACTGACGCCACATGGAGCAAATGGATTGCCCTCATCACTCAACGCGCCCGTATTGGAAACCTGAATCGCCCTGGGATTTTGGAGATAATTACGAACTGGCCAGAAGGTGAAAACTTTGGTCTCACTGATGATGAGGAGCAGGTACAAGTGGCAAGGGCTGAAGAAGCTCCACCATACAACCAACTACCAGCAGAGGAGACCTGCTACGCTCTTTTCACTGACGGTTCCTGTCGCATCGTAGGGATGAACCGGAAGTGGAAAGCAGCCGTATGGAGCCCCACACGCCAAGTTGCACAAGCTACCGAAGGAGAAGATGGATCAAGCCAACTCGCTGAACTCAAGGCCGTTCAGCTGGCTCTGGACATTGCTGAAAGGGAGAAGTGGCCAAAGCTCTACCTTTATACTGATTCATGGATGGTAGCCAATGCTCTGTGGGGCTGGCTGGGAAGGTGGAGGAAGGCCAACTGGCAACGTAGAGGAAAGCCAATCTGGGCTGCTGATATATGGAAAGACATTGCCTCTCGGGTGGAAAAGCTGACGGTGAAAGTCCGTCATGTAGATGCCCATGTCCCCAAAAGTCGGGCTAATGAGGAGCACCGGAACAACGAGCAGGTAGATCAGGCAGCAAAAATAGAGGTGTCAAAGATAGACTTAGATTGGCACCATAAGGGGGAGTTGTTCCTGGCTCGATGGGCTCATGATGCCTCAGGTCATCAGGGCAGAGATGCCACCTACAAGTGGGCACGAGACCGAGGGGTGGATCTAACCATGGACAGTGTTTCCCAGGTTATCCATGACTGTGAGACGTGTGCTGCCATCAAACAGGCCAAGAGAGTGAAGCCCCTATGGTATGGTGGGCGGTGGTCCAAGTACAAGTATGGGGAGGCCTGGCAGATTGACTACATCACACTGCCCCAGACACGCCAAGGCAAGCGCTACGTGCTGACCATGGTAGAAGCCACCACTGAATGGCTGGAGACTTTCCCTGTACCTCATGCCACTGCCCGGAACACCATCTTAGGCTTGGAAAAACAAGTCCTGTGGAGACACGGCACCCCTGAGAGAATTGAGTCTGACAACGGCACCCATTTCAAGAACAGCCTTATCAACACCTGGGCCAGAGAACATGGTATCGAATGGATATATCATATTCCCTATCATGCTCCAGCTGCCGGCAAAGTTGAACGGTGCAACGGACTCCTTAAGACTACCCTGAAGGCACTCGGTGGGGGAACATTTAGAAACTGGGAAATTAACCTGGCAAAAGCAACCTGGATGGTCAACACCCGAGGGTCTGTCAATCGAGCTGGCCCTGCTCAGTCAGAACCCTTACACGCAGTAGATGGAGATAAGGTCCCTGTAGTACATATGAAAGGTATTTTAGGGAAAACTGTTTGGATTAATCCCACCTCAGGCAAAGACCAACCCATTCGTGGGATTGTCTTTGCTCAAGGACCTGGTTACACTTGGTGGGTAATGCAGGAAGATGGGGAGACCCGCTGTGTACCACAGGGAAACTTGGTCTTAAGAGAGAACTGGGTGTAAGATTTCATGGTGTGCAGATGGAAATAGAATAAGGGGTGGATAATGTCCTGGGTTGTAAGATAAGCTTGTATTCCATTTGCCATCTGTCGAAGGCGAACCGGTTGGACAGGTTTTTGTTATCTCTCTCAGAGACAATGGTTTGTCCTGTAGAGGCAATGGTTTGTTTATACACCATTGACTGATTCAATGAAGGGCTGAAAAAATGTAACACCGTGAGGGGTCCCACCCAGAGGGGGGAAGCAGCTCTCTCTCTTCTTCGCGGGACTCCGAGAGAAGCAGCTCTCTCTCTCTCTTCGCGGGATTCCCAGAAAAGCAGCTCTCTCTCGCTCTCTCTTCGGCGGCACTCGCAGCGAAGCAGCCGGCGCGCAGAGGCGACGGCAGCGGAGCTCAGAGGCAACCCCGGCGCAGAGGAAGACCGGCCCCCACTGCCACCAGATCTTCAGAGGAAAATTATACCCTTCTAAAGATCACCACTTCAGCTGCAACTCATCAACTATTGCAAGGGAAAGCAATTGTCCCAGCAAAACTGATACTGGCATTCCTCAGGTTCTGGACTTTTTCTTTCACTGGTTTTGTTTGTACCGATTGCATTTGCCTTTTTAAATTGTTGTCTAGTTTTCTCCTAGTAAAGAATTGTTACTCCTACTCCCATATCTTTGCCTGAGAGCCTTTTAATTTAAAGATCCTGGTAATTCAGAGGGAGGGGGGTTTGCCGTTCTCCATTGCACAGGAGGCTTTGCCCTCTTTCACAGACTCCTGTCTTGTCTAACCAAGACAAGTGGTTTAAGGAAGGATTGTTACAACATCTCCCTGTTTGGCAGACACTTTTGTGAATTCAGGAAGGATCCAGCACAAACCCAGACTCTAGAATCCACCTAGAAAACTACAGCATGTCAAAGAATTGTTACAGTCATATATACAGAAGATGTGGAAAAGTAAGACTGAATTAAGAATAGCTTTTTAAAAGCAGGTACTTCAATGATATAACAGAGCAATTCAGATGTTGTGGGAGCTTCACAAGATTTGGTGCTTGAAGGAAAATGTCAAACATGGGATGTTACAGGAAAAGGTGCAAGAAAGTTTGAAAATGACTGCTGAAATTTGCATTAAAGGGAAAGTTGTGCAGAACAGTCAAGGAGCTTTTCCTTGTGAGATTTTCCTCATGGCAATGTGGCCAATAGTCTGTTTGGAAGGGTATCCCATCCCACCATTTCCATCTTTAGAATGGCACTCTGGGCAAGTTTTGGTGATTCATTTCTGATGAGTGCATGCATTTAAATGTGAAAGAACTCTGAAAGACAACCAGCAGATGTAAAAATAATAAGCCAGAGACAGATACCAACAAGGCAAGGTGCACATGTTGCTATGCTTTGGACAAATGCAATGTGATCTGTCATACAGTTAACAATAATGCAAGAGAAAAGCATGGCAGCTCAGATAGGTTGAGTATGGTATAAATCAGACCAAATGGAGGCAGTGAATTATTCTACAGATCTAAAAATACCTTCTCCTGGGAGTGATGCCAACCCTATTAAGTGCCTCACAAGCCTGGAAAACTCATAAAATCTTCTGTATCTCAATAAACATGGGAACACCTTGTCAAATTTACATTATTGTAATTTCATCAAACCCCATTGCACTGCTGGAAGTGCAGAGGCAGCTGAACAGAGAGCAGCTGAAGAAGGTAAACACAGCTTCTAGGCATCCAGTCCTTTCATGCCCTGCAGAGAGGGAGAAAGGGTATGTGGATCTGCCTGATTACTACATGCTTTTACAGGGAAAGCCCACTTCACCTAGGCTTTTCTGCAAGTGGCATGGATATCACTTTGCTGTTTCACAAGGAGCAAACAACCCATACATGATTATCCCTTCCAGAGGGCAATCACACTGTCAGTGCAGGGGATGCAGCTCCCAATTTGTTGTCGTTTTGTAGTGAAACCATTGACAGCAAAGTGCTTTCATGCTGCCATCAAGAGAGGGCGGCCTTTGTTAACCTTTGCTTTATTAATCTCTGTTAACCTTGGTTTTGTTAACTTCAATTTTGTTAATCTCTGCTTTGTTAATCTCTGCTCCTCACAGCACAGTGCCACGTCTGCCTTCCTGGGCTGTGTTTCCACGCCAAGGCCTTCCTGCCTGTTTGCTAAGATGTCAGTTTTTGTCAAAGCCATTCAGGACAAATAACTGATGCCATAATCAATACCATATTCTGGACTGAGCTAGACTAGCACAGTCCATTAAACATCCCAGGTAATGGTGATGGGGCTGGTGGCAGCTGAGAGTTACCTAGCTAGTGTGGTTTGTAATTAGGGCTGTTTCAATCACATGGAAACCAGGACATTGATACCAGTAAGAACCAGATCTCTGATAGAATTCTCAGAAGCTCTGGTTTTCTTCAGTCAGATTAAATTAATCCCAACTAAGTATAAATCTTCAATTTGATGATCTCACAGGAGTGTTTCAGATCACTCTGGCAGGTCTAGACAAGCAGTGAAAACTGGATCTGTTACAAGGCCACATATCAGCTTTACCCAATCAAGATTGTTTTCCTTCAATTGTACATAATAATTATATATATATATATATATTGTTTTGTTTTGTTTTGTTTTGTTTTGTTTTGTTTTGTTTTGTTTTGTTTTGTTTTAGAATACTGACCATGAATTTCAGATTACAGTGAGAGTCCAGATTCAAGGGGCATAAATACAAACTTCATCCATGGATTTATGAAATAGGCTTAAAAGTTTTACTGCCTTCACCTATTTGTGTACAAGACCCTATTTTTTTTTCCAAGCATCTGGGTCATAATTGAATAAATACAAGATATAATTCATCTCTCTGAAGTGCAGAAGTCAGCTCCAGCTCATTAGTGATCAGTGCAGGTTCACCAACATTTCCACTGAGCTCATATTCTCAGTAGGAGTGGATCAGAAAATGATCAGGTAACTTTTAGTGAAAACAAATGGGGAAGTATCTCAGAACTAAATTTTACCAGAAATCTGTGTTTCTTTGGGGTTTTTGACTCATGAAGAGCAAAGAATGAGGAATAATGTATCATCACATGCAATGGCTCTTTAGGCAACTCCTCTAAAAGGTAATACACAACTGCCACGCTTCAAAGTATGAATGATAAAATTTATTACCTTTGTGCAGCACTCAGATACCTTGCAATTAGAAACCTAACATCTTGAGAGAACATAGAAATTACTTAGCCAGAGGATGGTGAACAGATCCAGGTGTTTGCCACATCTATGATTGTACTCAGTCATAATCCAGAATCTCAGGTTTGCAATTTACCACATTCTTTCTCCCAGTTCAGTGCTATTGTTGGAA